>NC_137957.1:26195752-26377874 GCF_963924665.1 Micromys minutus
TGGGAAAGGGAATAACGTTTGTAATGTAAATACCCAATAAAAAAGAAAGAAAAAGAAAACGAACAAACAAAACAATAAAATGAACAGTAAAACAAAGCATGCCACTGTTTCTTGTACAGTCACAGTCAAGTTTAAGAGAGGATGCTCATCTGACAATGCCCATTTATTTCCAGGTAACCCCTACAATTGAGGACCCCAGCATTTTTGGTCACATTGAAGAAGTGCTGAAGCAGGCTTTGTGATTTTGTTTCCTAGTTTCATTCACTGTGTCTTAACTTTCTAGCTGGATTTAAGTCATTTACTTTCCATAAATAAATACTTGAAAAAATTTCTTATCAACTCAGATGTGAGCAGTAGTGGGAAGTTAGTCTAGTGGCCCCTGAAGGAGGTCGTATGTTGTGCTTCATGTGAGCAAGTTTGCACTGTTATCTTTTTTCTGTAACATTATATGCTACACAGCACACTAAGGAACATGTCTTTTGTGTATGGTTTTACAATTCATGTGCTTTACACACACATTTTCATTGAAAGTATCTGTACTATACAGGCACTTTCTAGAGACAAGAATCTGCCACACTTTGATCAAAATCTAAACTGAAATCAAAGCCAGAATATAATTTAAAAAGTTATTGTGGGAACTCAAAGGTTGTTTAGCATTTTAAAGATGGTGACCATGCTTTTAGGAAGTTACCAAGACAGAATAGGTTGCCTAGCAACACAGGTCAAGCATTACTCCTAGGTTGCTTGCTATTGGGTAAGGGGAGGCATGTATCTGGCAAAGAACCTAGATATCCTTCCACCAGATATTTTAAGGAGAGGGAGATTTCTGTAATCTCTTGTCATGGTTGACTGTGTGTATCTAGATGACTTCATCTTCCAGTGGAATCAAGGGATGACATCCAAATGGAAAGGCATGACAAGAAATGTTATAAGAAGAAATTGGAAAGCTTTCATCTTATGCTAAATGTCAATACATTTTCAGGGCATTATCAATATCAATATTTTTTTTTTTTATCTTTCTTTGTTTCTCCCTGCCTCTCTCTCTAGCTCTCTCTCTCACTGACAAGGATATGTTTCCTTGGTTGGCCTCACAAATTTTGTCCTCTTACTCGTAGTGGCTGGGGTTAGCTCCAAAGTAGCACGTTTCCCTCTTATAAGGGTTGAACCGAAGCCTTGTGCACTCTTCCACTGAGATATACTGCTGGTGCTCAATGAATTTATGGTGGTTCTTAAGGTAGATATCCCAACAAGTGATTTTAAGAACAATATACAGCCTTAAAGTACAGAAATCTTGTGCTCCATCAAGGGTGTAATTTCTTTTCAGATCCCAAAGAAATATGGCTACAGAGAGAAGCTGTACCATATTGCAAAAATCTCTGATTTTAAAGAGAACCCCAAACATTTACTTTATTACAAGTTTTAATTTGAAAGAATATTAAATCATCTAAAATTATGGTCTAACATACATTTCTTCCATAAAATAATGGAGCCTTTTTAAAAATGGAAATAAACTTTTAATAAATGTATAGAAATATATCTATTTAATAGAGTAGAAAGAAATAGTATATTAACTAGCTTAGTTATATAATATATTAATTATCTACATGTGTGACTTTTTAGAATGTATACTTAAAATAAAAAATGTATACTGTATTCATTGAATCTTTGAGAGTTCCTGGAATAATCTCTCAACTCTTAGGTTTTCTGGAAACATGAAAAGCACAATGTCCTCATAGAATAGTCCAAATAGATGGAATATAGGTAAGCCACAGCAGATTGGAATTTACTGGTCACCAAAGGTACACATCTCTTACATAAAGCTCTCCTTGTAGGCCTCTTTGGTCTGTGTCCTAACAATTAAGTCCAAATACAAGAAATATAGGTGAAAACTAACAGATTACAATTTTACTTGTCAAAGTTATGCATGTATAAAGGATCCTTTATATATAAAGGTTCCTTTTTAGGCAACTTTGGGCTGCAAATTGGTTAATAAATGGCTCTCAAAGGGAAGTTATATTGATAAAACTACCTTCTTTATTGGTAACATTGAAAACAACATCTTTATCATTGTCAATTGTTTTGGTATTCTGAATTAAAGAAACTGACATTTTGTTACTTGAAGCTGTTGAGTTTCTTGAATTATTCATTGTATATGTACATTTTATCCATAATCACATCTGTAGGGATTACAAATCAATGATTTTTAATATGTTATCATTAAAATACAGTTCATTATTTTCTCCACATGAATCAGGTACTCTAAATTTTTCATTTTGTTATTTGCAAGTTATAAATTTAGGCAGATCTATGAATTGAGTAATGTTTTCATTTTTGCATTATTTGTGGTTTTTCCTCATTATCAAATCCAAAGAGACATATCAGCAAAGTAAGCATGGGTTATTTTCCAGTAGAGAAATTCTAAAATGTAAATAAATAAAACCAACCAAACAAATAAACAAATGAATAATCAATCGAGCAAACAAACAAAACCAGTTTTCACACATGGGAAGGAGCTGTTTTTCTTGTCTGATGAGGAAATCCATCTTCTCTGAAGATTAGAGGCAGTGATCACAGCTGCGGTGATAAAATGAAGTCAGCAGACTGCTTAAAAATTTGGGAGAAAATTAAAATAACTTTCTATTTTAAAATATCACCATAAGGTTTTTGGGTAGTTTTGCTTTGCATCTAAAATATTTTTAATTAAATGTGTCTTTATCCCAATGATGTTATCCAAGAAATGTGACAATGCTTAAATTTACCTTGATGACATCTCTGTGATTTTTGCATTTTGTAAGACACTTGCAAATTAAAAATAAAAGTACCTTGTTTATTTAAAGAGTATAATAATTTATTTTTCCCATAAAAATACACTAACTAGTTATAAATGAAACTTATTTTATCTGTCAAAAGGTTGTTTTACTTATATGAAATTGTATTTGAAAGGGCTTGGTCCAATATTCTAATGTGTTTGAATTCCTAACACTGGTGGTTAAAGGAAAAACAAAAACACCCAGAATTATAGATGCCTAAAATTTTCTCATATATTAAAGCATATTTTTACGTATCAAGGAAATCGGATACTTTGTACCACACTATTAGAACCAATTACAGATCATCAGTAGTTTTCATGTAATTTCTAAAAGGAAGAGACAGTGTGAGTGGTTGTTGT
This sequence comes from Micromys minutus, assembly GCF_963924665.1. Lineage (NCBI taxonomy): Eukaryota > Metazoa > Chordata > Mammalia > Rodentia > Muridae > Micromys > Micromys minutus. The sequence goes on from NC_137957.1 coordinate 26,198,922, forward strand.
AATTGCATATTGATTATTCCCCAAAAGCTTCTGTGCTGAATGCCCTGCCAGGGTAATGCTGATACCAAGTGTTCAGGTCACTGAAATGTGCCCTCTTATGGAGACTGTGTTCCCAGCAGCAGCATCTTGCTGCATTTCTTGTGACAAAGGGGTTGAGCAGTTTTCTCTAGTGTAGGCTTTTGACTGTGCCAAACTACCCCAAAGCATGCAGACTCCTCTTTCTTGAGCTGGAACATCAAATGCTGTTGGACAAAGTAAAATGTTCTTTATAAGTTAATTATCACAAGGATTTCACTACAGCCAAGAAGAACTGTCATTCTGGAATATAAGTATGAGTATAAATTTTTCTGCTATATGGTTATCAGGGTTTCTCTCTTCTATTTCATTTAGAAGAATCAAGCGTTTCACATTGTTTTTACTCAAACATTTTAATCCAAACCACTTCTATCAGCTGGTTTACATCTCCCTCTAGTGGCAGACCCGATTTTGAATAAAATTGCATCAGAAATCATTGAATAATTTTTTTTTGTAATTCAAATAAATCCTTAAATGTTATGCTACTAGAAAACAAAGCTTAAGCAGAAAACTGGAAGTATTTTTTTTTATTGATAATGGAGAGGGTTTCTGTTACCATTACCTTTTGATTGAATCTGTTCAACAAAAATAGACATCGAACCAAATGTACGTGCAAATATAATGAATTAAAATACAAAAAAAATATAATTTGCTAATGACAGGTCTTGCATTTAATAAGACCAAGCAGCAGGAAAACAGCAGTTAGATCAATGGTATTATTAAATAGGTTTCACTTTGAAATCTCCCATATCAATAAAGAATAAACAACAGTGACACCACCAAATAAAACCACAAGGAAAAGGTTACTCATCTTTACTCTTTATACACTATATATGTTAACCACTCTGTCTTGATTTCCTCTGATGAAAGTGAATTCAGGGAAGTCACAAAAAAAGATGGTTATTTTTCCTAAAGGCTTATAACATCAGACTTGAGTCTGGCTAATGCCCTGTTAACAGTGATTTTAAAAAGGGGGTGGGTTATGGGGTTCTGCCCCTCTACCCTACCCCCAGTGGAAATGGACCTCAGACTCTACAATGATTGACATTCAGTGTCCAGTGCTGGCTGGAAGTTCAGGATATTTGAATGAACATGTAGTTGTAATAAAGTGTCTATTTATGTGTGCATGTGTGTGTGTGTGTGTGTGTGTGCATGTATGTAAGTATGTATGTGTGTGTGCACTCTCATGTGCATGTGTACCTGTGCATGTGTATGTGTGTGTGTGTGTTTGTGTATGTGTGTGTGTTTCTTGGTCCACAGGCAACAAGATTAGGTAATGGTTTTTGTAATATAAATTTTTAAAATCATTGCATTTGACTCTTGTAAACAGTTTGGCTTTGTTTTCTTTTGAAACAGGTTGAGCCATCACAGTGCTTTTGTAGAGAGAGAGAGAGAGAGAGAGGGTTATCACATCCCTGATTGCCTGTAAAGGTCATTTTGGACTCCAGGTTAAATCATATGATCAGAGGCAGGTGCTCAGCTTTAAGGTTTGACAGACTTGAAGGAGAAGCATGTTGAAGCATGAAACACACTTCTAAAAAACATACTGGTTGACTGTTACAATTCAAAAACCGTATAAATGGTGGAATGGTAAAATACAAACAGTACTTGGAATTGTTTAATGTTTGCACTCGAGACTCCATGAACCATATATTTTATTTTTTTAAAAAAATCATATTTATATCCATTTACAGAAGACGTACACATTTAAAAAGAAATCATACACAGTTATACATAAATGCCTATTATATTACAACATGAAAAAAAAACAAGTGGTTCCATCTCATAAAAGCATCAGATGTACAGAATTTATGATGTGGATGATGCTCTTATATCAGATGACTTAAGCATTTTATTACAATCATAGTAAACTAATCAAACCCAATCCCCAACTCCCCCCAGAGTCACATATTTAACGTTTGGTGAATCGATACTTGTATAATTCCCTTAGAATTCAGTCTTCACAAAGGCTGCTCCATTTGTCTTCTTAGATAGTAGTGCACTTCAGGTCGTGTAGACAGAAAAGATGACATCTGGAAAAGGGACACGCAGCATGAGTGCACCACCAACCCTCAGCCACTGGACCCCATACCTCTGCAGTGGCATATACCTCCATGCAGCTTGCATAGGCCTGCCCTAGAACCCCAGTGCAAAGAAAGGTACCAAGGACAGAACTTACAGTAGATAGTGGGACATTTACTATTCTCCGCTCATTTATTTACTTATGTACATTTTTCAGGAGCATTAAGTAGACTTAGTTCAACTTCAGGGAAAGTATGGGTGTACTAGAAACAAACAAGTCATGAAATGTCAGCATGCCTTCTGGAGTTTAGTTTTTGGTTGCTGATTATTAAACTGAGTTGAGTTGGCATATTCCATAGAATAGATTTCTATTCTAGTTCATATATTTTAGAGCTTTTAAAATGGTGCTTTTCTTTAATCATGAGAGAACATAAAGCAGCATAGTTTGATGTCTCTGTATTAGTTGTGTGTATCTCACCAGAGGTTACAGCCATGACATCACAAAGAAAAAAATCTCACATTACTATGACTGACAAAGTAGAGTAATAAAAATATGTTTAGGCTTATTTTTCATAACATTCAGCTTAATTTCTCACCAAAATAAAAGTAAAAACTGCCTTTGATTATCCTATTAATATTTTTATTCCATTTAATGGTTAAAACCAAAAATATATGAACTAGAATATCATGCAGAAAAAATTGCAAATAGTTCAAGATAAATTTTACTCATGAGTCTAGAGCTAAGAAGCAAGCACTACTGACTATATTAGTCATTTATGAGCTAGTAAGTAATTATGCTATGTCTTGAATACCCCATAAACAATATTTTAAAAAGTCTCCTATTCAGCCAAATGATTATATATTGTAGGTCATGATTCATGAGACTGAATTTTTTATCACAAAATGTTTGTGCTTTTGTATCATTTTGAGAAATTAAATTATTTCTGTGAGTGTTTTTTTTTTTGTTGTTGTTGTTTTGTTTTGTGTTTTCTTATATAGTGGCCCATGGAAGGCAGCTAGTCAGCTCCTTTGTTAGTCTCCCATGAGCACTGATATGCTGCTCATAGATGTTGGGTCAAGGCAATGAGTGGACAGCACAGGAAGGTTGCTGCTCTGCTGTTTCCTTCTCCCATCTCTGGGCACAAATATAGTTGAAAAGTATTTTCTCCCAAATATCAGCTCATTGAATATGATAGAATCATTTTGAATACCCAAATTTTAGGTTAATGTATTTATTTTACACATTTAAAGTTTATAAATCTAGGAAACCAGTTTTAAATATATGAACGTTTAACATAAAATTTCATGTTATATTGATATACAAATATTTCCCACTGATTAGCATTTCCTCATAAATGTCATATATTATATGTGTATAAAATTTTATGCAATAGCTATTCCTAATTCTTAAAACTTTTTTTCTATATTTCCAAGGTTCTTAAAATTTATACTTTATCTCAGCAAATCTAAATCATAGTGATAGAAAATAAGATGGTGAGATTTCAATAATTTTGTATTCAATTTTGTTGTTAAAATTAATTAACATCTAATTCCTATCTCTTACACTATTTGGCTTTGAACCTGCAGGAATTTCTATTACTCTATTTTGACTTCCTTCTAAGATAGGCACTTGAGGTCTGTTATTTTTTTTCAAATGCCAGACTCCTACTACTAAAACTTTATGAAGTCAAAATAAAATGCCCTGAAAGCAATATGCTTAGCAACCCATTAATGTGGGGTGACTGAGTGACAGGCCTTCAAAAGGCAGACCACGAAACACAGAAGTCAGTTAATGATCGCAAACGCTAGGTGGAGAGATGCAGTTTACAGGTCCATCAAGGGGGTGGTCACCTCTGCATGGCTAGGCCATACCAAAGGGCATGAACTCTAGTGATCAGACTCAGTAAAATCCCATCTTTCTGTTGGTTTGTTGTTGGACAGTCAGGAGAAACTACTCACAGCAGGTCAGTGCTGTCTCCTTTGAGGGGCTTGTCAACATGAATATGTACGAACAGTGGAGTTGTCTAACCTCTGCAGTCTTGATGACGCAACTGAAAATGAGAAAAGGGCTTTAGAGCTTCTCAGACAGTAGATGAGATTGGTTTTTCTCTGCCTAAAGGGATCCTGAAGATATTAATAGACTGTCTTGTCTCAGACAGAAGCCACTCACGTTCCTCTCCTCTAGACCCAGGGACTAATGAAAATTTACCCAAGTGCAATTCAGTTGAGCTCTACACTTGCTATATATTCCTCCTTAGATGAAATCTGTAGCAAAGTACCTCCCAAGGGTGAATCTGCTTTTGTTGTTGTAAAGATTACTCCCAGAGAACACAGGATTGTGGATTGTCTTGTTTTCCCCTGTGTATTGGCAAACTTCTATGCTAATTTCAGTCCTGTTAAATATTCATGAACCTTGCTATGAACAGGCTAAAAGAAGTGTAGATCAAAGACTGCACTTTATGCTCAGATGAATTTTAATTGCCATAGCAGCTTGAAAAACAAAATGAAGATTCTGGATTATTATTTCAACAATAAGAGGAAGACAACTTTTCTTTAAAGCCTACCAAACAGAAATAATTTGGTGATTTCTATTATTATTTCTAAGTGTTCTCTTCAGAATGACTGTTTCCTTTTGTGAAAGATGTATCAAAAGTCTAATGTCCACAGAAGAAGATGTGATTGGTAAATCATCATTGGTTTTGTATTTCTTTTAAGTCTCTTCTCATGTTTGTGATTGCTTAATTAAGGTTTTCTGCCTTGGTAAGAGACAAACATGTCTGATTAATCTGAATGTAAAAGATAGAATATAAAATTTGTAATATTTCAGCATGTAAAAGAAGTAGTAGATTTCCATTTCTAGTGCGATTTGAGTTTAAATCCAAATTCCATTTTAAATGGAATATCCATTTTTGAAATAGAGGAGTAAAGAAACACAAATCATGAAGATGCATATTTTTTTTCTAGATGTGGACATTAGGGGAGCTAATTTGGGGGGCATGTAATTTATTTTTCAAATGCATATCAAGTGTCATGGATTCATGCATTGGTAGTTTTCAAATGGTCTTCTCGATAAAAGCAAAGTAAATTTCAAGCAAAGCAAACTAATTTAAGGGGAAAAAAAATCAGTCCTAGAAGGGCATACGAAGTTGAAGAATTGTATAGCTTTGTCTAGATAAGATTTTTATTTCATAAACAGAAATGTAAAGCTACTGTACCATCTGCAGTCATTTTTCTAGACTGCCCAGATGTTGTGGTCAACCTGAATCCAGCTGGTAATGTTTCTGAGGACCCCGGCATCATGCTGATCCCGTGCACTTCACGAGGAGGAAACTGCCTTCGCCAGGTTGACCCACGTCGAAAATTCTTGTCATCACTCTGCCAATACAGAGGTAGAATCCAGTGTCATGAAAACAAATATGGCTAGAGTACATAAATCTGTATGCTAGGGAGCTCATGATAGAGTTGATTTATGTTCAGTCTGCCAAGTTCACATAGGCATGCTTTGTTTCATCTTGAACCCCACTGTTGATTCCAGATTGAGATAGTAAATACAACAGAAATGTGAGATTAAAAAAAATGTAGTATGATTTCAAATCTAAAGTTTGTCATCTTAAACATCCTTGAACTTATACAATGCTAAAGGTTTTTTCCTGTCAAAATGGATCATTGGGTTTATTTTGCTATGCATTGTGCTAGCTTTACATTATGAGATGATATACATTCAATTGTATTAGTTGTCATGTAGAATAGAAGGATTTCAACAATCAAGAAGAATCACTTTCATGTGCAAAAGATAATATGCAAATCTATATTTGAGACACTCTGATTAGCATAGGATGCAGTGGGCTATAATCTGAATAAAAATGGTTGAACTTAAGATTTATGAAATTTTTAGACGATTCCAAATTAACTGGAATTTTTGAAAATTTTGTAGCCTGATGTCGAAAGGAAAGAATAACTTTAGTTAATAAATGTATCATGCTAAGGACACTCTTCCTGGTTACCCTTTAGAACTTCGTGGTAAGATCATATTGCTGAAAACACAGATATATGAGCCATAAAATTGGATGAATAAAAATTGGAAATTTTCTAGGAAATTCATCCATATTGACTAGTTTTTATAATTCTAAATTGTACTGAAAAAAGTAATTATCAATCACTCTTATATACAGGTGCAAAACCTGTGCATTGCAAATATGATTGACTTTACAAAATATGCTCCATGACATAATGGTGCACTCACAGTTTGGCAGTAAACAACCACACTCAGCTTTGAGGTCTGCTCCATAAGACAGGACTCATATTGGAAACCATTTCCTGGTCAAGAATAAGTGGCTAGACAGAATACATGTCCTACGAGAGAACCTACCAATATCCTATTATTCTGCTAAAGGGCTATAGCGCTATCCTGACTCCTGATGACTTGCCAATGTACCTACAGATTAGTGTAGATCTCAAACCTCATTAGAGAAACTTTTTGCAGTAGATTGTGATGAACCCAGAGGTTCTCAATTGGTCAAGGTGCAGAGAATAAGAAAAAGTCTCACATTGGACATCTGCATTGCACCCTGTCCTCTTGAGGCTCAGGATCATCTGTGAAAGTAGAGGATTGTAAGAGCCAGAGGTGGTAGATCACTACCAAAAAAAAAAAAAAAAAAAAAAAAAAAAAAAAATCCGGGCACAGCAGGGCTGCTGGGCATATGAGCTCATGATAATTGTGATTGCAGGCCAGTGGCCTGGTCAAGCTCATACCAGACAGAATTCCAGTCTGGAGAAGGAGGTGATCCTAAATCCCCACTTATATCTTAGGATTATTTTCTCTAAAGGTGAGGCTTCTGGGAGGTTGACCACTTTGGATAGCCAGGCTCCCAATGCTATATATCCAATACTAATTGGATTCTCTGAACTTACAACAAACAAGCAACAAAGGAGTGAGTATCCGAAGTTGGGAGACATGTAGGGGATTTGGGGCAGGATCAAAGGGAGGAATAAGTATAATAAAGAGCCAGGGTGGCTGCTCTGTAGTGTCAAAGTGTAGTGTTCTTGGGATAGATGTTTTGATTTTTTAAAGACACTTGTGAAAACAAGACACCAGCTGCTCAATTTTCTGATCCAATTGTCAACCTTCCTTCAATAGAACATCTACCATTTACTTTGCTACCTCGTTTTATTTTGACATGTCAGTAAATAGTTGATGGCATTGATTTCATATGGTTTCGGCTCTCTATGAACAATATACCATATCATCTATACATTGTCAATTTAATTACCATGTAAGACCTGTTTTGGAGAAAGAATAGAAAATGTGGATATTATACAGGCTTAATGTCCCTATTGTCAATACCTAAATTTCATTTATATTTGGTAACCATTTCTTTCACTTAAATGATACATATAGTATCAAAATGATTTTGTTTTACATTGTCCCTAATCTTTCATGTTCACAGATGGAGAAAATAAAAAAAAAAATTATGACCTCTCTGACTTCTAGATTTTTGAAGAAATTATGTTCAAGTTAAATATTTATAAATCACACAAAACCCTATCTGACATTTTAAAGCTGCGTGGCTCTTTTTTAATCAATTGTGAAACTTAGTCCTAAATAAAAATCAAAATTAAAAAGTACAACTTAAAATTAAGGGGCAACACCCTCATAGAAGCAGAGGAGAAGTGGGGAGGGACAAGGTGGGGTGTGCAGGGGAAGATGGGAGGGGAAAGAACATTTGAAAGTTAAATAAATAAAATAACCAGGAAAAAAGGAGTATAACAAAAAAAAAATTAAGAAACAAAAGAGAACCGTTCTAGACGCTACAAATAGAATTTCCTCATCGGCAAGCATGATTCATTCAAAGCACAGATGTGTTGTCATTCTTTTTGTATGCTTTAAGGTACATCTTTACAAATTAAAATACATAGCAGAAGATGGCCTTTTTGGGCATCAGTGGAAAAAGAAGCTCTTGGTCCTGCCAAGGCTCGATGTCCCAGTGTAGGGGAATGTCCGGGCAGTGAGGCAGGAGGGGTGTGTGGGTAGGAGGGAATCCTCATAAAAGCAGGGGGATGGGGAATGGGATAGGGGATTTATGGAGAGAAATCAGGAAAGGGGATATTTAGAGTGCAAATAAAATATATTCAAAAATATGATTACATCATTTCTCCACCCTCTTTTTTAACCTACAAGCCCTTTCAGGCTATAACCCTCAAATTCATGGCTTTCTCATTACTTTTGAGATTATAAATTTAATACATTTTAAAATAATTGATAAGTAATTACATTTCTCTCCTTTATCTAAAACTTTCCTAATACCCTTCTCTGCTTTCTTTCATGACTTCATTTTCCATTAATTGTTATTACATTTGTATGCATATGTGTCTCTATATGGATTTCTACATATTAGCTGGTGAGTCCCTCTGTTGGTACTTGTATCTATGATTTCTGGAATGACTATTTTGTACTGGGCAGTCAATCAGTGTATCGTTTCCTGGGGGTCATTGTAAGGTAATTTGGAATGTGAGGCAATTACTTACTTCATCCAGTCGCCGCTCAGTTCCCAGAGCCAAGAGGTTATTGTACTCACGTTCAAGAATCTGCCTTGCCTGTTAACATCAAATAAAACCTACTGTCACTGAAATTACATTTTATCAAAAAATGAAGGTTTTATTTCTATAAGGATGTGTTATAAAACACATTTTAATTAGTTTTAAGGTTTTGAAATACTTTTTTTTTTTTTTTTTGGTTAATATTTTGTTGTACTTGTGTTCTGAGAAATACCCTTGTCTGAACGGCTATAGTCAAGAAGGTTTTGAGTGTTTATTTTATTTCAATTGAGCATTTCATTTAAATTTAAGAATGTTAAATACAAAATACAAAAAGTTGTGTTGCATTGGATTATATCAAGTTTAACAGTAATTCACAAACTTGAAACTAGAGTTTTTTTTTTTTTTTGCTTTTTGTTTGTTTAGTTATTTTTTTCTCTTTTCTTTTTTCTCCTACTTTTTTTTTTATCTTGAGACAAAGTCTTTCTATGATCCCCAAAAGAGGAAGACTCGACCGCAGATTCACTCTAAATTCCTGGTCCACATGCCTTAGCCACCAAAGTGAAGAAATTACAGGCACATAGCACAACATCGTGCCCAGTTTAAGATTCACATAGTTAAGGATTCCTTTGTTGTAACTCCCAAAATATTATTTTATGCACCATGAAGCAGATTGGAGGTATTTTAACTTCTGTGGAACGCTGCTGAATCAAACAACTCCCCAGATCTAGGGATCACTGGAACACTCCATTAAATGTAAGTATAATTAGATATATAAAGAGAAGGACTCCCCTTAGCAAGGCAGAGGCCAATGGCCATCAGTCACAGATACTGTATTGGGGAAGTATGGTATTCAAGCAGGAGGTTATACTACACAATCTCTAAGTCTCTGTTTTTCTAATTTGAAGATTGTGTTTAGATAGCAATTTATTACCATCCAATTAAAATTCAAGTATCAGAAATAAGTCATGACTATATTAAATGGGACAAGCCAGGTGCAGAGAGACATGTGCACAAAATCTCAGTCAAATGTCAAATCTGAGCTCACAGAATGTGAATGTAAAACTGAGGTTAGTAGAACAGAGAGAAGGACTGGAAGAAAAGCTACTTGGTGGGCACGAAGTCAGAAGGGAGCAGAGAGTCAGTACAATTTCAGGTAACTATATATATATTTTTTTCACTATGAAAGCTAGAAGAAATAATTCTAATTCCTTTCTGACAGATTTTATCTGTAGCCCTGGCTGGCTTAGAACTCACTGTGTAGACAAGGCTTGGCTTAAAGGCATGATCTGCCTGTTATTTTCCTTGAGTACAAGGTTTATGTGGCACCAGGCCAGGCTGGCTTAGATGTTTTTAACATAACAAAATGAAAATGTCTGAGAAACTATATGTAGTGGCTGGTTTTGTGTTAACTTGACACAACCTGGAGTTACCACAGAGAAAGGAGCCTCCGTTGAGGAAATGCCCCCATGAGATCCAGCTATAAGGCATTTTCTCAATTAGTGATCAAGGTGGGAGGACCCAGACCACTGTGGGTGGTGCCTTCCCTGGACTGGTAGTCCAGTGTTCTATAAGAAGGCAAGCAAGCAAGCCAGTTAGTGACATCACTCCATGGTCTCTGCATCAGCTCCTGTTTCCTGACCTACCTGAGTTCAAGTCCTGACTTTCTTTGGTTATGAACAGCAATGTGGAAGTGTAAGCTGAATGAACCCTTTCCTCCCCAACTTGTTTCTTGGTCATGATATTTGTTCAGGGATAGAAACCCTGACCAAGACACTATATATGTTTAATTGAACTGAAACACTACTCTGTTAAATATATATGGTTTTATATATTTATATAGCACATTAATATCTAACTTATATATCACATCTCATTTTACATATTGATATGTTTATGTGTGCTAAATAAGATAAACTTAATAAAGAACAAGACTATATTCACAGCCTTCCAGTTAACTAAATGTTCCATTTGTTATTCACCAAGACCTAGTCAAGTGCAACACATAATATCATGCATGCCTGGGTGTTCTGTGTTGGGATCTGCAGCAATAGGGCTAAGCTGCTGTAGTCAAAGTTTTCATCCAGGGCTATCAGTGATCCGTGCACTCCACTCTCCAGAATGTTGTTTGCATATTCCCGAAGTCCAATCGCTTGTATCCAACGAATAACTCGATCATTGCTCCACACTAAAACATCTAAGGAAAGAGACATAACATGTCAAGACGCAGTACTTCACATACCGAACAAAATCATAGCTGCCATGAGCCAATGGGACACATAGTTACATTTATGCTAATCTCTCTTCTTAATGATGCTGGTTCCTTTCTGTTACAGGAATATACTGTTCTAACCATCAACTTTTGCAGTAATACATCCTACAATAAGTTGCTATTTTCAGAATGCTTATTGTTACTGCATGTATGTTACAACTTATGTATCATTCTAATGTCTGAAAGTGTTTCTTGTTACTATTAAATCATGACCCCAGGTTCTACTGCAGTTGTGTGTTTTGCCACCAGATGGGGATAGTTCTCCTTATCCCTGCCCTGCCTCCCTCCAGCCTCTCCTTCCTAGTTCTCTTTCTTCTCTCTCTCTCTCTCTCTCTCTCTCTCTCTCTCTCTCTCTCTCTCTCTCTCTCTCTCTCTGTCTCTGTCTCTCTCTCTCCGTCCTTTTCATTCCACCCCTCCCTCTCTCCCTCCCTCTTCATCTCTCCCTCTCTCTCTTTCTCCCTCCCTCCTTCCCCCCCCCTCCCCCTCTCATAGCATTATGGGTCTAATGCTCTTCTTTGTTTGAAAAGCTTCTTAACTACTACTTCAGTATGGTGTATAATTAGAAGATACCACATTCTTACTGAAATTATCTTTTAAATGTAATAGCAGTGAAATAAAGTTCACTACACTTTGATATTATAAAGTCAGTATTTTTTTTTCAATAATGTATGAATGAAAAGAACCCCTAAAATATACATTGACACACACTGCAAAGTTGATTTTCTTTGTTTAAAGGTGGAATTTTAATGAAGTTCAAAGCATTTCTAATATCAACTTCCTGAAACAAGACCTTGAGAAGAAATGCCTTGTGTGGATGTTTGAGGCAAAACCTGAAAAGTGATTTTATTCATTGATATCATCATATTTCCTTTATGAATCAGTAGAATGACGCATAAAATCTATAAAATCATATATAGATTACAATGCTTTATACAAAGAAAAATAGATAACTACGGAATAAATAAGACAAAAAATAAAAGATTTTCTTTACTTGTAGACAAAAATATCAAAGTGTTTTCTAATGTGAAACTGAAATCCGTATGTCTATAAATATGTTTCTTTCTGAAAAATTCCACTTAAATGTATGTATATATGTGTATATTTTCATAGTTAAATTTTGAAAAAAAACTTTTATTTTGTTCTAGCTTACTTGTCATTAACATGGGTTTTCTCATACATAAGCAAAATTGTAGAGGGATTTTGTAGGTTTATGTTAAGGATATATATGATTAGACATTGGAGAGATAGGTAGGGAAAGAGTTTGAAGAAGCAGAAGAGAGGGAGAGGAGGAGGAGATTGATGAAGGTAAGATGGAAGTCAACATGACATTTATGTGTCTCTGGGAACATCTCTAGCTTGATGAGGTTTTTATGATTATTTCTAAGGGTTTCTGTGGGTCTAGTTTATCTTTTCTGGATAGGCAGTTTGTCTCTTTGTCCACTGGTTGTAAGCTTATTATGTAGAGGGTTTTTGGATTGAGAATTTAACATATAACCTTGTTTGATAAGTTGATGGTTGTGAGTCATGGTTTGACCTGAATGTGGAGAATGTGAGCTAAGTTCTCAGCTGGTAGAGGGGCAGCCAGGGTAGGTGGTTTCATGAGTGTTTCAGTGTGGCAACATGCTGCTATGTGCAGGAACCGGTAGCCAAAGATCCAGACTAAAAGAGAGACAGCTAGAGAGGGTGGTGTGGAGCTTGCTTGGTAAAGAAAATGCCAAGAACTGGGGGACAAGGCTCCACACTGGAGTAGCTCCCGCAGAGAGACCAAGAAGTCCTGGTAGCAGGAAATTTCTTTTTTAATATTTAGAGCAACAGGATTTTAGTCCAGCAACACAGCATGGGTGCTCTGGCAAGGGATCAATTTCAAGACCTTCTGGACCTATATAATCCTGCTGCAATGCAGCTTGCCCTGGAATGCAGTAAGTTCTGGCTGGAATACAGACAGTTTTTTAGTATACAATTTTTTATCCCTCACAATGAACACAGGATTAGTTTGTGAAAGGAAACAGCCCTGTTTGAAAGTGATGTCTAGTTGAGGGGTAGTCAAAGTGGTGAATCAGAGAAAGGTTTGACAGAATGAATCAGAGATAAGATATGCCCAACTTTCATGAGAACAGTCAGGAGGAAATTGTTTGTGGAATTCAGAGGCCGTTTATACCAGGACACATTTATCAATAGGTTGCAGAGAGAACTAACTAGACAAGGTGAAGATAGAACAGAGAGAGAGAGAGAGAGAGAGAGAGAGAGAGAGAGAGAGAGAGAGAGAGAGAGAGAGAGAGAGAGAGAGAGAGAGATTGAGAGAGAGAGAGAGAGAGAGAGAGAGAGAGAGAGAGAGAGAGAGAGAGAGAAGGAAAAGGCACCAGGAAATTTGAACAGACTGCAAGAGTTAGTTTGAGGCCAAGCAGAACACAGTACAGCAAGAAGCCGTGGAAAGTTGGTTTGAACTGTCAGCTTGATGAGGAGTATGAGCTGGAACAGCTGGGTTAAATCAGCCTGAGAGAATTCAGAAAGAGCTAGAAAAGTGAGCTCATTGAGTGGTAAGCCTCTAAGATAATTACACTGTCTTCCAAGTTGCTTTTATGCAAAACAATACCACTGTCCTATACAATAGTGCTGTTTATTTTCCCAGCTATGGGTCTCATTCTGAAAATAGCCAGCATTAGCTCTGAAAAATACAGTTGTTTCTCCATTGCTTCTGAGTCTCAATGCTCTTTTATTATGGCATACCCTCTGTACATACTATGTCAATTTTAATTTTCAATTTCTGTCTTGAAAATATTAGTACATATATTTTATTACTCAGATGTCTCAGTGTAAATCTGTCATCATTATCCTTGTCTTAGCTTTCATTTTCTTACCATATTATAATTATCTTTTTTCTTTTAAATTTTATTCTAACTCCTTAGTATAGTACTTTTGTTTACACTATTCTGCTACAAATCATAAAAAACTCTTAAACTATACAACCTTAACTTACTCAAGTCAGCTGTTTCTCAGCCCTTATATGAATTTCTATATATTATAAAGAGCTTAAATACTTTTGTTTCTTTTGTCCCATTACAATCATGGAAGCATTTCAGTTGTTATTTGCAGTAATTCTGTGTGAAATCAAAGCCACTAAGATGTCATTCCCTGCAGAAGTAATAACAATTTTACTAATACATTTGGTCATGTATCCACAGTACATTTTGTATTATCTTCATCGTTTGTCTAATTTTTTAAATATGTATTTTCTATTTTAACTTTGCCTCAGGTTCAGTTTTCCTGAAAAAGTATTGACTCTGCCTTTACTGTTTGTGAACTTATAAACTCCTACTATTGATTATATGCACTGGGTGATGTGGACATGTTATACTACTAGTTCAATTTTTTTTCTCATACTAAATGCATAAGTTTTTTAGGCTAAAGAGATAACCTGTCTTCAAAAATGACGATAAATAACCAGTTTTCAACTTCACAATATGTAAATGCGTATATAAACATGCTTGTTTGTGTTTGGTAGTTGAAGACATATTTACATGTTTCTGCAATTATATAGAAAGCCTAATTCACATCATACATATAGTTAAAAATAAATGAAGTTAAAATAAATATAGTTAAAATTAAATGAAATAACCCATTTGTGAGATTAAGACAAATAAACTCTAATTATAATTTTTTCCCGAATAGCATCACAGTAAGTATAATATTATAAATATCTTTCACAGCAAAATTATACCCTGGCACTTATACCTAACAGGAATCCTCTTGACCTCAACAACAAATGGCTGGAGACCAATGTCAACTGTTTCTTAGCAACAAACTAAAATTACATTCTCAACACCTTCTTCACATCAGAAGCCTGTTTCCTAATGTTGAGGTTAATGAGCACTTCCGATAATAACAGACCAGTCTGCTCAGAGTTAAGAGCTATTTCTCCAAATGCCATCAGATCAATTGTTGGAAGCAAAGGCCATTTACGATTGCACTCACAGACATTTATGATATGTGGCTGTTTGTATGTAATCACAGCAAATCAGGGCAGCTTTTTCTCAGGGCTCCAACCTCAGCAGCAACTGCCAAATAATAATAGAAGATTTGCTACTGGGCCAAATGAGTAATTCTCCTCTTTCAGATTGATCCAGCTGTAAAGTTCATACACCGTGAGCTGACAAAATGAAATCTAGCTGGGTGAAATACTTCAGAAAACACACTAGAGACGGCATCCCATGGACCAAATCTGCTCATTAAACAAAGCATCTTTTGTTAGGTCAAACACATTTCGTTCTATGGTCTGTCCTCAGTCCATTAGTTCCCCAGTTTTAATTTGGCTGTCAAACAATACACTTTGAACAACCCACAATTTCCTAGGGTCAGAAAAATAAAGAAAAAAAATCAAAGAACTTGAGTTGGACAAGGGAAAATACATACTTGTCTCTTGGTAGTAATCTAAATGAAGTGTTGGGGGAACCAATTGTGGGTTTATCTACTCACTGAAGAACAGTATACAGAAAAGCATTTAAAATATTCATCTTCATAGCATTCAAGTACAGATTTCTGGATGTGATATAATGTTCAAAATTGCTAGAGATGAATTTTGTGAAGTCCTTAGGAATAAATATAAGGGAATCCTGAGTCAGCTAATCATAAATAGAAGTATAACAGTGTTAAATTTTAATACATCAAGAGAGGTGTATCTAATGTATGCTATGTTTGTATGTAAAATAAGTCTCAGAAAATTAAGGTAAAAGAGAGTTGTGCCAACTTTAAATGGCTAATGTGGCATTGACTATCCCACTCAATAGAACAAAATGCTTGCAAAGTCAATTCATGGGTCATGGGGAATGAAAATATAATGATAAATAATTTCATATCTGTGCTGGATATTAAATGTCAACTAGATACAAGCTAAATATTATCTCAGGATGGAAGTTCATTTTATAAAACGCCTCAATGAGGTTGTTGAATAGCAATTGATTGGGAGAGGGCCAGGTCCAGCCCATTGTCTTTCCATCCCTGAGTCAGGGGTCCTTCTTTAAGGATGCAGGCTGAGCAGGCCATGAAGAGCAAGACAGTAAGCAGCAACCCTCAATGGTCTTTGTATCAGGCCCTGAGCCTCTAGGTTCCTAGCCTGTCTGAGAACCTGTACTGGTTTTCTTCAGTGATGAACATAAGAGAATTTATCAACCAAAACAATGCTTTCCTCTTCAACTTGCCTTTTGGCCATTGTGTCTCATCATATCAACAGAAATCTTATCCAAGATAGCATCTATTTTTTTTCTCAAAAGCACTTAGTCATAATTAATAAGGATTTTTCCTGTTTTGAAAGTATGCACAGATTAAAAAGTGTTTATTAAAAGCAGAGGCCCGCGAATACTCATATCTTCCATGCCACATTTGTTTTCCTTTAGGAGTTAGAAATATTTAATGGTCTTTAATTATTGAAGATCTACCATATTAGTTTTTAAATCAGGTTTTCTCCTCTGTATTATGGTGAATGAGTAGTTTGACATGACAGTGTCCCGAAATTTTTCTGCGCTGGATGCTGGTGATTATACAATATGATATAGTGAACTTAACTTGGAAGCCATAAGAGGAACCTTATGAAAGGTCATTAGTCATGGATTCTTCCTTTTTAGAAGGAGTAATGTAATTCTTGTGGATCACTTGCTAATTCTCATGAAGGGTTTTTTTTAATTGATTGAGTCTGGTAAGATGCAGAATATTATCTAGCAAAGGAATTGTTTATAACCCCTCTCTGCTTCCTCATTGTTAGCCATCATGAGTTTATGAGGACATGCCAGATGCCTCCAAACCAGGAGATTCATCTTTTCTCTTGAAAGTTAGCTAACTTTGAATATTTTGTTGTAGTAACACAAAACTGGATGATGGAATAATTATTAAATACACTATTTTCAAATGCATCTACAACAGTGACTGTCTTTGCACATAGAATGATTGTAACAGTCAGACTTCCATTGTAAAATAATTCTGAATTAAAATTATTAGTGGGCTGATAAAGTTTAGAGAAAAATATTCATGGAATTTATAAAATATGTTTTCAATATATTACAATATATTTTTATAAATATTTATGAAAAATATTTGAGTGCTGTATTTAAATCCAAATTTTATAACCATTATAAACTGCTCTAGCAACAAAAAGCTACATTTGTTTAAAAGTCTGACAAAAAGGTCTACAGAGAGACATTTTTAACATAGGCAGAATACACAATTAATAGGTTCAGAAAGATTAATCTAATTTCAGAAAATCAAAAGTATGTCCACAAAATGATTGACTCTATGATGTGGTAACATTATTTTCTGTGTCATAATTGGGGACAAAATAGCAACAACACTTGGAACAAAATATGAAATACATTCTGAAGATGATGTCATCATATATGTCACATTACATTTAAGTATAGAGATGTGCAAATCTCCACAGTAAAGGCATTTGTTACTAAAGGCAGCATGTTACCTTTTATTTCATGTTGACTTGCTTCTCGCCTTCTCTCCAGTTCTTTCCTATCATAATTCAGTCTTTTCAAGCACATAATTCCATACTGTAAACTTGTTCTAGTTTCATAAAGAAGAAAAAAGAACATTAAATTTGATCAATGGGTGAAGATTTTTCTGTTATTAAATATGGTCAACTCTACATTACTTCTAGTTGGGCATATTTATCAATTTCATTCACAAGTGCATTTTTCCATTGGAAAAATTTAAACATAATTATCTCAAGAATAAAGTGCTTAAAAATAAATTATTGGAAAAATATGGTATTCATAGTTTTGAAAATATTTATAGTTCCATACACATTCATATGTACACATGTGCATAATTATAGACAGTTATCCAAAAAGTTTTGCATTTTCCTTCAACTTGGCATTTGCTACAGTATATTGTAGCAAATTAATATTTTACTTCTTCACAAAGAACTTAATGCTCTTCTTTAGAGACAGAAATAAATTTATAAGAATTCATCGAGTCTCTAGCTGATAAAAAAAAACGTAAAACAGGAGTGAATTAAGTAGTGAGGTAAAGTTCCACATAGGAGCGAAGAGCCACAATCTTAGAGACCGAGAAGCCTGTGATAAAGAAAAAGCCGGAGTCTCCTGAGGCCCTGCAGAGAGGGTGCTGTGGGAGAGAAAACAGCACGACATATAGAAGACTAGGATTCAAGAACTGCTGGGCTCTTAGGGTACACGGACACTGTGTATTGCACTACAGCACTGCAGTTCTGTGGGTGTAATGTCAGAGGTGTAGAGATATTGCACACACCCTGCAGAGTTAAAACTCAGCCTAGAAATTAATGAGCAAATACAGTCACATATGAAAAATCTGAATATACCAAAGAAGACTTGCACTCTGTGTGTGAGATACAACTGGGGGAGATTTCCTGACTCTGTGTGTGAGATACAACTAGGGGAGATTTCCTGACTCTGTGTGTGAGATACAACTGGGGGAGATTTCCAGAGGAAGATGGGATGCTCAGGACTACTTGTTATTTTTGTTTCCTTTGGTGAGTAATAATCATATAGCATGTAGGACACAGGGAGATAGTGATCCTAGGAGACCAGAAAAAAAAATCTTAAGGGCTCACAAGATTAATTATGAAAAGAAAACCTCACAAATGCCCAGAGGAAATAAATAATAAAATTAGAGTTAGTAACGATACATTTAGTAGTATTAGAAACAATTCTGTAGATGAATATGATAAAAATATGAAAGGGATTCTAGGATTAAAAGTAAAGATCATACTAGCATTGACTGTTCAACTGTCTAGCAGTAGACTTATATTCAGATGCAAAATACTAGATATTCTATATGTAGATACTAGATGCATTTCTATAGTCCACATTTTACTGACACAAACATCTAATATCCTAGAAAAGGGACCATGAATATGTCTCCCTAAACACATATAGGGAAGCTTTTACTACCATATCCCAGTATGTGACTGTGTTTGGAGAGTGGACCTTTATGAGTGAAACAGCATGAATGTAGTTACCGAGTATACCCCGACCTATTCTTCTAAGGAGAAATAACTTGGCTTTCCAAAACTAACATACTAATAACCAAAAATATTAACAATTATGTAAAAATCAGAAGCATAACTATATGCTTTATAGAAGAATCTCTTCTATATTTTTCTAGTATGTCCTTACATTACATGTTTTATAATCATATAGCTTTACATTCTGAAACCATGAATATTCAGTTATTCTTCATATTAAGTTTACTTCTATTCTCAGATGAATTTTCCTTTTATTTTACTTGTGAGTGTTCTCTTTGCATCCATGTTTGTTCCATGTACATGCTTGATACCCATGAAGGTCAGAAGAGCATGGGATCACCTGGAACTGTACTTAATGGTTGGAACCCACAATATGGTATAGGGAATAGAGTCTGGGTCCTCTGCAAGATCCACATGTGCTCTTTTTTATTATTTTATTTTTGTATTTATTTCAAATACATTTTTAAGGTTGTAATTAAGTATTTGTGGGTACATATACATACACACACACACACACACACACACACACACACACATATATCTGTAACAATCATTTAGGAAAAGAGGATATTAATTTGAGGGGATAGGAGAGAGACGAGGAAGGGCTGTAGGGAGGAAAGGGGGATTGATACAGTTCTATTTTAATTAAAATATATTCTTTTTTTTTGTTGAGCTCCACACTGTCTGTGAGTTGTTTCTGGAGTGTTCAGAGCTTTCTGGGGTTACTATCCCATTATCAGTGACTGTATATTATGTCTGTTCTTTTGTGACTGGGTTATCTCATTCAGGATGATCTTCTCTAAATGCATCCATTTTCTTAAGAATTTCGTTAAGTCATTGTTTATGGTGGCTGAGTAGAACTCCATTGTGTAAATGTACCACAATTTTTGTATCCATTCATCTACTGAAGGACATCTGGGTTCTTTCCAGCTCTGGCTATTATAAATAGAGCTGCTATGAACATTGTGGTGCATATATCTTTGCCACATGTGCTCTTAATCACTGAGTCATCTCTTTACCCCATAATATAACTTTATTATATAAAATAAAATAAAATAAAGAAAAATAAAGGCATACACTATAATATTAACCTTTATTTTGTTCAATGGAATAAAATTGAAGACCCAAAAATAAAACCACACATTTATGGACACTTAATGTTTGACAAACAAACCAAAAATATACAATGGAAAAAATAAAGCATCTTCAATAAATGGTGCTATTCTAACTGGCAGTTGGTGTGAAAATAAAAAATATATTCGTATTTGTCACCTTGCACAAAGCTCAAGTCCAACATAAAACCAGATACACTGAATTCAGCAGAAGAGAACATTCTCAAACTCATTTGACATGGGGTGGAATGAGATTTCCTAAACAGAACTCCAATGCTCAGTCTCTATGATCAAGAATCAATAAATGAAACCTCAAAAAACTGAAACGCTCCTGCAAGCCAAAGGACCTAGTCAATAGGACAAATTGGCAACTTACATATTGGGGAACACTTCTGCACTAACCCCACATCTGGTAGAGCACTAATATCTAAAATACATAAAAAAAAAAAAAAAACTCAAGAAACTAACCTACAAAAGACTAACTCTTATATTGACTTTTGAAAACAGTTCAGGAATATATCAAAAACATAGCTCTCTATTAGAAAACCCTTCAATGTTTTACTTGAACACTTGTTGCAAGTAGATTTCACATACTGTGTAGACAGTAAACATTTTCTTTCTACTATTCTCTCTCTCTCTCTCTCTCTCTCTCTCTCTGTCTCTCTGTCTCAGTCTCTCTCTGTGTCTTCCTGTCTGTCTCTCTGTCTGTCTGTCTCTCTCTCTCTCTCTCTCTCTCTCTCTCTCTCTCTCTCTCTCTCTCTGTGTGTGTGTGTGTGTGTGTGTAAATGTATGTGTATGTGTGTATGTTACCTGAATACTGTTTATTGTTTCATTTTTATTATTCTTTGAGGAAAACCTACCGATGGAAACTATCCACCATTTTTAAATGGACACGCAGATCCTTTTTTGTGAGGTGATCTAACATCCTTGCATCAACCAAGCATTCCATGAAGTAACTTCTGTACTGAGGTAATCCCAGGCTGGGGAGCCATTCATTTCCAATCCACTCGTGGTTCATATCTCCATAAGCCAGGGTCTGTAGGAAAACCGGACACTGGAATTGTTTTATAGCAGTCAAGTTTCTTAACCAATAAAATGAGATGGTAAATTGAAGACATTAGCAATTATTATAACTGACATGTTGTTTCTTTGATATTATGCTTCTATGTATAAGCAAAGAAGAAAAATATTTAAAACTACATGCATTTTATTTATTTTAGCAGAAAACAAACTGCAGAATTTCTGAAAACATTTGCCTATAAAATAATTAACGTCATTGTATATTGTAAAATAATAAATTTTGTCTAAATATGTATCTTGTTAATAAAAAATATAGCTAGATGTACGATATGGGATTTAACCTAAAGGTTCCATCTCTGTACTGGTAGAACTCTTTTATTTATTTTATTTTTAAAGTACTGAGCCATTTCCAACCCATCAATAGTAATATTGCCATTGATCCTGTATCAGAACAAAGTCTGATATGAAACAGAAACCTCTGAAAACAAACACAGAAAATACACTGAGTATGAAAGACAGCACGCTGACACTGACATCAGCACATGCTTTTAAGCAGAGTGTGTATCCAGAATTCCATTAGGTCCACGAAAGAATCCTTAACCAGAAATTTAGAGTAAGGCAGGCATGGTGAAAAAGGACAGACAAGCTAATCCTGTTTGTAATGTAAGAACTGACTTTGCCACATAGTATTCAAAGCAAGTAAAATAAATGCCATGGCAATCCTCATTATGAGACCCAATTTTTATAAAAATAAAACTTAATTTTATGGATCCCAATTTAAAAGCTATGTATTATAATTTAAAGGATAATGATTTAAGGGAGTTCCCTTTTTCTTAATTATCTATGAACCAATAGTTATAACTATAATATGTAAACATAGAAAAGTTGAATTTTTTTAGCTATGAAATTTGTGTTGATTTTAAATTTTATTACAAGCCTGTTATGACATGTTTAAATAATCATTCCTATAAATGAACCAGATTTTATTTATTTTCTCAATTTATTTTCTCAGTTATCCAATGTATAGAAATGCAGAAGAAAATGTAAACTATTTTTTGCATAAACAGAAGAAAATGTAAACTATTTTTTGCATACACAGGGTTATTTACTATACATTTCTGTCTCTTGTAATCAGTTTACTAAATGAATTGATCCCATCTTACACTTGCTGTGCTAACACCTGTCACTCTCACAGTCACACACAAATACTACACAGGATACCTTAACACATATGGGATGCCACAAGTCTTTGTAAAACTTCCCCAGAAATACAACCTGAATGATTATATACCACGGTTACATATATTACAGAGAAATTGAAGTTATCGATTCATCTTCAGAGGAAGAAAGAAAATTACTGTTATATACACCGAATATGAAATTAGAATCTTCTTAGTTATAACATATGATACATAGATGTGCCTATAATATTAGGCACACTATTGATTTCAACATAATCAGTCTCATTACTAATATAACTGATGATTTCAAATATCATGACTTACATTGTTTCCTAGTTTATATCTGAATAGTTAACTATGTCTTAAAGCATATGAGTTTCCTACCTGGGCCCAGCTTCCTTCCTCAGATTCTTTCTGGGTTAGCAGCAGGAAGTGATTAATAAAGCAGGTAAACGTGAATTAATTTCAAATTCTACTAGAAGCATAATTTTCATAAAGCATATTATCTTGACATAAGCAGACATGCATATTGCACCCATTCAATTTCTCAGATGAAGAGCACACAATAGAGTTTTAATTAACTCTAATTTAAATATACATAAAATATATGGGAGGTTATGAGTTTTGGAAAAATTTGAACTGGTCATTTATAAACTTATATACATTTTCTAATTTAGTAAAAACTTATGATTATGTGTTTCAATATATAATGAGTAAAGGTTACAGATTAGAAATTAATGAAGTGAAGAAAATAACTGTATTTTTTGTAAAAGTCTATGGATAAACACACCCAACAACAGCCAAACCCAAAAAAAAAAAAAAAAACAAAAACAAACAAACAAAAAAAAACCAAAAAGTACAATGTATACAATTAAAAATGCAATATGGCATGTGAGTTTGCAATGATATATTTACATTATTTCATTCTAGTAAAAAATCAACATTTTAAATGAGAATTAAAGAAAAAGGTAGTTTATAAATAAAATTGATAGAGGTAAAATGCATGTTGTGCCCAATTTTGATCCCTTCTATTTAGAATGACTGAAAAACATCACATTTTTTAAGCTGGT
Organism: Micromys minutus; assembly: GCF_963924665.1. Taxonomy (NCBI): domain Eukaryota; kingdom Metazoa; phylum Chordata; class Mammalia; order Rodentia; family Muridae; genus Micromys; species Micromys minutus. Next base: position 26,222,207 of record NC_137957.1, read on the forward strand.
GACTGGAGTTCTCAAAGTAATTTAAAACTGTGTTTATAAAACCAAATGAAGATAACACTTCAATATTTCTTTTAATATAAGGCTACATGTGGGATGGTGTAGCCCAACGACCTGCATAGCCACATTAAAAGGGAAGATTGAATGCAAACTTTTCTGCAACTGGTTAAGATTGATTTACTAACCATATTTCATGACCATTCTCAGTTCTAAGAGGCATTGGCTATCAGCATTTTTAGTGTTCCTAAATTTTACTGAATGATTATTACTGTTTGTAAGTTACAACACACAGGATTTTAGAAGATATGAAGCAATAGCAATCTAACACTGTTTCATTTTATATTGTCGAACAAACATACTAAAATAAATATATAAACAAAACATCAGTTATCCCTGTGTTCAACTACGTAAGCACATCCTATTTTTTTTCTTTTGGTTTACAGTGAATAAATCTCTCTCTCTCTCTCTCTCTCTCTCTCTCTCTCTCTCTCTCTCTCTCTCTCTCTCTCTCTCTCTCTCTCTCTCCAGCAAAACAATTTAGTTCGGGTTCAAGGTAGCTTTGAATACTAACCGTTTTTGCTGGAGCTGCCAGATTTTCCATTTCTTCATGGGTCACCCAGACATTGCCTGAAGGCTAATGAAGAGCCCAAAGGAAATGATGTCATCCACAGAGGAGAACAGGGTGGAGAAAGGAGGCACCTCTGTCAGTTCATAGTATTCCACATAGCATATCGATTCTGATCTACACATGCATCATAGCGGCCAGCTTAAAGCCCCTTTATTTTTTATTCAGTGGACTAATTGGACAGAGATATGCTATGATATCATTTTTGTAATAATTATTTAACTCTGAATCTAAAATTGCCATGGTAAAACTTCACATTCTAAAAGAACGTGACCATCAGGTTCAATTTTGTAAAATGGACAACTTTGTCTTCTAACATGATGACCCGGTATACCAGATGTTTATCAAGAAAATTTCATTTACATATTTTTATTCATCAGCATCATTGGTAATGGTAATTTAACTGTCACAGAGAAGCTATAAATCCCAAAGACTGAAAAACATCAGCTTTACTGGGTATTTTCTTTCTTTCTTTCTTTCTTTCTTTCTTTCTTTCTTTCTTTCTTTCTTTCTCTCTCTCTTTCTTTTTTAAATTCAATAAGTGTGCTTTCCTTGCCTTCTCTGAGAAGAAAAAGAACTGAAACATTATTTTCAGATACTGCTTTCTTCCAGTACCATCTGTTGTGGTTTGAATGTGAAATGCCTTTCATGGGCTCAAGTGTTTGAAAACTCAATCTCTAAGTGGTGACAATGTTTAGGAAGGTTGTTGAACCTTTAGGGAGTAGAGCCTCAATGAAGAACTGAGTCACTCTGGCCAGGTCTTAAGGCTTTATAGGCAGGTGCCAATTATGTGCACATGTGCCTGCTTCCTGACTGTAACACAGCTGGTGTGCTTTTGGTTCCTATCACCATTTTTTCCCTGCCTGCTGCCATGTATTCCCCACCATGATGTTTCATGCCTCTCTGAAACTGTAAGACAAAGTAAATTGTTTCTTCTCTAACTTGATTTGTACAGGAACAAAAAGGTAACAAAGATGCCATTATAATATGTTCCTCTTGACCATGCTAGGTAAGAGGTTTGTCCAAAGTCACACCCATATCTTTTAGGAAACCTCTCTTTTCTAACAAACTAATCTTTGGCATTAGCTCTCTAAATACCACACACTCTATCATTTGAATCTAAAATATGCTTATTAACATAGGAATCACGATATTATTTAAGGTTCCATCTGCTGGAAACCACATCACATTAGATTTCTCAATCTTTTTATTTTTCATAGAAAATCTATATGTCAAGTTCTCCAAGTCATGAAACTTACTTCCTAGTTTCATATTTTCAAAGCAGCAGCATAGGCAATGCCCAAGTATCACATGTTACTTTTGGAATTTTCTATAATTTACCTAATACAATCTTTACATTTCTATATGTATATAAAGGTATACTTTTGATATAATTTTAAATAATAATATAGAAAATAAAACATGTTTTATTTTATATAAGAGAAATTTTACAAAATCTTATTTCAGTGAATAATAAATATCCACATATGTATATTCTCTACAGTGACATGTACAAACATTTCTATGAACATTTATATAGTGAAGATTCATAATTCTACCAAATCAGAAAATTTAGAGGCTAGATGTCATATATATCCACAAAATTACCCGACTTAACAGCTTCAGAATTATAACAAGCCAGTATTTTCCTATAAAATAAAAGTATCCAGTTATGAAACACGTTTAGAATATAAGAGCTACTCATATCATCAAAACCCTGATTACTACTGAATTCTGCAGCTTCTCTATTGATTCTGATTCCAAAGAATGATGATCTTCCTTTTCCACGGGGGCCTTGATCCAATTCATGTCTTAATGGAGCAGAACTGTTTCATAGGTTTTCTGAAATTCTGCACTTGTCAGCATGCAAAGTATTCTGGGATTGATAAGATTCTAGAAGCTAGAGGTGTATTTTTATCTGTACTTACAAAATGAGCATGATTCCAGGACAGTTTGTGAAAATGTGACTGTCATACTTCCAGAAGTAGCATGTTTATAAATTGTATTTTTTAGGAAGGCTTCTTCTTAAATGTGCTTTTATTGAATTTTATTTTTTGTGCATGTGTAGGAGATAGTGTATTAGTGGGTGTGGAATACGCATGTGTTTTCAGTGTCTGCATATGGGAGAACCTGTCTCCATCTGCAAAGTTTAGAAGAACATGCTTATCTTTCTCCCTTTCCATCCTTTCCTGTTGGGACTCTCCGTTTGCCTAAACATAAGGCATGAGCCTTCTGGAAAGACTGGAAGTCAGAAAGTTCTACTAATTCTTTTCTCTCTGTCCACTCCACTGGAGGAGTTTACAAACCTGTACAAGCTACTTGGCTTGTTATCTGATAGTTTGCATCATAATTCATAAACTCATTACTATACAATAAGCACACTTAAGCACTGAACCATTTCTTCAGCCCATGATGATTTGAGCTTGAAGAACATTTCTTGCCTTATAAATATTGTGAAGTCACCCCAAATGTATCTTCTATACAGAGCTTTTAGGTAAACAGAAGTTGATATTTGGGGGTTTTGTTGTTGATTTTTGTTTGTCTGTTTATATAGTATCTTACTCTGTATTATTCTTTGGCCTGGAACTCATTAGGTATTCTAGGCGGACCTCAAACTCTGTCTCCTAAGAACTGAGATTAAATACCTTAAATATCTGTGGTTTAAAGGCTTACTTAGCAATCAAGCCCATATCAAGCAAGTAAATTAGTCAATAAATTTGTTTTCTTCACTCTCTCACTACTGAGGACTCAATTCTCATTGGAGGGTGTGTAATTTAGAGTTCCAAGACTGTAGAGAGGAGCAGCACACTTCATCTCAGAGGCTAAGAATAACCAAAGGACTCTAGGACATCGAGAACAAGGATAAAGCACATACCAGGAGTATTTAGATAAGTATAAGGACAGACACCAAAGGAACCTATGGCTATGAGAAGCTCACCACCAAAATAGTTTATGCTCAACACTCAAATATCTGTGATGCATAGAACAAAAATTCATAGTTTTCTTAGTGGCCAACATCATCTAGCAGATGATTAGGGAGGTTGCAAGTGCTTTACTAACTAGTGTTAGAAGCTTAGACTTTTGTATTGACACTTTTCAGTAATTCTCCAAAATGATGCCAAATTACCGTGTCAGATTCTCTGTGTTTTAAGCAGAAATGAAATTATATACTTCATACTGAAAAAATAGCAATAGCTTAAATCATAACACAAGGGTAGACTAGAATAAGAAAGAAAAGATATCTTATGGGACTAAACTTATGGAAGTACTAATTTTTAAAGCTATGGAAATACAAATTTGACACCTGATACAGAGTACCTTCTTAAGCTGTGTTTCTCTTGGCTTGCTCTTGTTAAAAAGTGAAGATGGTGTAGAATACTCCCAGAGTATTATTGAGACATGGGAGAAAATTTTCTAAAGGATGTTAAGAATTCAAGTCATTGCCTAATTAAATCACTCTGGAAAGAGCTATGACAGAAAAATAAACCCTACATTAACTTAAAGAATAACTCATGAAAGTTAATCAGGAGATGTAATTAGTTCTCTGGCTGTCAAAGTGTACTTATTCAACAAACTAGACCTCAGAATGTTCCTACAACATATCTTGCTCAAAGTCACATTTGTTAATATCTAGGTCTTTTCGAAGTACTGTTCCCTTTACAAGGTAAAGATACTTAAAATTTACAATTTCAATCTTCTGGAACTTCCTAAAGTTGTGTATGTGTGTGTGACTACAGGTGACCATGGTGTTATGTACACATATGTGGGCAAGACCCAGGCCTCCCTTAGGAACCATCCTCCATCATTCTTCCGTCTTATTCATTTTTTATTCAAAAAACCCACAGCTCATTGATATGGGCTAAATTCTCCTCTGCCCTGTATTTTAGTTTTGAATAGAATTACAGAGGAAAGTTTTGTTTTGTATAGCAATTTACACTGGAAATATAACTGGGTAGATGGTTCTATGCAGATGGAGCATAAGGAAGGAAATAATGTGGCAGAATAAATTTGGAAGTGGCATAGTTTCACATTCGTTATGCATTTTGTATCAGTACATTGCCTGATGCACACAGCAGCATGACCGAGGAACTTTAACTCCTTAGTAAAAGGCACCCACTACTTTAATTCTGTGGAAACACTGAAATCATTCTGAAGAGCTAAGACAACTCCTAGAAAATCTACTAAACCATTAAGTTTACTAGTAATTTAAACGTTTTAAATTTAAGCAAGAATATAACCAGTGCCTAAGGCAGGAGGAACGGCAACACAGTTTAATGATTAAGGTGTTAGGAACGTTCTCAGTTTATAATTATCGCTAAGACCATAAACATGTGTTATGCAACAATATGTGTACTTGCACACATTTTATATATAATGGAATTATTGAACGAGTTTTTGTACTGATAGTAATTATTTCTACTTACTTAAATTTTGCATAATTTTTATAAAGAAGATGTGTGGTGGAGAAATCTAGTTCATGTTAGAGATTATACATTTGTCAGCAAATAATATTGAAGTTACTCCATAATAAAATAAAACATCATTTGTGACTATTTCTTGATCACTGTATTTGTCATTATGAATGCATGTTTTTATTTGTAATATTTTGAATGCTATGTTATTGATACAATCATAAAAGGGTTTTGTAGATGGGAGGCACATCTTGAAGAACAGAAATCTAATTTGTATTTATAAAACAAGTCATATATGATTGTTTTAGGCTTGAAATTTTCTTATCAATAATAAATTAAGCAATGCATCTTCAAAAACCTGTGATGCTTTGGGATAATCCCAAGAAGATGTCGGATTATAAAGCAAAAGAAATTCAGAGAAACAGCAAGATTGGGGGTCTTTTAGTTAGGGAGGAAAATCTAAATAATAATCTAAATGCTAGCACCAAAGTCTGTCTTGGCTGCAGCTTTCAAGTCTGATAGGAATCAGAACTCTTTAATTGAAAACCGATTAAAAGTAGCAGCGAGGTTAATGAGGAGCTAGTTAGATTTCTATATAATAATTCATCCTGACACTGAAATGGGCATTGCCACAGTTTGCTCTCTGGGATCATGCTGATGTGTGGTCAGCTTGGGGGAAAGGTGGGGAGCACACGGACTCACAGTACGCGATGTAGGAGGAGCTGAAGGACTTGTGAGGGAAACCATCTCCTGGATGGCTAGTCTGAGCTTTAAGCGATGCAGAGGGTTGCTGATTCCAATCTCCCTTTGGATCTCAGTGTCGGATAAAGCAGACATGATAGCACCGCTTTTCACGTTGGCCCTGCACGCTGCCACGTACCAGGCAGGCATTCCCAGCCAGAGCTGTTCAATTGGGAAAAAAAAAAAAGAATACAGAGTTTAGAGTAAATCGTGGCGTTTCTTTGTGATGGTTGAATCTTCCTTACAACTTAATTGGGTGTCAGAGTCACCTGTGAAACCCACCTCTGGAAATGTCTGTGATTAAATTTCCAGAAAGGGAAAACTGAGTAAGAAAAGCAATGCTGAATGTGGGTAGAAAACCCATTGGTGGACATTTGAATGGATTAAAAACAAGAATGCAAGTTGAACATCAGTATTCCCTTTTTTTCCTGCTTCTTGATTGATGGTGCATTGGATCACCTGAATCACAGTCCTACCTGTATACCTATGTCCCTTCCAGATGCCCACCTGCCTTCTATTCTATAAGCTACTTGCGCCATTAAAAGCTGAGCCAAAATAAACCCTTCTTTCCTTTAGTTGGTTTTGTGTCTTATATTTTTCACGCCAACCAAAAACTGATACATCTTTTAGTGTCCTTTGCATGCTCCAGGCATTCCAGGTTATCTTGGATATGTAAATTTGTTTGCTGTCTAAACCTCCATGAGATAAATTTTATTATTTTTGACTAGAGAGATAGATACATACAGACACTGAGTATATGTTTCAGACAAGGTAGGGTAGGAATTCATTTGGAATGGAAACATGGTTTTATCGCTAAACTGGAGGAGCATCATATTCCTCCAACAAATAATGAAAAGAACAGCCATGTATAAATTCTACTGGGTAAGTGGCTTGAACAGTCTTTAATAGCTACATTATGATTCTACTTTTAAATTCTGAGTGCAGAGACAGTTTGTCTATCATGGATTGTGATAGGGCCCATCATTTTAACCTGTGATTTTGACCAAAACATAAATCTTAGCCAGATCAACTTTTCTATTCAAATACTTACATCTGACCCATAAAACTAGTGAGAACATATATTCAAGTATGAGTATAATTTATTATGCAGGAGTAGATAACTAATACAGACATCCTTTATTTCTATATATCCTACAAAAATAATAAGTCTGTAATGGGAAAAAGACAATGAACAGAATCCCAAATCTGAATCAATGTGGCTTGGATTGTGAGTAAAATCAAGATATAAAGATATAATATTGGAATTGTATAATCCATGCTGTGTTCCATAAAGGGAGGCACATTGGGATTAGCCTTAGATTCATGAAGTAACAGATAATCATCTTTTTTGTTACATAAACTCAAATTCTTCAAAATAACTCAGTGTCATGTACCCTCACTGTTCCCTAATGCTTTCCTAGGTGTCTTCGAAGATGTGAATTTCTACTCTAGTTAATATTACACAATATTGTCTACTGACTTTTACAAGTATCATCATGATGAAGCATTGTAGAATTTTGAATTAGAGAGTTTATGTGGTAAACAGTAGGCTCCCTCCCAGAATTCATTCTTCATAGACTGTGCCCACAAAGATGAGGGTAAAGGCCTAAGTGTAATGGATGCTCATTAGGTGCTCAGCAAGTCTGTTCTCTTTGCTTATTCTATTTGTGATTTGAGTCACATTAGGAAATGCACTTGAACAATTTCTGCACCCAGGATAGGTTTAATTAGCTCTGCCTCCACTGGCTGTCATTTCTAAGCACCTCAGTGTCAGTAAATCTTTTTTATTTTTTTCTAAAGGATTTGCTCATCCCTTACTAAAATAGCAACCAACTCTCTGACAAAAAGTAGCTCATTTTATTGGAATAGCATCTGCACAAGAAATACCTTTGTTGAGGTATAATTTCTTAAACTGTCTAGTAGTAACTTCAGTAGTTAATTGCTTTTAACAAATGTAAGAGAAGTAAAACATTCATTTATTTCAGTCAGTCCAAGAAAAAGAAAAGTTAAAAAGCATATTTTTATATCTACTTTTCTTTACAACTTTATTTTAAAAAACAAAGACTACTTTTCTAAGAGAAGAGTTTTAAAGCAAAGTAAGCTTTAGTTTTCCTCCACTGGCTATTAGCTCTGAATTTAATACAATAATAATGAGTTATTTTATAACCCCAGATTGTTTCAATTTATACTTCTTGGAGGTAGGACAAACCTCAATAGTTTCCTCTGACATTAGGTACACTAGGGGCTGTGCATGGCAAGCTCAATTTAAATGTCACAAATACTACTGGTGTGCTACATTGAGTCAACCTGGGGTCCCATATGCATTTTTCTTCCTGTCAGAATGCTGTCTTCCACCCTGATCAAATACTGATATATTATTTATAACATTGTATTGTAGAGGAAACAGGAAATGCAGTTCTTGTTATATCAATCTAAATTTAATTAATTAGTCAATCTATTTATTAATTAAAAAGTAACCTGGATGTACAAGTGATTTAGACAAAGGATGATACATAGTCTTTTGTTTATTCAAAGATGTCTAAACTTGCCCAATATATAGCCATTTTAGAAATAAACTATAAGAGCATATTAGTTCATCATCATTTAGTTCAGCGTGAAAAAAAATGTGTTTGTTTCCTACTGATGAGAAGTGCTGATATTTCCTCAAAGTCCCCAACAGATGTCAGTAATAATTTCTTCTCCTATGCTAGTACACAGAATGAGGATGGAATGTGGGCACACCTCTCTTTAAACCACTGCATACCTTTTTCTGCTTCAACGCTAAAATGATTAGCCCTATCTTAAGGCTGACATGTTTATAGGTACACATGTGTTTCCTTTATGGGAAGTTGTGAGATACTGAAGCCGTGGTTTTAGAAATAAGTCTTTACCTGTCTCTACACAATCAGATTGCCAATGATTGACTTAGGTTTTGCTTACCTCCAGCCATGCAACCACAGTAGGTCCATCCCACTGGGCAAAGGGTAAACCTTTTCTGCGTGCTTCTTCAAGAAGTTCATGCCTGAAGTACATAAAGATCAATAGTTAGGTAATATGGAAAAGGTGTTTATGGTTGTTTCTAAACCACAGTAAGCCCTCATAAGTGTTTAATGAAGAAAAATGCAGAATGGCTGAATTCCTTTTTGCTTTGAATCATATGGAAATTCTCTTTTGATTTCAACGAGTGAAACATTAGTATTTAAAAATAAATTCATCCAACACTGATTCACAAACATTTGAATACCGTTAATCAACTAAGTTGAAGAGTGTTATCAGCCAATATAATTTCATTTTAGTAATAGTACAGGTCACATATTCATGTGTAATCATGCATTCTTAGATCTGACACTTCTGTTTTTCTCCATTAAGACTCTCTTATTGGTGGAGGCAAAGCTTGGATGTTGAGACACACCATCTGTGGTAGTCTTAGTCAGTTCTAATGATGTTTATTTTAAACATGACCTCTGAGACAACATTCTATTTTTAGAAGTTAGTTCCTTCTTTCAATCATCTAGAAGCTAATGAATTGGTTTCTTTGCCTATATAAAGACCTCTACCTCAACTTTTGCTGATACATACATTTAAATACAACACATATTGCTTTTAACAAAGAATATATAGTAAGATAAAAGTGAATAGCAGTGAAGGTTATGCCAAGCCAAGAAGAAAGCTAGGAGCTCTGCACTTGGGATACACAGGAGATAAGGCATGCTCTTAAAGAAAAACAAAAGACTGAAAAACAACCCCTGCCATCAATGTGTACAGTTTAAGTCTTCTAATGAGTGACCTGTGGTGAAATGTTGGAAAGCCCCCAAGCTTCCATACTTGCTTCTGCAGCTACTTGCTTACTCAGTCTCTGATCTCTTGATTTCTCAAGGACATCTGAAAAGCCAGGCGCCACATTGAGGACTATAGCAATATACATTGATTTCATTTACTAGGAAGCAAAGCGAAGTGTTTAAATCGGCAGCGATTTTATTTCATAATCACTACTCTTTACTAATGAAAGGCTAATACATTAGTGAAACTAAATGCTTCTTTCTGATAACTATAACGTTTACATATACATGAATTCATTGCCCCCTAAAAATTTAGGATTGATATTCATGTTGAAAATCGCCTTAGAGATAATTTACAACTGAAATTGTAAAATCTATTTCTATGTAATCTCAAACTATTATATCTGTCCAGGGATATAATGAGAAGTATATTCTCTGTACCTCCATGGTCATACTTAGGTATACAAAAATAAAAATGTGGTGTAATAATTGTTTTATTTTTAATGAATGTCTTTCATGTTAACCAATATATCATGAATTTCATGTATAAACTCTCCCCAAAATGCATGTGTCTACTTCCAATTACTAATAGTTACTTAGTGTTGAAGATTCATATATTAAAATATGTGAGAGAATGACTTTAGGTACATGAGACATTGTGCTTTTCAATAGACATTTTTGGAAAAAAAATACACAAAGACCTAGTATGGGATAAAGAAAAAGTTGAAGGTATTGGTAACTTAAAAGACAAAGAAGTTAACTGCTGTTTGAACTGAAGAGACAGCAAAGACAAGTTCTGAATAGAAACTATTCTTCAGCTGGGAATGTGCTTGGAGACATGGATACTCTCAATCTGCAGTGAAAAGCACCAACAGTCTGAAATGTAACTTTCTATCCCATCATCCAATTCCCTGCGGCTTCCCAGTGGCACCCTGCTGAAAGTCTGTTTCTGGCAAGTTAGTCTCGCTGTGACAGATATATTTATAGAAGTAAGGTGAGGTATCAAATGTCCTGTGTTGTGCACATGCGACTGGCTGAGACTTGGACTCAGTGAGGTGAGTAGAAATATGGATGTGGTTTTCAGAGAATCCTTGTTAAACACAGCAAATGCACAGAAGTGTCCAAATGTGTACCATGAATAATAGATAGCAGCTTAAACTTGTGGACACACATCCTGACCCAAACAGTTTTGTTTATTAATGACCACAAAGTTTGAATTGAATGCCAGACATCACTTATATTTTAGTGAGTGTTTAGTTAACTGTGGTCCATAATGTTTTAACTTTGCTTATGTGGATTTTGATTTTCTCTTAGTAAAAGGAGCAGGCTTAGATTTTTATGTATAATAAGTGCAAGCACTATTGTGTCTTGTATCCCTTTGACTATTTCTTTTCTCTCAGAATATTAGTGGTTCTGTTTGAATTCAAGACTTTGATCTGGTTTGATGTCACTGATCAAATGAGTAATGGTGCTTCCCATGTGCTGAGAACTTCTGTTCTCTTTATGAATAGAAAATATGTCATGGTTGTGTTAAAATGTAGGGAACAATGTGGCTCCTAAGAACATTCTTGGTTTCACTTAAATCATAACATTCATAACAAATCTTCAGTAGGATAACTCAGATAATGAGACAAAGGTGCCAAATTCTGCCTGAGATATTCAGCTGCTATGGGCTGAATCCAAACCAACACCTTCAATATCATGAATTTGAGATTGTGAAAGTGACTGACTTGGTCTTTACCTTGACTTTCACAATGGGAAAGCAACGCCAGATTACCGAAACCTTAACACAAGGATTGTGTCCATTATATTTAAGTATTTGAACATGATGATGTATGAGAAAATCAGTGCTGGAGTGGTTACATGGGCAGGGGTAAATGTGAAGACCTGTTGACAAATACTAAGGGAGCTCACTGAATGCATGGAGGATGAGTGTTTTTATGAGAAGTTTCTTTTCAATGCCAGGAAAATAATGAATGCCTGACGTTTTCATAAAACCAAATGGACAAATTTCTTGTCTGTTGCAAAAACCCAACTGATTTGGAAACCTACAATATTTGTGTATGCCTGCTTTTGAAAAGAAGCATTTGAGAGTTAGAAGTAGAAAGATCATAAATGTATGAGCTCCTTTGCCTTCTTCCCGATTATGTAATGAGCTTGTTTCAAGAAATCCGAGGCTCGCATTGCGATTTGGTAGTGGAGCACATGTCTTGCATATGCAACGCTCTGATGTGAATTTTAGGGACCAAATGAAACAAGACACTAGCAGATTGGAAGCAAACAACATTGCGTTTGACAGGCTGAGGGTGCCTTCTCCCTGTAGCTGGAATCCAGCCTTTTAAACAGTAAGCCTCAGTTCCACAATGGGTTCATGACCATCTCATCCGGAAATAGTCCACTTTGCACACTACTACCTGCCTACTTAGGGCTATGGAATCATTTCTGCTTTTCTTTCCTGTCTAGAGGACTTAATGTGTCACCATCTTTCCCCAGGATCCCCTGCATGACATTTTAGGTATAAGCACGTATCTTAGTTTCCAGATCTAAAGTAGATATTCAAGGACATCGACTGACTTTTCTTTCCAGGGAGGTAATATGCACAAACTTGTCATTATCTGGGTGAAAACTCAAAAACAAAACAAAAAACAGTGGACAAACACAGCACGAACTTGTTTTGAATATATATATAAACTCCCAAGTGATTCTGTAATTTTAAGAACGGGGGGTTCTCGTCTGTAGTGAGGAATGTACCTAAATCCTTCAAGGGTCTGGGACACTTGCCATGCTTGAGGGATTTCTGTAATGGGATGTGACATATGAATAAGGCCCAAACTGCGGTGAGTAAGCAGGGATGTGTAATTCACATGTCATCATGTGGAGAGGCAGGAGGAAGCCTTTGCAGCCTATGTCTGACCTTTAAACAGCAATAATGGGTGGGCACTCTAGAAATGATCACACACAAATTATTCTAGTAAAATGATCAAGATCCTGGTACTGGGAAGATGGCCCATCTAGCCAGACCACATCTGCTCTTTCCAGACACCTGAGTTCAGTTCCCAGCAACAATGTCAAGTGGACCAAAAAGCTTTCTGTCTCATCTAGACTAAGTAATGGCCAATGATATATTTTTAATTATTTAATTTGTTGCTGGCTAGGGACCATATCCAGATTGAAACATCAGTGCCCTCTGTTTAAATCACTTCAGCTATGAGAGTGGTGGACAGTTTGAACATATATCAAGGGGTGTCCAGCCTCTTCTCTTGCATTTTTGAGCTACACCTCTGATATCCTGGAGAATAAACATGCTTCCCTGCCTAGTGTCATAAAGCTACCTTATCTTGGTTTTTAAGATGTTGAACAATGAGCCTGAACTCTTCTTTCCCTTCCTTCCAATTCCTTATTTCCCCTTTCTTCTTTCTTTCCCTCCTCTCCAACCCATCCTCATCTCTTCTTTTATTTTATTTTTATATCAGTTCACTTCACTTTTAATACTGGGGATCATGGACTCCATGGCATCATATATGATACATACATACATACATACATACATACATACATACATACATATGTACATACGTACATAATACATATATTTCTTTTTATAGGTGCCATAGTTTCAACAATTTTCCCTAGTTCCCTGTTAAGCATTTTACTGATTTGAATGACCTATCAATTGTTTTTGCCTTCTCTGTGTGCTTTGTGGCTGGGATTTTGTACGATGTATTGCTAAGCAAGCTATCTAGGCAGTCAGTCATCTGATGTTTATATATTGCAGTATGCTATAAACTGTTTAATGCATGCAGAATTCAGCTTACAGCATACTGCAATATATAAACATCAAATGAGCAAAATTATTCGGGACAATTGTATGGCCAAGCAATCATGTCAGAGGTCATTGCCTTGCATCTAGACTCTGGGGAATTTCCCTTAAAAAAGACATAATATAACCATCAATATTGTTTTTAAATGAGATGAGAATTAATGCTCTCAAAAAAAAAACCAAGAAGAATTTCAAGGAGAATAAACAAAATGTATTTCGAGTGAAAGAAGTGGAATTAAAGAGTACACTGAGATCACAGCATGATTGTACTGTAAGCAGAGGCTTCTGAGTGCTAACTGAAGCTTTCAGATGCTGAATGCACAGGGTTCTAGCCTGGTGTGTACGTTACAAGATCATGCTAGCTACCCACAGTATAATAAACTTGAAGCAGCAGCCGTTCTCAAATTGTGTGTGTGTGTGTGTGTGTGTATGTGTGTGTGTGTGTGTGTGTGTGTGTGTGTGTGTGGTATGTGTGTGAATGAAATTTATGTTAGCTGTAACATGATAAGAAGCAGAGAAAGCCCTTAGATAAAATAATTAATTGTCATATTTATTTGTATTTTGATCTACCATATGTAAATTTTAAGAAAATTTAAGAATTTTCAGACTAGAATTATTTAGACACTTGGTCTTGAAAGAAAAAAATTGTTCGCAATCACAATTTTTATATTAGTAGACAGATACAAAAATGGGTAGACAAACAGTTGCACAGACAAAAGGACAGACAGATGTATGGACAGATTGATTCTGTTACAATGTATTTACATTGGTTATCCCATCAACAAAACAACACTACCATAATTATAACTAAAAAATTGTTAATACCTTTCTGTGAAAATGTTGTCTTTGGGAATAATATAACTAATGGAGAAACCTGCATAATTAGTGTTTATATTTGTATCTCTGAAAAATGAAATTCATTATTTCCTCAAAATGTCATGGACCAACACACACACACACACACACTTGGACCACCATAACCATGGGGTGTTATGATGGATACTCTCTATATATATTTGTCAATTTTGACAGGTTTTTGCTGTTATGGAAAAGCAACTTTATTTTCAGACTATTTTCCAGAGAACTTTTAGACCCATCACTTTGGGGAGTGAGTGTCTGTACACAGCTTGGCATTGTCCCTATCTCTTAAGTTGCTCATTGCTTCCACCTTCCACTCAATGCCTGCCAACCTTTACCCCATGATTATTTGTACTGCATTTTCCTTTGGTTTTGGTTTTCAATGGGACCATGCTTTTTATCTCCTCCTATAAATGGCCTTTCTACTCCTGGGCTAGATTCTTCTAGTGCCATGAGAAAATCTGCCTAGGAAAGAGATATTTTTTTAATAGAATGTATGAGCATTTGGTCCCTAAAATGGGATTGTCTGGGCTTGATTCTCATCCCTCTAACTTTTGTCTGGATCTTCAAAATCATTATTTTTTTGGTTATAGCTCCATTTCCTCAGTGTACAGTGTAGCTGAACAGTACCTATCCAAAAGGACTGAAAGTTTCATGAGAAGAAATATAGAAACTGACTGGGCTCACAGAAAGGAAACAGGCAATGCATGCTTCCTGTTACTAATAATTGCCTAAGGCAGCATGATCAGCCCATGTGAAAAATTATGGCTATGTTTCAGTCTTAGCTTATATTTAAGCATTTTCTTAACTCTGACCAGAATTGAAAATTTTCTTTTATAAAACTACTGTATGCATCGCTACCTCTGTTTTATAGAGAGGGACATTTCTAGTTCCCCAGGTGTTTTCTCTCTCTTTCAATTACCAGGATCTTTTTCTTTTTGGTGAAAAATAAATAACTGCTCTTTCTATTTAAAACCAGGAAGTCCTTTAGTTTCTACTCTACCTCATGGTCAATCACACCTCAAATCATCCTTCAGTGCTATTTCTCATGTTTTATCCCTTTATTAAAATTCCTGGATCCCTCCGGAGCAAACTCATTATTTTATCTTTAAATACAATGTAAAAAAACCCTATATATTTTACCAAATAATTTTTAAAGATATGAATTGATGTGGATATATAAAAATGTAGTATGTAGTATCTAGCATTTTTCTGTCACTGCAAGTGTGTAACTTTGTACTCTTGTAATACGTTCCTCAGTATTCTGAAAGAACAAGACTTCTAGGTGTAGAGAAATTAAGCACTGCACATCACAGGAGAGAACTTGCATTCATCATTACATGTGAAGGTCAAGTGCAAGTGAACAGTATATAAGGCTATATAGATTTATTTACTCTCCACAGTATGATGTTCATTGATGCACATGAACTCAGGAACAGATGTTACTTAGAAAAGAGCAGCAGAGGAGAGAAGCTAAATCTTAAACCCCAACAATCTGGCCCCCAAATGTGAAAACTTTAAAAAACTAAATAAAGAGAGTAATTGCATTTTCCCTGTTTCAGGTACAAATGAAAATACTACCCCTGCTTCCCTTTCCTGTGGCTCCCAAATTTATATGACTAAGTGTTCTTTCTCTCCTTTCTGTTATACACAGGAATTCTTATCTGTGTTCAGAACCACGGGAAGACTGGTTTATATTGCCATTCCTACTGCGTTCTGTGTTTTGGCTAGAAAACTATGGAAAGAGCTAATAGAACAGAAATGGAATCGGTGAGTTTTCTGTTACAGTGATTGTACACCTGCATTACTATCATCCCCTAGTGGAAAGGCATGTCTTAAGAGTTTATGGTATAGTGTCCTTCACTGGAAGTACTGAGCTAAAACTAAAAGAAATAGATGTGTGGCTTGAGAAAAATTCCAAATGATTCAACAGTTGGTCATTTGTTCTTACTGTTGCGTCACAGGCTGTGTCTTCCAAATAAAGTCTTAGTAGGAAGCATCTCTAGATCTCATAGTTATTCAAGGTAAAATCTATTAGAATCCAACAGATTATAGAGTAAGATTTAACTTTCCCAGCATTCATCTGAAGAGTGGGCATACTATATACAAGCATAAAGTCACAGCCCTTGAAGACAAAATATTTGAAAGGCAGAAGTAGAAAGATTATCCAATTGATGACAGCTGAACTGTATAGGAAATGAGGGTGTAATTTATTACTCTATTATTAAGGAATTCGTATACCTAGATCAAGCCTATGAATAGCATGGTAACATCTGAAGCTAGTTGGAATTCTTGTCTGCAAATGTGAATACTGTGTGGTGCCACCTCATATGTGAAACATCTGCAAGCTGATAACGCATATCATCATTAACATAATTATTCTGAATAGAAATATGTCAAAAATCCCAATCAGATGAATCAGAACACTGATTACTTAAATATATAGTGAGCTTCATAAATTTAAGTTTCAAATTCAACATTAACAATGTTGACTGATTTTTGAAGTAGAGCATACAAGAATATTATGTACAGAAATGAGTATGTAGGTGTCAGTTTACTGGATAGTTTCATATTAAGCTTTGAATTTATCCATATTTAAAGTTTTTTTTTTAATTCTAGAAGCTCTGGAATATAAAAACTAGTCTCAGAGAAAAATTTAATTTATTTGTGAGTTTGAGTTGGGATCTACATAATTTCTAACTCAATTTATTTTGAATTAAATCACGTTCAAAACCATTAAAAAGGAGTGTATACCCACAGGGCCTGTGCTTAGGAAATACAGTTAGCTATGCTGCTCTTGAAAACTGGAGGGGCTCATATCACTTTCCAGCTAATGATGCCAATTTTATGGAACAGTGTCTTCCAAAATCTACTCCCCGGTGTCACTGAGGAGCTGCTGGAAGTAAATGTACCAATGTTAATGCTTCAAAAATGTTGCATGTATTTTGCCTGACTCTTACTTTAAAGTTTTGTTTCATGAGTACCATAATCTTATTTCTAAGAATAATAATTTAGACTTTTTTCACTTTTAAAAAATTTTACAACAATTTGGAGAGATAAAAAATGTTTTTTGAAGTTAACATATAATTCCACCATTTTACCTCTGCCTTTTCCTTCCTCTGACCCTCTCTTGTGGCCCTCTTTTCTGTCTATCAATGTCACTGATTTCTTTTCCTTAATTGTTGTTACATAATACCTGAATATCCACCCAGCAATGCCTTAATACATAAACATGTTTTAATATCCTAAATATATAAATAAAACCCATATAATATATCTTCATCGGTCTATATAATGTTATATGCTCAGTCCATATCTACATAGTCCACCATATACATATATGCATATATATGTATATATGTATTTATGTACACACATTTATAGGTAGATATACACACAGGCACACAGACACACACAATTTCCAGATGACCATTTGCTATTGGATAATCAATTGGTGTGCTCTTCCTTGAAGAAGACTATTTTGTCTTTTTACAGAATTCATTAGTTCATCAGCATTCATTCTTTGTCTAGCAATGGGTGTGTGTTATTTGAGACATGTGTCAAATAATAAACATTTGGAAAAGGCACAGGTGTGTCTAAAATCTAGGGTTACCTTTGCCATCATAAACACCTTGCTGAGGAGATATAACGCTTAACCCGTTGTAGCTATATAAGCCCTGAAAACAGACAAGTGAGTTTCTTTCTTGGATATAACATTAAAGAAGTGAACGATATGCCCAAGAAAAGTGCATCTTTAGACATGCAGTACAAAGGGGCAAAGCTCATTGAAAGCACAACTTGAAGCTTATAGAACTCCCATTAACTGGTGAAGCCAGACTCAACTCCAGAGCTAGTGGAATGACATCTGCAGGGTCACTTTGCATGCATCCTATAGAAGGAAACACTAACAGTGTCCAGAAGGCCAGTGCAATTCAAATGTATTTCTCTGAACCAATGATCTCTTTTTCTGTGTATGAATGAGTGCACAACGAGGTGAATTTCACGTTAGGTCAGAGGCAGTGCAGTTTGTGTTCCAACTAAAAAAGAGAAATACTAAAGATAAAACAAAATAAAAGATGGGACTGAGAATCAACACGGTCAGCAGTCGTTGTGAGTCAACTTACCCTGATGTGCTTTTCATGAGATGGGGAAGGATGGGTAGAAAAGAAAAGCACACAAATGTTAATGGATACATTTCAATCCAAAGAAAGCCATGGAATAAAACAACAGCATCATTACAGATGTGAGAAATCTCATGGGAGAACACCGTGGTGCCTTAGAAAGTATTTCAGTAGTTGGAGTACTGTTTTTATTCCACCATGATTCACAGACTATGTTCATAAGGCTAGTTAAGCTGAAGGCAGTTGACCAATAAGTCTTTATTTAGTATGAGCCACTCTGAAACATGCAGGGCCAAATTTTCTTAGCCTCTAGTACATCTCAGGAGGAAAGCAAAGGACAGTCTTCACCTGTGTCATGTTATAAATAGGCAGATTACTTAACGGAATGGACAACAGTCTTTCAAGGCCACTGTAAAAGCTCAAGAAAAACTGTAAAGCAGAGATCCACACAGTAAGTGGAAAAAGCACTAGTTAGAGGGTCATAATAACAGGATACCATTTTTCATACATATGTTGGTAAATTTGCTAGCAGGTATTTTATTCAACAGTTGCAGAAATTATATTCTAACAAGTTATAGAATATTTAGTACTTTTAAAGACATATGCACCTGCAATAAGAACTGAAGAATGTGCAAAACAATGATTAATCTTCTGTGGTTTTAATATATTCTCTTTTATTTACACTATAAAAACACTAAATTTAATCAAATTATATAAAATTTAGTGGGATATTTAATTACTTAAATAGATATTTATTAATGTTGATTAGAAAAGGTATGTTACCTGGGTGATTTTTCTATCCGAGCAGACTGAGATCATCACAAAACCAATCACATTCAAATTTAGTTTTGAACTTAGCCAACTATTCCCTGGAGGTAGTAGAGGCATTTAGAAAATATGGCAGTTAAATAATCCAACAAAAAAGCCATGAGAATAATATTTTAAAATTTCTACCCAAAACAGAGAATAATTCATAGAAAATGAAACTGTTCCTACAACTTATAAACTATATTCAATATAACAAAATATGCGGCATAAAAACCCTTATTTCAGAAATTAAGCAAAGTAAAGCATTTCCTTTTTGATTGCAAAGCTGTTATAAAGAAAAGCTGGATGCGCGGTAGAACACGCTGCACGTGCCTCTTTCAGTGGCATTCATTCAGAGAAACCAGAGAGCTTTGAGCAAATGCAGAGTCTTTGGCCTCAGAGCTGTGAACAGCTGCCACAAGCTCTTTATGTTTTCTTATAAAGCAAAAGGAAATGTCTAAAAGTTGGCAACACAATATCCTAAGAGACTTAAGTCATTTCTTTTCCCCTTGCACATGGAGCAAAAATAAGATGTGACCTAAGAGAGATAATTTTATACTTGTTAGCAGGGTTTCTTTTCAACACACCTGTCTGCAGTATCAAGGACTTTGAATGAAAGACATAAGGCAGCTTCTGAACCTTCCAGGGAAACTGTACAGTAATCTTGGATGAGTTGTGACCATGAGCAAAGGAACCGACCTGACCCTCATATGCCACTGAGGCATCAGTTTTCAGTGACACTAGTTGATAACATTTGTGTACAGTCCTAATAGTTCTATGGTCTTCATTTGTCATAGGTTTAAAAATTACAGATCATACAGTAATGTAAATGCAACTGAAATATGAAAATAATAGAAATTATAAAATCAACATGAAACACAAATTTTGAAGTGGGATTCACAGCTGTCAAATATCAGCCTGTTTGATTTGTTTGGTATGTCATCAGTCACATAGATTTTCTTCTCTTCCAAACTTGATGGATTCTGAGTTGATATCTTACTTTAGAATATTAGGCATTTCAGTTTTATCTCAGAAATGTGTTAAACAAAATACAAAAATATATAGATGAGAAATGACAAAGTCTCAGAGACTGTGTGGTATTAGTTTAACTAGGGGGTAATATATATATATATATATATATATATATATATATATATATATATATATATATATATAGAGAGAGAGAGAGAGAGAGAGAGAGAGATAGAGAGAGAGAGAGAGAGAGAGAGAGAGAGAATATATATACATATATATAATTTATCTTCTTTATAAGTGTTTATTTTTCTTTATAAAACTTAACTCACCCTTTCCCACAATTATTTGCTTATATTAAGTTGTGAACACTATTATTTTAATATATGTTCTATTTTTTCAGCAATACAATGATAGCAATATAGATTTTGTCAAGAATAGGCTTTCTTCAGTTAAGTATCATTGAGTGTAATAATCAAAGATAGTTTTGTGGATTCATAAAGAAGTTTGTTATATTATTAATGAAAAAATAAATCCAATAGTGATAGGTTTTTGGAAATTTTAGTTTATATTCAGCCCCAACAATTACTACATTTGTGTGTTTGTATGTATATGTGTCTGTGTGGGTGTGTGTTTGTGTTTAAATTTGTTGGTGTGTGTTTGTATGTGTGTGTCTGTGTATGCTTGCACTTGTGTCTGTTTGTTTCTGTGTGTTTTATTCTGTGTGTGTTTATGTGTGTCTCTATGTGTGTGCTTGTTTATGTGTATGTTTTTGTGTCTGTGTGTTTGTATCTTTGTATGGTTGTGTGGGTGCTTCTGTGTGTCTCTGTGTATGTGTATGTATGCTTGTGTGGGTGTGGGTGTCTGTGTGTTTCTGTGTGTGCATTTGAATCTCTGTGTTTGTGTGTGTCTCTATGTGTATGTTTGTGTCTCTATGTGTATATGTGTGTTTTTGTGTGTCTATGTGTAATTTGTGTGTGTCTCTATGTGTATGTGTGTGTGTCTCTATGTGTATGTGTGTGTCTCTATGTATGTGTGTGTTTGTGTGTGTCTATGTGTAATTTGTGTGTGTCTCTATGTGTATGTGTGTGTGTCTCTATGTGTATGTGTGTGTCTCTATGTATGTGTGTGTTTATGTGTGTCTCTATGTCTATGTGTGTGTTTGTGTGTGTCTCTATGTGTATGTGTGTGTGTCTATGTGTATGTGTGTGTTTGTGTGTGTTATTTTAAGCAGTGGAACTTAACCTCTTCCACCTTCCTACTGGACTCTACACTATCTGCTAAGAAATTAGGAGCTTTGCTTTTTAAATTTTAAAGCAGACAAGTTTAGATTTAAATAAATGAGAATCAGCTCACTCAGTAAGTCTCTTGCTCTTTGAGGTTCAGGTTTGTGAGTCACAAATATTTTAATTCATTTATCATCAGCAAGTTCAGAAAAGAGCAATAGTAGTCACAATAAGTGAGAACAATAAAGATTGCACTTCAAATTGACTCAAGCATGCACCTAAACTTGTGGGTATTCTCTAGTGAGCATTCACGTTCTATCTTTTAGACTTGAAAGCCCTAAACTTTTTTCCTCGTTAAAGACACAGATGAGTGGAAGAATTAACCACAAAATGGCTTAGGAAATAGATAGAAATGACTTGGATAAGAAGAGTAGTCTAGCTTTCTGGTGTTTATTTTCGCTTTGTCTTTCTGTCTCTCTTATTGACTTGCTGTAAACTGATAAGCAAAGATGAATCTAGAGTGATTGGAAAAGAATGAACTCACTGAGAAGAATTGTAGAAAGTGGAAAGTGTATCCATGAGAAACAATTACTATCCTATGAAGCAAGGAGGCTCCTCCTGAACCAGGTACACTTTCCCTACTGAGATTTTCTCCAGCAGATCAGACAGCCCTAGTTACATAGCAGAAAATACAAATGTGTTCATGGTTCTGAACATAACTCAGAGATATTACCAAATGAAAGTGGAGTAAGAAACTTAAGGGTTTTTTTTTCAGTTTATTGTAATTATGTACATAAATTAATAGTTATAGAAAGTGCAAGGGAGGAAATAAAAGATATATTGACTATGGAAAGAAAGACATTGTTAAAAGATCATTGCACTAAACTTAAATAAGAACTAGAGTTAAGAGTCATTGATCTGACATTCTTTTCTTTCTGTTAAACTCTCTAAAATGTTTTTCTAAATTCTTGGACAACCAGGGGACTATTGCCTGCAAATTTTTCACTGCCTTATTTACCATGTGGAAAGAGTTTGGTTAAATTCTGTGTACTAGAAACACTGTGCTTCTCCCTTAGATGTTTTGTGTACTATTGTTCTTTCTAGGAAACCCCATTGTGGTTTTAATTGTTTCTATGTGCCCTTTTACCAATAAAAGACGGTCTATGAAAAAAAAAAAAGAGTCATTGATCTGTTGAAATAGGAAAGCTCAGAAGACAAATTAGCATCTAGTCCTTAGTGATCTTTTTAAATGAAATACAAAATGTTTATAAGGCATATATTTTGCTCATCATAACACTACTTGAAATAACATTTGATTGTTAATCATAACTTCAAGTAAATAGAACCTTTAAGGATATTTTTAAAAAGATTGTGAAATCTTTATTTCCATAAAAATTTAATTATTTGATTACAAACAAACCTATATTGTCAACTCATACTTAGAATATGTAGAATTTACATAATACATTATTGTATGTTTGCACATGTATATGTACACACATTACATACAATTTTAAGTGTGAAATCTTTGAGTATAAAAATTATCCCATTAAAGGAAGGCACGTTAGTGAGCTAACTCTGAAGAGAAATTTGCTTTATGAAGGGCAATGTAAAGGATATACTTCTTCAATCACTTTAAGAAATGTAAATATTACAGAGGAATTGAGAGAAGTAAAGGGAGGCAAAACTGTAATCAGGATATATTATTTGAGAAAAGTCCCATTATCAATAAAAGGGGCAAAAGGAAAAGTAATTAGAAAAAAATGTAGTAACTATTGCATAGATGTTTTCTTTATATTGAATGTACACCCAAGAGAAAGCAGGATTAATAAGAAACAGGAAGCTCAGAGGACTTATAAAGTTCTGAGATCATAAATCTTGTAAGACTGTTGAAATTGTCTATGGTAGTGATAGCAAACCTGGGTGTCTCAGTCCCCACTGGGGTTGAAATATCCTTTCACAGGTGATTCCCAAGATGTTTGAAAAACAAATATGTTTACATTATGATTCAAAATAGTTACAGTTATGAAGTATTGAAATTACAGTTATAAAGTAGCAACAAAAAGAATTTTATAATTGAGGATCACCCGAGCATGAAGAACTGTATTAAAGCTATTAGTCTGCAAGATGCATAGGAACTTTGGAATCAAGTTTTCATGAATCTTGACTCATGTTGAATGTACTGGCTGGTTCTGAGTCAACTTGACACAGCTGGAGTTATTACAGAGAAAGTGTCCTCTCTTGAGAAAATGCCTCCCTGATATCCAGCTTTAAGACATTTCCTCAACTAGTGATCAAGGGGGGAGGCCCATTGTGGGTCGTGCCATCCTTGGGCTGGTAGACCTAAGTTTTATAAGAAAGCAGGCTGAGCAAGCCACGGGGAGAAGCCAGTACGCAATATCCCTCCATGGTCTTTGCATCAGTTTCTGTCTCTAGGTTCCTACCCTATGTGAGTTTCTGTCCTTTGGTTATGAAAGACAGCAATGTGTAGTGATAAGCTAAATAAACCCTTTCCTCCACAACTGGCTTCTTGTTCATGATATTTTGTGCAGGAATAGAAACCCTGACTAAGACCTTGAGTTAGACATTTTAGTGATAGTTAGCTACTTAGTGTCACCATTTCTTTTGTAAGGAACCAAGTAAACTTATTATCTCACTTCAGATGGCTCTTCTTTCTTTTCAATACTCTATGTGGGGTGAAAAATGATTATCTAAGTTTTCCAAGGAAAAATTATTCAGAGCTAATATTTAATGCTATATCTGTGGTGATGAATATAAAGAGTTATCCTAGACTTAGGTTAGCACTGCATTTAAATGTAACATAATTAGTGGAATTTATTCATTCAATAAGGAGCAATTATTATGTATTACTGAATTTTAGAGATACAAGCTTTGAAGAAATAAATACTGTAGTTTCTTCTTTCATGTGTTCAAAGTTCTGCATGGCTTATTTTTTCATGAATGTAATATTTTTATAAACAGTGAAATGTTGTATGTGTTATATTTATGTATGTGTTATAACAAAAGGCATTTTTTATAAAAAATATATTTCATAGTTTGAAACTGCCATTTTATTCCAAGTAGTACCTGGAGCAGTATGCTTCTCCTTTGAAAATATTCTTCGGAGCTGATAGTATAATTGTATCATTACTGTTTCACATTTTTCCTACAAATCATCTCATGTACCATCTTGTTCAATTTTGATTTCTTGACTTTTTTTTTAATTGTGTCTACATTTATATATAGAAATGTGTTTGTATGTTTTTGAATTTCTAAATCCATGCATATAAACTTCTCAGTCTGTGTAATGTCTCAGTCTGTGTAGTTCTGTTTACATGCATGTGTATGTTTTCAGGAGTGCCTATTTGGTGCTGGATAATCTAGTGTTGTGCTGGGGAATACAGTTTCCCTTACTCTGTTCTCATAACTTACCTGTAGTCCTTTCTTCAGAATAAAGAACTCATGAGATTCTAGTGACCGCATTAATATGCTTATCTATATCATCCTTGTTCTGTTCATGTATTGGCAACCAAATTTGGTGGGATTTCAGGAATGTAGCTTCTGGCCTTTCTGGGAGACTTCATGTAGGGAAGGGAAGTATTTTCTATGTCAAAGACACCATGTGCCACAAGAGTGATACATATCAAATAAGCAGAATGATGGCTGTTGTTACTGGGTAGTTGATACACATAAAACATATATATACTCATGATTATGACAGAAACTATGAAGAATCTCGAGCAGAGGCAATGTACACAAAGCAGTAGAGAGAAACACTATCCAATACATTGATGAGTGTTTCAAAACCATGAAGTTGAAGATGATAAGCTGAGCTGAGTAGGGTAGTGAGATAAGTAGAAACCTGTCTGCATACAGGAGCCTGATAAGGATGTCTGCTGAGAGGCTCTGCCAGAGCCTTACAGATACAGATGAGGATGCTTGCAGCTAACCATCAGACTGAGCACAGGGACCCCAGAGCAGAGTTAGAGAAAGAATTGAAAGAGCTGAAGGTGTTTGCAACCCCATAGGAAGAACAACAATATCAACCAACCAGACCACCCCAGAGCTCTCAGGGGCTAAACTACTAACAAAAGAGTACACATGGAGTGACCGATGGCCACAGGTGCATATATGGCAGAGGATGGCACTGTCTGGCATCAATAGGAGAAGCCCTTGGTCCTGTGAAGGCTAGTTTATCAAGTGTAGGAGAATGCCAGGGTGTTGAGGTGGGAGTGCATGGGTGTGGGGGTGAGCATCCTCATAGAAGGAGGGGGAGAGGGATGGGAAGGAGGGAGCCAAGAAAGCAGATAATACTTGAAATGTAAATACCTAAAATATTCAATAAAAAGGGGGAGGAAAGAGTAGAAACCTGGCCACGTGAAGGTATAGAAGCTACTTGAAGTTGTTAGAAAACTATCACAAGGATTCCAAGGAATAACTGAGGGTCTTTAAGGCATTCAGAGATGTAATTTAGATAACAGTATTTAGCCAAAATGGAAAAAAAAAAAAGGATTATAGGAAGGCAATCTCGACCAAGAGGAACTGATAGAGCATGAGAACCATGGCTGCAAAGAATCAAAGAAGCCGGTCTAAAAGGTCAAAAAGAGTTGTAAACAGCAAGATTGACAGTAATATTGGCAGAACAGTAAAGACTCTGGACAGGGACGGATGTGAACAAAGCAGAAGCCTAGGGCTTGGGTTTTGTAAACTGACTAGAAATTAGTATCTGTGTTTTTATCGGATCTAAAAAAGTTTTCTCTTTATCTAGTCCAAGCTTGTGATCACAACTTCAAGTATTCTGGAAATGTGTTTTCAATCCTTAGAGAATATGTGAGTTAGCCAGATTTTAAAAAAATAAATAAATAAGATAAAAAGCATCCAAATGTTCTTCTGACTTTAGTTCAGTTCTGAATTGAACTTCAGGAACTTAGAGCAAGGACAACTTAAAAACGTACTTCAATCTCGCAAGATAAAGTTGATTCACCAGTTAAAATCCTACCATGTGGACATGTTCAATTGGTCTGAGTTGTATATAACCATAGGTCCATGTTTCTTTCCAGGTATTCAGGCCTTTCCTTGCTGGTCCTGATTACCAGTAACTCAATGTTAAAGTTGGCTCAATAGCCTCTGCCTTTGGCTCCAGTTCTTATCAAAAGACATATTTGATTGAAACTGTGCTTGACAATGCCTGGGGTCTCATTCTACCCATTCAATATGTCTAAACTTCCTACCAGAATTTCAAAGCATGTCTTGATGTCTTCTAACTATTTTTGACAAGGCTCCTCTGAATTAGCACAAATTTAATTTCAAATATATTTTCCTGAACTTTATTCAAAACCCATTGGTTACTGCACAGAATTTTGACCCTTCACCACCTTTGCTGAATGCAATATTCTTTAACAGGCATTGTTCATTTACCTACTTAATAGAAATTATCTTCTCTACCCCTGAGGAGCTGCAAATATATATGCACATATGTGTACATTTATAACAGTCCTACAGTTGACAGCAGAATTACATAATTATCCCTATTGAAATTCATAACTTTTTGATAGCTTTATAAAGGAGTTGATTGAAACACTTTCTCTAAATATCTTAAGTGTACTTTCTCATACATAGTTTTACAAAACTAAGTTATTTTAGCCACTTACAACAGTGTGCTTTGTATGCACTTTCTATTTTATTCAGTAATCACCAAATCATTTGTTCAGCCTCTTTTGTCAGAAAGGTCATTGGTTTTTATCTTAAAGAATATGTTTAAAATAAGAGCAACAGGTGCTTTCAGGCTGGGACACTTTTATTATTCCTTCTAAAGGCTCCCGCCTTAGATAATTGGCCACGGAACTTAAGAGCTTAAGTGCAGTTCTTTGTACCCCCGAGTGTCTCCTTAAAGACTTTTCTTGTAAAATCGAGATGTCACTAGCCATCATGTAAATCACTGGGTTACAACAACCCTAAAAGAATGGATGAAGTGTAACAAGTTGTCAAATTTGTCCTGGACTCAATTTTGTCAGGACTACTGAGTCAAATTAATAATAGGGAGTTTAGTCAAATTCACAATAGAATTTATTTAGAAAATAAAGTTAGTGCAGAATTTGTAAAAACTTGGAGTTTAATATCTAATTAGCCCTTATCATTTTAAATTTTCTACTGTTTCTCAAAAGCATAATGTGTATAAATAATATATGAGTTCAACCATGCCTATCCTGTTATCCATTGTTTATTGTTGGATCAAAATAACTCTCTTTTCTCACTCTTCCTTTCTTCAAATAGATCAGATGTACATACACAGAAGGCAGTATTCTCATTTTCCTTAACCTTAGCTTTCATGAGTGGTGAATTATTTTTTTCTGGTTACTCTCTGTTTCTTATTTAGTTTCACAAAATGCTTTTAATTGTCTTTGGCTGGAGGAAAAAAAATCTCTAATCTGATAGCTGAGTTCCAATATAGGCCCAAATCCCACCTCTAGGTTCTCAGTATGAGCCTGGGACACATTTCCCCAGAGAACTATTGGAAATAGGGCTGAGGTTCTAAAAAGACCTACTATAATAGAACATTTTAGCTAGCTGCCCACCAGAAGAATATAAGTGATTATATAAACCCTTGGCTGCCATATACTGGCTGAAGAACAAATCTGAACATTGTATAATTCAACTGCATTTTAATAAACATGCTGGTGAAAGCACATTGCTGAAATATGATTTCTTATTTTCATATGGAACTACCTTGCCTCTGATGTATCAAGAATTGGTTAAAGGCTCAATATCCACCAGTTGCTCTTCATTTATACTTTATGTAACAAGTCCATTTCTACAGTTTACCTAGAAAATGGACATATGTAGTGGAAGCTCAGCTGTTTCCCCCCTCCCCCACCAATGTCCACTGCACCCTGTAGAAAGGAAAACGCGTTCACAACTTTGAACAGAAGTTCTTGGCTCCAAGTCATTTATAAGTTCGAACTGGCTTAGAGCTACCAGATAAATATTTATTGAGTGGAGAATGTTTCAGAGTTTTGTGGTACCTTAGAGTATGAATAATTTAAGTGACATTTGCTTTGCTTAGATATATGCTCACTCTGAACCTTTCAAATGCCAAAGATTAAAAGTGAAGCTTCTCAAAACATAATAAAAATTATGCATGGAGATAGAGCCTCAGGACTGTAATGGGAATAAATCAGTCAAATCTATAGAGCTTCCTTTGAGCTCTTTGAAGTTCTAATATAAAGATTCATTGGTGGTGATTAAGTTTGACTGCTGGGCTCCAAGGATAATGTTGCTTCTCTGAAGTGGATGTTGTTGCTAGCTGAACTGGCGTGTTAATTTCATTTTAATGATGTTTAAAAATTGATTCACAGTGTTCATTTAGTCACTGTCTGTTCAGGAAGATGTAAAAATTAAACAAAATTCATACAATATTTTAAGATTATAACTGAAGATGTGGGAGATTGTTTTAGCGCATCTACTTTTTTGTTGAAAATTTTGATACAATGTTTAGAAGCCATGGGAAATAGAATCATAAAAATTATGCTAAAACTTCAATGACTAACACTTTTGGAGATAAGTAGTCACTGAGTGGCATTTCTGTTTTATTTTTAAAGATCCCTGTTTATTCATGGTTGTCTTCAGAGTTAGACAGGTTGTGTTATTCAAGCAGTCACCGTTAGCTTTAGTCCTGTCAATAACAAGTTTCTTGAGATCAAAGAAGATGCTACAGATGGCTTGGCTAGATCATTGCTTGAGTTCTTGCTAGCACCACATGGTCCTCCTGCATCACAACTTGACAGAATTTAGAAACACCCTGGAAATGAACCTCTGCATATGCATGGGAAGAGCTTTTTAGAATAGGTCAAATAAAATGGGAAGATGAACCCTAAATGTGTGTTCTAAATAAGAACAAAACAAGTTGAACATCAGTGTTGATGACTTTCTATTTCCTAATGACTAATGGGATGTGATCAGTCAGCTTCCTACTGTCCCCACCAATACCATTTTCCACCATTAAGAACTGTATTCTCTGAAACAGTGAATCAAAATGAACATTTTTCCTTACATGGCTTTTGTTAGATATCTTGTGAGAGCAATGAAAAAACAACTAAACAACTAAAAAAAAAAAAAAAAAAAAAAACCTAAAAAACACACTTGACATAATATTTGGGTGAATTAAACCTTATTCAGAAATTGTGATGTTAATTTATTTTGTTTTGTTGGATTATTTGTTTAAAGTAGTACATATTGTGCTAATGTATAATAGTCCATGTTTTTTTGTGTTGACTATGTGGTCAGCATTAACTTTTAAATCTTCCCAAACAAGTAGATGAAGTATTTTTTTTTAATAGCTGGATGGCTAAGAAAAGCAAATGAGCACTTCATGGTCAAGGTGTCAGAGAACAAGGCAAAGAGGCAAACTTCTTATTCCTAGCTCCTCTCATTGCCAATTAAAAGAAGAGAGATGTTCATCCTTCCCAAAGAACAGAAAAAGGCCCCTATAGTCCACTGAGAGAAGACAGCAAAGCCTGGTACGACCTCACTCTCAGACACATGCAGAGTAAGGTCACATGACAAACATGACCACATTGCATGGGGACAATATTCTGAGAAGAAATGACCCAACCCTTTAGAAGACTGAGAGAGCAAAGGCAGGAACTGAGTAAGGACTACCAAGACTTTTGATGGAAAACATTTGGATAAAGATGTTTTGGCCTGAGAACCAGCCCCGATATGTACTGAGAACAGCAAACAAACCGAAAAGAATGTAAACAGAAAGATAGTTGACACACAACTAAATTCTATTTTTTGATAATGTTGCAACTGAAATAAGTTTCATGCAAGTGGGGACTAAATGAAAGATTTAATCATGTCAAGTCGCGCTGCACTGGCTGCACACATATGCTATTGAATTCTTGTTATGAATTAGCCAATATAAAGGAAAATATCTTATCTTTGTGTTTTCTTTAAGAAACTGTGCCCATTAGGCAGATTTGTATTAATATTTTATCTTTTCAAGAGTTATAATAAACTAACCAGAATATAAACAAAGAAAAGAATAATGTTCTTCACAGATAGCTATAAAATTAAAGATTTTCCTCTCTTAATAAGATTAAACAAATGAGGATATTTGAAGCATGTTATAAGAAGTATTAATATGTATATTTAAGTTATCAGGAACTAAGAAATATTACAGGACTTAACATTTTATCTTATTCAAGGTATACCATTCTCAAAGTACCTCTTTTCTCGATTGAATTTCTATTGGATGTGGAGAAATAGTTTCAGTAAATTACTGCCAACTAATAAATAATTATTAATAAATAAACCCGTGTTTTGTAAAAGTAGAAATATGCCTCTCACAAACTGTTATGTAGGACAATGACTATTCTTTGTGGGAACATAATAAAACAAACATTAAAATAAGTTATAAATGTTTTAGAGATTGGAGAAGGAGCAACTCACAAAGAGACTGAGAATAAAGCGAAATTATCATGGGTTTAAAGACAGCTCTCAGGGCCGTGATTTTTTTTGTCACTGAAAATGTTACTATGCAGCTAAAAATACGTTATTTATGGAATCCCTTTCAAACAGCTGCTGAAACCCAAGATTTTTCCATTTTACAAGTCATTTAAATGTTCCATATTACATCTGAATGGAAAGATAAAACTATCAGTTTCCTGGCAGATGCCAAACAATCTGTTCCCACCTAAGATAACTTTATACCCAGCCAGAGAAATATTTTTCCTTCCAAACCTTCCTTTATGAAGACTAGACACATAACTGTCATAAGAGGGAGCATGAAATTCCCCTCTTTTTCTGTCACACTGAATCAGAACTTCATTGGACTTCAACGGTGATGTCAATACTACTTCCAAGCATATTGCAAATAACTCCATTTTGAAATCAAGGCTCTGGTCACTGGTGTCAGTTTTGTTGTTTGTCGAGGGAAAGAGTTTTATGCTCATTTGAATTCTCAGTTCATTATCATCACTGTGAAACATGTTCACCCAGTGCCTGAGATAATACCAGGGACACTATTTAGTGGTTTCAGTTCCCATTACCTTTTTCCTTGCCAAAAAGGGAGGGGGAGTTAAAGGAGCACAGTAAAGGATTAGGAAAATGAGAGAAATCAACCTCCAAACCTACTTTTTCTTCAGCCTTCTGTCCTTCTCAGCTTGAGTTCCAAGCTTGCCTAAGCCCAGGGATTCCTGTGCTGCAGCCTCAGTCTCCATGAAGCCTCCTGCAAAGAAATGAATTGACATCATAGTAGAGGTACTTGTTCATCCTGACATCACCACCTCAGAGGATTATTGGAGCAACTACTAAGAGGCATGACTTCTTCAGGCCCTGCTAATACTCTCCACATACATCCATATGTTACACATACAAATGCACTGAAAATAAATGCAAAACAGTACCTACCATTGTTCATTCATTTTTTTCCTTAAGCATGAATGTGGAAGACAGTAAATATGTATGTGTACCAACAGCCAACTGTGCAGTATGCAAAGCTCACGCCCATTGTGTTTGACTTTTCTGGTGAAAGGTCAGAGTGAATAATTAGAGAGCAGTCTTGTCATATCTCACTTATTTTGAGAAACGTTCTGCTGAGTAGAAACCTAGATGCATGTGTTCAAGTCCCAAATTTAAGGCATGCAGACACCCTTGCTGGCTTCTAAAGGTTCTGCACATAATAGAATTCCTAGAATT
Source organism: Micromys minutus (assembly GCF_963924665.1). NCBI lineage: Eukaryota > Metazoa > Chordata > Mammalia > Rodentia > Muridae > Micromys > Micromys minutus. The sequence goes on from NC_137957.1 coordinate 26,254,263, forward strand.
CACTGTGTACATCTGGCTGAGTCTTATCTTCTTCTCGGAGCCTCATGCATTATGAGATGGTCTTCTCTTTGATAAATGTATGGCTGAAACAATTTAGGTCTGTTTTCCAAAGACCCCAAGAAGATTATTTTGTTTATCTAATGTGCTAAAAATTACTTGAGTTAGTGTGTATATATGTTTATGTGTATATATATGTATACATATATATATATATATATATATATATATATATATATATATATATATATATATATATACTATAGTATGTATAATATGCATGGTCTTGCTGTGAACAAGAGAAATTTCATGTGTGTCAATATTGGAAATATACATTTTATAAAGTCATTATTTTACTCTAAACCTCTATATATTGATTCATGCATTTCTAACAGTAAAAATTCGTGAGCTTAATACTACATCCTTCTTTCTCTTTGATATTTTGTGTACTTAAAAACATGAAGTCATATTCAAAGAAAATTATTTACTATTTTCATGTGGATAAAGATATACTTATGCTTTTAAATAGAAGATATTTAAGTTATGTGTGAGGATAAAATTAGAAATCCTCAAATCTGATACTAATCGTAACTTCATTCAAATACTCTAACAAATACCATTCTCCAAATTTAGCCAACACACCAGCAACTAATTATTGAAGACAATTGTCACTCATTTCTTCTGTATAATTTTCTTGCTAAAAAGGTTGAGGGTTGGATTATAATGTGATTTCTCTTATTACCGTAACAAAATGGTCAGTTAGTTACTACTGTTTTCATTATTTAATTTTTTGTAAATTAATTTAATTTAAAAAATAATTTGTAAATCTGGAGAGTATTAATAGAGCATCTTGACAAAAATTAAGTTAATTCTTAGCCTGACAATCTTATTACTGGGGTAGATAATTGTTTATGAAAAAGCCCCCTTTAATCAAAACACATCATTTACTCTCCAGATTCAAGTCAGCATAATGGATAAAAGGTCAAGTATATTTTATTTCTCGTGTTCATGTGCTATTAATCCTGCAGAAAAGATTTTTATTATGTAAGAGACTCACTGCACTCTTATATGGAAAGGCACCTGCTGGGTAACTGAATATCTCCTAGGGAAGATTTTTAGATCAGAAATTTTCCATTATGCAGTGATAGAATACTTTGGACTCATTTCTCTCACTTTTCTATAGGACTTAGTGTACATCCATAAATTATCATTTATTATCAGAGAGTAACAATAAAAATGTTCTTCACAATGGAAATGAAGTGAAGGACTGACTTAAAAGTCACAAAATTCTGGATGGATCCACACGGTTTCACCGCAGACTGACAAGACTGGTCTATTTGATAAGTGTGGGGATGTTTTCAATCTCCAGGTTGTTGGATGAATCAGGCATTTTGGTTTTACAAATAATAAAAGAACAATTCGTTTGTTATTTAAAGTTTTTTTTGTCAAAATCTTTAATGTCTAAATAAAACAGGATCATATTTTAAGTTTTGAAAGAAAAGAAAAAAATTATGATGAGACCAGAAATGGGTTTTGTTACTTCCTGAGTTTGGAGGAGTTGAAATGACTAGAACTATAACTAAGAACAATCTCATATATTCTGATCTAAAAATGCACAGCTTCTGAACATATAAAGTAAATCTTAGGTTGCTAGAAGATTGTGCATTTTCTAGGTTTTAAGTTATACCCTCGGTAACTCAGTAAACCACAATTGTGTTTGAAAAACATCCCAATGATTTAGTATTTTCTCCTCAAATTCAAGTGAAAATAAATGGAAGAAAGATCTAAATGAAAAGGTCAATTAAAAGATTTTTAGAGGGGGGTAAATTGAAATATAGACCTTGATAAGCATAAATATTAAAAATGTTAGCAAATAAATGATCCCTATTTTAGCAAGCATTTTAACAACACAATTGTGAATTATACTACAATATGTTAAAATTGGGCAAGAATTTGTTAAAGGCCTTAATAAATCAGCAAATTAGATAAAACAAACATTGTTGACTGGGCTATAGATTTATATTTAAAAACAGCTTTTAATTTCCTGTTATATTTCTACTGACTAAGGATACCTTCTCCTCGGAAACAGAACATGAAGAGGATTCAACTGCCCCATTGCATTATGCAAATCACATGTGGGCATCAGCTTTCTATGGCTTCAGGTGCCTTGCGTGGTGGCACAGCAATGAATGTCAGGGAAGAGGTAATGAAAAAGTTTGCTGTCACAAACCTGCAAACATAAACATCTTGAACCTAAGTGATGGCATTGCATGTAAATAATTAGTTCTTTAATTGAGCATTCCTAGAACATGCCCAGGAATCTATATCACTCTAAAATTTTCCATCAAAAGCACTGTAACCTTTCCCCAATAATTAAACTCTCAGAGGAATATACTGGAACAATCTTCCACCCTGTTTCTTTTGCTGACTGCGCAGGATGTAGGAGGTAAAGCTCTTTGTGACTGCTCCCGTGTTCTGCTTGTCTGATTCTCACCATGATGTTCGTGGGCTGAGCTTTTAAAGCTGCACATGAGCCCTCAGTTAAATAAATGCTGTTTTTCATAAGACTTGTCTTGATCATGGTCTCTCTCCAACCAAAAGAACTTTGGCTAAGACCATATTCCTCCTGAAGTGTCAGAGGAATAAACTTTATTTCAGAAATTTCAATTGTTAATTTTAGATAATATATATATGATTATATGAATATACATATATATCCATTTCAAAGTCACATGCTATATTTAGTATCACTGAAAAAGTACTAATTCATACATCCATTTTATCAGTCACTCTTTTTACTTATTTTTTGATATACTTTATTATTTTTTATTGGATATTCTCTGTATTTACATTTCGGATGTTATCCCCTTTCCCCCAACCTAATCTCATCAATATTCCTTAGAGTTATCAGGGAGAAAGTGTGGTAGCTTTTACTTTTCCATCATATCTTATCTACTTGCAGCATATTTAGTCTGGAATTATAACTTTTGTGTATATTAAGGTTTCCACACTATTTTGCAAAACTAAAAGTTAAATTCACATCATTAAGATTTTATATTCATATCTGCTCTAATTGACAGCATATTCCTCTATTTCTTTTGCCTGGTCCATTTGTTTTTGAATCTTTCATGTCCATACATGACCTTGTATGTTTTTGCACAGGAATCTACATAAATATATAGGTATGCAGGGTGGACATGCATGTGTGGGCATGCATATGCATGCTTGTGGGTGTCTTCCTTAATTCGTTTTTCCACCTTATCATTTTATTGTGTGTCACTCAATGAATCCTAAGGTTCACTGATGGATTTAATATGGCTGGACAGTAAATGCCAAGAATCCCCCTATCTTTAACCCTAGCAGGGCTGGAGTTACATTATATGGGCTGTTGGACTGACTATTACATGTGCTCTGGTGATCTGAACTCAGGCCCTCATAACCATGAGTTTGGAATCTTATCAACCGAGCCCTCTCTCTAGCTACTTTTACAGTAGTCTCTGTTCTGAAAATCACAAAGACTTCGTTTACTCAACAATGAAATATACATGGCAATAATAACACTTGATTCACAGTGCTAATGGAACTTCATTATATTATCACTAAAACATCCCAGCCTTTATTTAGCATTAGTTAGCTAAACTGGCTTAAGAAGGTTAACTAAACTGAAAGATTGCTAGTTATATAAAGGAATTTACAGATGAGACATGAAACACTGGGTAACTCAAAAGTGACACACCCAAGTGGTAGGAGTAAACCAAGGTCCCATACTTACGAAGTTGCCCAAGTCGAGCCTTCTCTTTTTTACCAAACAAGCGCCCAATTGAAGACTTGATTCCTTTCTTCTTGGGGGCTTTGTGAAGAGAGTCTTGGCTGCTATTGGTACTGCCGAGTCCAAGGCTTTCTGGCTCAAGGGAGGCAGATAAACTGCTTCAAAACACAAAAGAGGAAAGACTGTTCATTTCGATTTGCTATCTACCGAATGCTTGAAGTTTCTTTCTTTTATAAGTGACAAAAGAAGGAGTAAGTAGATTTTGAAGGTGATTTTTTCCCTTTTCTTCTTGCCTTTCTCTAAGTTATTGAAATGTATCTTCCTTGGTTCCTTGGGTCTCAAATTTTTTAATAGAAATAAAACCTCATTTTGCTCTAAAGAACTCTTTCCCCTCTTATTCTTGTACACTGTAAAATTAATCAACCACCTCAGCTCAATTAAGTAACTGTATATTTAATGTATTTTTTGAACCTAAAATTCATTATTTTTTTCACAGTTTTTTTTTTTTTTTTTTTTTTTTTTTTTTTTTTTTTTTTAATTTTAAACCGAATGACCCATGGCAATCTGTTAATTGAAAATTTGAAGTTGCTAATTTAACCCTTGTCTTTATAGGGTGGTCATTTTAGTCATCTTTCTCCTTTCACACGTTTGAGACTATTTAATTTATTATAAATGACATCTTAATTTATAACTGGGATCTAGAAGGAAAACATTACAAATGTTCACCACCGTCTTCCTGATCTACAGCTATCGATAAGCTACAATTTTGGATGCACAGTAAACTGAAATGACTTCCAAATGGTTGATCAGTTTTCAATTTTGATCAGTATGTCAGGCAATGGCTTAATAAAAGGTGTTCACTAGATATTGCTATCTATTTTCACATCTATACAATTTAAAAACTTTACTAATCCTAGGTAATCTGAGTTTCTTTACTCTAACCTTTATATGGAAAGAGCTTTTCATATATTAAAATATAATCCTCTGCTTGCAAGGAAGAAAAAGATACAAATTTTGAAATCAGTAATCGAAATCAGCCTAATAGATAGAAATTCTGGTGTGGAAAGAAATCATACTTTTTCAAAAATCATTTCTCACGAAGCTGCTCATTAGAAGATGCATTGATCTTTAAATCAATCGATTTGTTTTCAGATATGTGGCTACAACTGGAAACCAATGAGAAGTCTGGTTTGTATGGTATAAACTAAATGGTGAGATATGTAACAATGCTGTGATTATAGAGATCAAGCTGAAAGTTTTAGGCAGTCGGATCACCCATTATGGAAGAATCGTAGAGCATATTAAATGCTTTTCAGCACGTTTTCTTAACTTTTGGTCATTACTCATTTTCATGCTGAGACCTTATTATCTTAGGACTTTTAATCATCTCAGTAGCTTGGGATATGCAGCAAGTGAGACCCTGGAGGAGACTTTTCAGACCTTAATTTCTCTTACAATGCAATACAATACAACCTAATACAACACACATTTATAATATTTTCCTCCAGATCGTATAAGTTTTTTTATCACTGTATCTGTCCTTCAGACACATCAAATCTCATTACAGATGGTTGTGAGCCACCATGTGGTTGCTGGGACTTCTCGAAGAGCACTCGGTGCTCTTAACCACTGAGCCATTTCTCAAGCCCTAGAAAATATCTTCTTCATACAGAAGACTAATTCTTATTTTATAGTTGGCTGGTAACAACACAATCATATAAATGTATTAGGTTGCAAATTGAAAAGTAAAAGTGATAATGACTGATAATTTTCAAGTGTTACAAGAGATATGGTAAGGGAGCGAACCAGAAAAGAGCATTATAAAAAATTATGTTTCAAGTCAAATTATGTACATAATAAATGTATTTTTAATTATGTGTGTACATGTATGTTTGTATATGAGTCACATGCACACAGGTGCCTGTGGATGATGTCAGAGGCTGTTGGATCCTTTGGCACTAGACTTCTATGCTTTGAGGAGCTGTCCAGAGTAGGTGCTGAAAAACAGACTCTTGCCCTCAGCCAATGCAGCAAGCACTCTTAACACCTGAGCCATCTGTGAGTCTCGCTTGTCTCTAAGTTATTTAACAGTTTATTTGGCCATAGAGAAGAAAGAGGAAGAATTGGGGGAAAGAAGTATTTAATGTTCACACTACTTGAGTTTTACCTCCGGGCATCATTGTGGTAGGAAGAAGGTAAGGTGTGAGTCATTCTGATAGCTCTGGGTGTTGGGGGAGGAGATGTTTCACATTTAATTGTTGCTTTGTCTTCTCGCCCATCTTCTTCCACCACTGCAATCTAGAAACAGGAACCATGCAGTCAGTGAGCTAATTATACCTCCAAATAAAAGTGCCTCAAAGGAACACTCATTATGGTGAGGATACTAGAGTAATTCTAGCACATATATGTCTTACAAAGAAAGGATATTATTAGTAAGAGTCTCATTTTTCATATCTATTTAAGAGTTAAGCTAATATATCTTGAAACCAATGAGCTATCACCTAAAAATATGGTTTAAGTGTAAAAAATGCCATATGTCAATCAAAAGCTATTCTTGACATGCATGGTCATTTACTTTATCTTCAATACTGCATAGAAATCCAGCGCCTCTCACAATAGGCAAGATGCCTCTGAGCCACACTGGCAGCCCCTGGGTAGATGCTGTTTACAGAAGGATCTGGACACATTTTAAGAAATTTATTGAAGAAAACATGTTATGCCTAGTAATGGTTTCATAGCAAAGGCATCCTTAAGTAAGCATATAGAAAAGGGGAAGGGAGACAAGTTCATAAAATATGCCTTGTCAGAAAAAAAGGACTTTACATTAATCAATATAACAAAACATAGAGTAAATATTTTAAAAATGTGTAGTCGGAGTGCTCAATAAACATTATACAGTGAAAACCACAACAAACCACATTGTGGGTTATAAAAAATATAGTTTATTTTCCCAGTGAAGGAAATGAAAGCTAAGAACATAATTCCTGAAAATTGAACAATTTTCCTACAATTGACAGCAATCACGAAAGAAAACCCAGTAAGGATGAGAAGCTCAATAGTAAAGAACAATGATGTTCAGAATTCCGAAAAACTAAAAAAATCATTCAGTTTTCAAGAGATAGGAATTAAAAATAATCATATAAACTTTTTTTTTGGAAAAATCAGAGCTGTCATTGCACAACACAGCATGTATAGAGAGATTAAAGTTATAGAAATTGGTTTTTGATACCTGAATCTGGAATTGCACATGCGGATTTCTTCTGTGGCTATACTGCAGAATGCCTTACTGGTTTCTACATTCACTGTGCTGTGCACAGAGCTTCATATATGTGATGAGGTCTCATGCATTCCAGGAACACAACACTGCTTTTGTTTCTCAGTCATTCATTTGCTTGGCTTAGGTTACTCTTACATTTCAGGGAGATGGCTGAATATAATCCCTTCCCTCCAGTCACCCACATGGTCCTCTCTGAAGAATCTTATCAATAATTGTTTTCAGAATGACTTCACTGTGCGGAGATCAAAGATTTTTAAGCCTTGAATCTACTCTAGATTACTTGAGCATAATTCAGTTTCAACTTATTAGTACTTTCAAGGTATCAAGATCTAACCATAATCTTTCCTACAACAGTCCGTGTTACTAGGCTTCTTCTGCTTCACTATTTTCTTCCTGAAACACCTTCAAATAAAATATACCTCTATGCACCATGAAACTATACCCTTCCCAGTACCAGCCCTTTAAGACACCAGACAAAAGCAGATACTAGGCCTTGAGTTTGAAAGATCTTGCAATCAGTCAATGAAATAAATATAAAAATGCTTATCTTGATCAATTCATCTGATATTTAAATGAAGCTAAATATATAAATCTTTACCCTGACATACAACAGTGTTTGGTCAATTGTTTTCTTTCTGCAACCTTTCGTTGTAGTCACAAATACTTAATACAAAATCTTTCAGCTCATCTTTTTAAAAAAATCAGGCTGTGAAAATGTCTATTATTAGATTTCTTCTTATATTCAAAATTGCCTTAGATCATTTACAGCAGAAGTCAAATCTGGTAAACTTGAATGTAAAATTATTTGCTTAGAGCCATCAAGGAATGTTAACTTGACACTATATCCATTTATGTGTTTACATATGTATGTTACAATTCTCTATATTTACTAGTTATATAAAGAGATACTTATTTTTATAGATAAGTCATAACTAAAATGACACAAAAAATTCTGCCAACTTAAATTACGTAGTCGAAACATATGTCTGTTTAAGGGAATAATGATACTTTCTGGATTCAGATGTGTTTTGGCATATACTCACTACCAAATCTTCAAAATTTCTACACTTATTAATTTTTATTTCATATTTTCTGTCTTTTATGCATGTGCAGAAGCCTGTGGAGGGAAGAAGAGGTCATTGGATCCTCTGGACTTTGTTTTTCACCATGAGGATGCTGTAAATAAAACTCCAGTAATATGTAGGAACACCAGGTATTCTCAATGGCTTAGCTCTCTCTACAGCCCATGATCACCTCATCTGGAAGATGGTGAGTGTCAGACAGCAAGTTCAAACTTGAAATCTTTCCCACGTTACATCCAGAATCAAACTCCTTTTTTCTTATATTGAATTCACATCATATTTAGTGTCTTGATTGACTCCTATAATTAAGAAAATGGCTGCTCTTGCCCTCCTCTCTTTCTTGCTTGCCCTCTCTCTTCCTCTTGCTCTCTTGCCTTCTTTCTCCCCTTCCCTAACCCCTACTCTTCCCTTCCCCCTCTCTCTCCATGTGCTCATGGCCAGCCTCTACTCCTCTAGTTCTCTTCCTCTCCCCCCCTCTCTCCTCCACACACACACACACACACTCTCTCTCTCTCTCTCACACACACACACACATACATATGTATATAGATATATATTTTTTTCTCCCACTGTCCCTCCCTCCCTCCCTCCCTCTCTCTCTCTCCCTCTCTCCCCCCCCTCTCTCTCTCTTGCCTCTAACAGCCTTTTCCCACCCCCCACCATTGCCTGAATATAAACTCTATTCTGTGCAAAAAAAGAAAAACAATTGTTAGTGTTTTTACTTATAAATTTATTCTGTCCCTCTGACTCTGTCTGTCTGTCTCTGTCTCTGCCTCTGTCTCTCTCTTTCTGAGTGTGTGTGTGTATGTGTGTGTGTGTGTGTGTGTGTGTGTGTTTGTGTGTGTGTGTGTGTGTGTGTGTGTGTGTGTGTGTGTCCTTGAATGTGCCATAGTGTTCCCATCTGGTCAGAGGATAACTTGCATGAATTTGTTCTTCATTCTTTTTGCCTCCATGTGGAATCTTGTATCTTAAAATTTCATAGTAAATACCTATTTTTTCAGAGTTATCTAGTTGCCCTCTTACATAACAGGATTATTTCTTTCCAGGCTAACTATGTAGAGATAGTAAACTACTTGGTAAGTAATTTTATATAAAATCCTATCAACCTAGGGCCTGTGCTGGGAATCACCCTCCCTGGATGATGGCTATACTTCTGATGTAATGGTAGCCTGACTGAATTGTCCAGGAACAGATGTTCAACACCTGATGTCATGTGAGCTCATTCTATCAATCCTAAACTTGCTTAAACTGTCTTTCTTCACCTTCTGAAACAGACATCAAAATGACCCCTATCTCTCTTGTCTTCCAGTGTCTGCCACTTGCAGATCCCTTGGACTTTCTTGGTGCACCTAGTCCCCTCTTCTTTTAAACCCTTTGGTAAAGAACTGTTAAATTACTTTGATAAGTGTACCAAGATCTGTTAGCTCATCATCACTGAGTAACAATAAATGCAACATTAAAATGAATCAGTAGTGAAAAATGAAATCAACCACTGCTGCTCTAACATTGATCTTATGATATCTTTTCCTACCATGAGTGGCTTATGTGAGTTAATTCTCATAACTAAATCTTTTCCTAGAAATGAGAAATAATAAGATTTTAAAATATGTGCTATTATATTTTAAAACTCAACAACACCTGAATACATTAATATTTATTCTATGCTAATAAATATTTTGAACAATAATATTTTAGGTGCTTTAAAAAAGAAAATGACGCCCAACTCATAAATATTGAATAGTTATTTACATTACCTTTCTCCGATGTTTCCTTAGATCACTTGGCTGCAATGGCAATAATAAAAGAGACAAAAAAGAACTAATTAATGATTTCCATTCATGATGTTACAATTTAGTTAACATCAATAACTTGATTATCATTTTTCTTCATTCCCTTCTTTCATTCATTCCATGAATATATCCTAATAATGAATATTAGTTTTATAATGAATATTTTCCTACAATATTTTATGTAGATTAAAGAATATCTAACTATAGATCTCGGGGTTGGGGATTTAGCTCAGTGGTAGAGCACTTGCCTAGCAAGCGCGAGGCCCGGGGTTCGGTCCTCATCTCTGAAAAAAAATAAAAATAAAAAAAAAAATAAAACTATAGATCTTTATTTAAAAAGTGAGGTTGGTAACGGAGTTTTATTGAACGTATAAAGACTTCCTGGATTGCTTCCACTATGTTTCTGGCATAGATATTAAATTGCTATTTTTCTTTCAGAAATTTCCTTATGCACTAAAATGTCAGACCTACGTTATCGTAAATAGTTTATGATTACCATATTAAAAGATAATATGAAGCAAAAAGAAGAAAGTATAATGGGGTTAAAATAGCAGAAGATGGGGTGATAGATGAATAACTAACATTGATATTTGAAAACATTATGTAAAAACATAGCTTTTCTCGATCACATAATGTGATTTCATGGGGAACATTCTCTCTTACCTCATTCTGTGATGGACATTAAGTGAACACACCTTGCAGCATGAAGTAGTCATTCCAGTGAAAATGATCAGAATTTTCCTATATTACTTTTAATAATGGGCTCATTCATTTGCTTTCAGTTATTTCTATTGCAATTCCTAACTTAAATATCCAAATTTAACCAATCAATCAATCAATCAATCAATAAGTAAATAAATAAATAAAAAACAACCAGAGGAGAACTGTGAATTAACTATATGAAACATATGAAAACACTGAAGATGTGGTGCTGCTCTTTAGGAAGATTTTTATAAAAATTATGTATTACAAAACTATATATTTTTATCTTGGTGCAATACAGTACAGAATTTTTGCTATTAGCTATATTTATAAAGGTTCTGATTTACTTTTAATCTGATAAAAGATACTCATGGTTGAACTGATTCTAAGTTTTAATGTATATTTATATTCCTGCCATGCTAGTGGCTCTGAGAAAGTTTGTCACTCTTAAGGGTTACTGTTCCCTCAATCCACAATGTGATGAATTAAAAATGATCAAATATCTATTGTGGTAAAAAAATTTACACATGATTTACATGTTTAAGTAAACAATAATGTGCATATAAAACTAGATGAGAGGAAATATCCTCCAGCATTGCCTAGAGAAGGAATTGTTTTTCACTGGACACTGAATCATACCAGAGTCATGACTCCCATGCGGTCCATTTCCCTGGCAGGACTTCTGGGTGTAAGCTTTGGCGTTGAGTGTCCACTTGGGGGAGATGAACTGGCCAGTGATGAAGCTGTAACAGAGGCAGTGATGGAGGTACCTGGATGGACCCTCGCCAAATTTAGTCCTTCCAAGCTTACACTTGCCACCCTATTCTCTATTTCTTCAGCACGCAATTCTGTAGATTCCTTTTCTTCTTGTATTAGCCTAGAAGATTGAGAATTAAGTCTTTTCACTTAATGGCCATTATATTTCACCTAATAAATGCTCAGTCAAGTACTGTGAAATTTTTTATTTGATAGTTTATGCATTACATTTCAAATGTTATCCTTTCTACCATCTGCCTCCCCAAGCTTCTATAAGAATGATCCTGCTCCCACCTACCCACTCCCACCTCAGCACCTTGGCATTCCCCTAAATGGGGGGAAATGAACTTTCACAGAACTAAAGTATTCTCCTCCTATTGATTCCAGACAATGACATTCTCTGTTACCTATGAGCCTGGAACCATTGGTCCCTCCATGTCTACACTTTGATTAGTGGTTTAGTCCCTGGAAGTTTGGGGGTGGTCTAGTTGGTTGATATTGTTGTTCTTCTTATGGGGTTGCAAACCCCTTCAACTCCTTCATTTTTTTCTCTATCTGCTTTGTTGGGGTCACTGTGCTCAGTCTGATGGTTAGCTACAAGCATCCTCCTCAGTATCAGTAAGGTGCCAAGCAGAGTCTCTGAGGCGGCATCCATATCAGATGCCTCTCAGCAAGCACTTTTTCGCATCAGTAATAGTGACTGCTTTTTGTGGCTGCATATGGGAATGTATCCCCAGATGGGGCAGTCTCTGGATGGCCTTTCCTTCAGTCTCTGCTCCACTCTTTGTCCCTGTATTTCCTTCCATGAGTACTTTGTTCCCCCTTCTAGGAAAGACTGAAGCATTCAAATTTTGTTCTTCCCTTTTCTTGAGTTTCATATGGTCATTGAATTACATCTTAAGTGTTCTGAACTTTTGGGATAATATCCACTTATCAGTGAGTGCATAACATGTGTGTTCTTTTATCTCAGGGTTTCAAACCAAGCATTTCCATTTTCTTTTGTGGTTGAATAACTTTAAACTTCATGGAATCACTGAGTATGATTAGGAAAGTCAGCTTAGCTTTTTTTCCAAATTATTATAGTATATAGTTAAAATTCCAAACTCTATACCTTTAGTTTCATAATGTAACTTTCTACTTGAACAATCTCTTCTGTATATATATAAAGTTATAAACCACTGTCATTTCTACTATGAAATCACTCATATAAAGCACACAGTTTTTATGGTTTATTGGCTCTGAGTTTTCAAAGCAATGAAGGTAGATATGGTTTTATAAGACTATAATCCCACTTCTGATATTTGGCAGATCTAACAAGGTACTGGGACAATAGTTTTAGAAACATATTTAACGTATTACTGTTTTCTAAGCCCATAATACCACCAGTATTGATACCTTATTTCTTTGTTGATTGCATCCAATTGTTCTTGAAGCATCATAGCTAGAGTCTGGGCATCAGAGTGGCCACTTGGAGAGAGAAGATCCATTGAGCTAAAAATCGTTTCTCTGTCATCATCATCAATATCAGACATTTCAGTGTCACTTTCAAATGGGTGGCTGCCTAGCACTCCAATTTGCTGAGTTCTGTTCCATTCATGATCCCCAAGGGATTTCACCTGAAGGACAAGTGAACAAATTAGATACTGGTATTAACTGAACTAACCAGACGACTGACAACCAAAACAACAACATCAGAAAATGCATGTATACCTTCACAGCTGCCTAGTCAACTATATTTACTGTGAAGTAATATTTTAATTTAATGGTTCAATAAAATATATGTTGTCATCTTATGAGGTGGAAGCTACTAATTGTTCACTTAATATTACAGCTGGAAAAGTGATGATAAATTTCCATCTAATTTATATTGCACAAGCTTTCAAGATAGCATTTGCTTATAAGCGCTTATATTTGCAAGATTATTTTTATATTTCTAAATCCAATGATCCAAACACAAGGATTATCATTTCTTACAGTGAGCAGTTGTGCACTTTTCCTATTAGAAGATGAGCATATGAACATTATTAGGAAACCTATTATATAATAATTGTCTTCTCAAAATTTACTAGTAGGTTGAACGAAATATTATTTTCAATATTGGAATATATACTAATTTCATCTCTACTGCCGTGTTCACCTGTGCTCTCAGTAAGCTTTTGGTGCAAGAATGGTAATTTTAATGGTGTATATTGTTAAAGTTAACATAAGTATTCTTCTGTTTGGAAGTTTTGAATAACCAGTAGATTAGTTATTTTGCAAACTGTGGTCTCTATGCTCTTAATATAATTAATTTCAACTGATATAATCATTCAAAATGACTTACATAAAAAGGAAAAATGTGCTTTTTTGTATATTGAATTAATGACTAAAGACCTGGGATAGAATTTGTGTTCTGAAATATTTTAAGAAAGAATGCAAATTAATTTCTCTTAAAGTAAGAAGAAACGAACTGACACTACCTTGTCTTCATTTGTTCTTTTATATTTTCCATGTTTTCCACAATTATTATATGCTAAAGTGACAGATTAATTTTACATGTCCCCTATTTATGTTAATTATCAACTAAAAGCAGTAAGATTCTATTAAAGGAAAAATAAATCGAGTTTTGAGTATATTTTAAAAGTGTTGTAGGAACAAAATGTTCTCAGGATAGAGGAACTTTGTTACATCTCATACAGCTTGATTGATTGAACAGAAATGTGACTTAAAAGTTTAAGCTGTATCCAATGAACCTTAAAAATATTTTTGTACAAATAAACCTTCCTAGTGACAGCACCAGTTGCCTTGACAATCTGAAGGGGGAGATCCCACAGGGCCCTAAATCCTTGATGAAGTACTACATGCAAATACTGGTTGCTGAAGTAGGATCAGTCTTCCCTTGGGGCAAGTGTTATGATGGTTTATCCAATCCCAGCACATCAGCCCCCAAAATGTGCACATACCTCAGCAGGTTATAGCTATAAAATACATGTATTTGCCTATGACGATAATAATTAAGTAGTAATAAATATGAGAATAAGTGCAGTTGATCCAAGCGGAGTTGAAGGGTGGAAAGGAATAGGGGGAATTCTATAAATGTAGTATTTGTTCCTGGAATTTCCCACAAAATTAAACTGCATTCCTTCAAGTTCTCCTTATCATCATTACTCTGTACACACTTGCTGTGTCTTCCATATAAAGGGTGATGCATCTTAACAACATACATTCTTTGTCTGTTGTGATGATGCAACAATGGACTTAACAGGGTGTTTTTTTTTTTTTTAATAAAACAACTTTATTTTACAAAACAAAGATAAATGTACAGATTTTAAACATTTTTTTGCTTAAAATTATACATTTTTGTCAGTACTTTTTTTCAGATTTTAACATAATTTTTACATAAAACTATATGAATATATTTTTTTAGTCAGTACTTGATTTTTTTCAAGGTTTGATTGTATGCCTTGAAAACTTAATAGTTACAATGAGCTAAAGTACATGTAAAACAAAATGTAACATGGAAATAGTTAAAGTTTTCTTGTTTTGTAAATATATTTTTTTGTTTTGTTTTGTTTTCTTCATTTCTTGGACTTCATACAGTCTGTGAGTTGTTTCTGGGGGAGTGCAAGCCTCTGGGGTTAGCATCCCACTATCAGTGACTGCATATTATGTCTGTTCTTTTGTGACTGGGTTATCTTACTCAGGATGATATTCTCTAGATGCAGCCATTTTCTTAAGAATTTGGTTAAGTCATTGTTTCTGGTGGCAGAGTAGTATTTCATTGTGTATATGTACCACAATTTTGTTTTGCATACACATGTACATGTGAAACAACAATAGTTAAAGAGGCAGGCATACTTCTGAGAGAGAGTAGTCAATAGGGGAGGAAGTTGATCAGAGAAAGGTAGTGGTACACATGATATAAATATAGTGTTCATATGTGGCATCTAAAAACTAAATAAAAATAAGTTATGTATTAAAGGGACAGAGTTGCATTTTATCTTGAATAAGACTTCATAGGTAGTTTTAAAATTCTGTGTGTAATTATAAAGAGGTGTTTACAAGATAGTAATTTTTAACAAATCATTTTCTTAATTTTAGAGAAAATCAAAATGCCAGCACTCGAGACTTTAAATCACTAGAATATCCATTTCCAAGGTAACATGATGAAATGGTTAAAAAAACTATATAAGTCATTATTTATGTCTAGTTCCAGCTTTGAACCCATCAGTGTGCTAGCCTTGTAATGTGGAACACTAAATCTTTCAGGGCCTAAATCTTAAAATTCCTGAAATTGGTTTATATAGTGCATCCAAATTATAATGGCAGATAAAAATGTGAAATGGATAACATATTACCCATTAGTTAATTTTAAAGTGCATTATTTTCTATCCATAAGACTAACATAAATTACTGCTGACATTTAGGCTTCTCTTCTAGTAAAAATCCTATTTAGAAGAGCATCCTGTTTTTAGCTAAAATAACAAATGATGAAAGAAAAACTATTGCCTTTGGCTCATCTCTTCGCACACCCATGCGGCCTCGCCTTGGTCTTCGTATTACTTTAGTGGTTCTATAATCAGTCTGGCTGTCTACAAGGGACCCAACTGAATAACGCAACTCAGCAGAGGTGTCTAGATGAGTTCTGAAAAACAGAAAAAATAAGATTGAGTCTTATGAGTTAAATTTGCAACTGCCTGTTTTTAAATTATCAATAAAACAAACCAAATGAGCTTCAAGACAGAACAGTGTTACTCTTGATAAGTACTGGAACATTAGGTGCATTAGGTGATACAGTAGATTCTTATTCTTGAATGTAAGGTGGATTTTTTTCATTTTATTTTTTATTCTTTTTAATCGAACAACATTATTTTAAAAAACAAAGATAAATGTACAGATTTTAAAAGCATTTTGCATAACACTATATGAATATATTTTTGGTCAGTACTTGATTTTTTTTAAAGGTTTGATAGTATGCCTTAAAATCTTACTACATATAATGAGCATAAAGTACATGTAAACAAGATGTAACCTGGAAATAGTCAAAGTTTTCTCGGTGTGTAAAGATTAAGCATAATAATTTTTCATTTTTTTCTTGGCCTTTTTTTTTTCTTGAACTTCATATAGTCTGTAAGCTGTTTCTGGGGTATTCAGAACTTTCTGGGGTTGGTATCCAATTATCAGTGACTGCATATTATGTCTGTTCTTTTGTGACTGGGTTACCTCACTCAGGATGATATTCTCTAGATGCAACCATTTTCTTAAGAATTTCGTTAAGTCATTGTTTCTGATGAGGATGTCCATTTTCCAATGAATGTTTACAGCTCCTTTGTCAAAAATCAAGTGACCATATATGTGAGGGCACATTTCTGGAATTTCTATTTTATTCCATTGATCCATGTTCCTATCTTTGTACCAGTACCATGCAGTTTTCAGCACAATTGCCTTGTAATATAGCTTGAGGTAAGGGATTGTGATCCCACAGATGTTTTCTTGTTGTTGAGGATGGATTTCGCTATTCTAGGTCTTTTGTTATTCCAGATGATAGTGCACATTGATCTTTCCAACTCTATGAAGAATTGGGTTGGAATTTTTAATGGGGATTGCATTGAATCTTTATATTATTTTTGGTAACATGTTCATTTTTACAATGTTGATCCTTCCAATTCATGAGCATGGGAGATCTTTCCATCTTGTCATACAGGTCCTTCACTTGCTTAGTTAGAGTCACACCAAGATATTTCATATTGTTTGTGACTATTGTGAAGTGTATCTTTTCCCTAAATTCTTTCTCCATATGTTTGTCCTTTGAGTAGAGGAAGGCTACTGATCTGTTTGTGTTAATCTAATATCCAGCCACTTTGCTGAACTAGTTTATCAGTTGTAGGAGTTCTCTGGTGGAATTTGTGGGATCACTTAAGTACACTATCATGTCATCTGCAAACAGTGATGTTTTTACTTCTTCCTTTCCAATTTGTATTACTTTGATTTCCTTTTGTTGTCTAATTGCTCAGACCAGGACTTCCAGTACTATGTTGAATAGATAGGGGGTGAGTGAGCAGCCTTTGTCTAGTCCCTGATTTTAGTGGGATTGCTTCAAGTTTCTAACTGTTAAGATTGATAATAGCTATTGGTTTGCTGTATATTGCTTTTATTATGTTTAGGTACGGGCCTTGGATTCCTGTGCTTTCCAAGACTTTTAACATGAAAGGGAGTTTAAAGTAGTCCAGTGCTTTCTCAGCATCTAGTCAGATGACCATGTGTTATTTTTTCTTTGAGTTTGCTTATATGATGGATTACATTGAGGGATTTGTGTATATTAAACCATCCCTGCATCCCAGGGATGAAATCTACTTGATCATGGTCAATGATGGTCTTGATATATTCTTGGATTCGGTTTGCAATGATTTTGTTGCATATTTTTGCATCAATGTTCATAAGTGAGATTGGTCTGAAGTTCTCTTTCCTTGTAGGGTCTTGGTGTGGTTTCAGAACTAGGGTTATTTTGGCCTCGAAAAATTAGTTAGGTAATGTTCCATCTGACTCTATTTTGTGGAGTAATTTGGAGAGTATTGGTATTAGGTCATCAATAAATGTCTGATAGAATTCTGCCCTGAACCCATCTCGACCATCTGGGCTTTTTTTGGTTTTGGAGAACTTCTATGACTGCTTCTATTTCTTTTGTTGTTATAAAATTAATTAGATGATTTACCTGGTCCTGGTTAAACTTTAGGATCTGGTATCTGTCTAGGAATTTATCCATTTCCTCCAGATTTTCCAGCTTTGTTGAGTATAGGCTTTTGGACTAGGATCTGATGATTTCTTGAATTTCCTCAGTTTCAGTAGTTATTTCTCCACTTTCCTTTCTGATTTTGTTAATTTGTATACTCTTTCTTTGCCCTCTAGTTACTCTGGCTAAGGGTTTATCAATCTTGTTAATTTTCTAAAGAACCAGATCTTGGTTTTGTTGATTCTTTGAATGGTTCTTTTTTTTTTTTTTTTTTTTTTCTATTTGGTCAGTTTCTGCTCTGAGTTTGATTATTTCCTGCCTTCTACTCCTATTGGGTGTATCTGCTTCCTTTTGTTCTAGAATTTTCAACTGTGCTGTCTAGTTGCTGATGTATGCTCTCTCCAGTTTCTTTTTGGAAGCACTCAGAGTTATGAGATTTCCTCTGAGTACTGCTTTCATTGCATCCCATAGGTTTGGGTATGTTGTGTTGTCATTTTCATTAAATTCTAGAAAACCCTTAATTTCTTTCTTCATTTCTTCTTTGACCATGGTGTCGTTAATAGCCTTTGTTTAGTTTCCATATGTATATGGGCTTCTTGTTGTCTTTTTTGTTATTAAAGACCAGCCTTCGCCCATGGTTATCTGATAGGTTGCATGGTAGTATTTCAGTCTTCTTATATCTATTGAGGCTTGTTTTGGACCAACTATATGATCAATTTTGGAGAAGGTGCTGTGAGGTGCTGAGAAAAAGTTGTATTCTTTTGTTTTAGGATGATATGTTCTGTAGATGTCTATTAATTCCAATTGGTTTATAACCTCTGCTAGTTTTACTGTGTCTGTGTTCATTTTCTGTTTCCATGATCTATCCATTGATGTGAGTGGGGTGTTGAGGTCTCCCCCTATTATTGTGTGGGGTGCAACACATTTTTTGAGTTTTAGTAGGGTTTCTTTTATGGATTTGGGTGCTCTTGTGTTTGGAGCATATATGTTAAGGATTGATAGTTTCTCCTGACAAATTTTCCCTGTAATGAGTAAAAAGTGTCCTTCCTTATCTTTTTTGATAACTTTTGGTTGAAAATCTACTTTATTCGATATTAGAATGACCACTCCAGCTGGCTTCTTGGGTCCGTTTGCTTGGAAGTTTTTTTTCCAACCTTTTACTCTGAGATAGTGTCTGAATTTGTCTCTGAGATGAGTTTCCTGTATGCAGAAAAATGCTGGATTCTGTTTATATATCCAGTCTGATAGCCTATGTCTTTTTATTGGGGGAATTGTGTCAATTTATGTTTACAGATATTAAGGAATAGTGGTTACTGTTTCCTGCTGTTTTTGCTTTTAAAAGTAGAATTGTGACTTTGTGTCTTTATTTGGTTTTCTTGCTTAGGTATTTTCTTGTTTTTACTAGGATGTAGTTTCCCTTCTTGTATTGGGTTTCCTACCTATAATTCATTGTTGTAATGGGTTTGTGGTCAGCTTTGTGTAAATTTAGTTTTTTCCTGGTATATCTTTGTCTCTCCATCTATGGTGATTGAGAGTTTTGCTGGGTACAGCAGCTTTGGCACTTGTGTTCTCTTAGGGTCTACAGGACATCTGTCCAGGATCTTCTAGCTTTCATAGTCTCTGTTGAGAAGTTGGGCATGATTCTACTTGGTCTGCCTTTAGATGTTACATGACCTTTTTCCCTTACTGCTTTTAGTATTCTTTCTTTGCTTTGGGCACTTGGTGTTTTGACTATTATGTGTTGGGAGGTATTTCTTTTCTGGTCCACTCCATTTGGAGTTCTGTAGGCTTGTTTTATGCTCATGGTCGTCTCATTCTTAAGGGTAGAGAAGTTTTCTTCTACAATTTTGTTGAAGATATTTACTGAGTCTCTTAGTTGATATTCTTCTCCCTCTTCTATTCCTATTATCCTTAGGTTTGGTCTTCTCATTGTGTCCTGGATCTCCTCGACATTTTGGGTTAGGAGCTTTTTGGTTTTTGCATCTTCTCTGACTGTTTTGCCTATGTTTTCAATGTTGTCTGTGGCCCCTGATATTCTTTCTTCCATCTCTTGTAGTCTGTTGGAGATGCTTGCATTTGTGACTCTTGATTTGTTTTTTTAGGTTTTCTACCTCCAGGGTTGTCTATTTTATTGTTTTTTTATTGTTTGCATTTCCATTTTTAAATTCCTTCATTTTTTTTGGTTCTGTTTTCCTCTAATTTTATGATTTCTTTGAGTGTTCTTTGTGTTTCCCCTTTAAAAGCTGCTATTTCTTTATTCTTTTCCTCCTGTTCTTGTTTAATGCTCTCTATCATCATTTCAGGAATGATTTCAGGTCTGAGACTTCTTTTTCTGAAGTGTTTGGCATTCCGCAGTTTGCTGTGATGGGAGAGCTGGGTTCTGGTGTTGCCAGGTTGTCTTGGTTTCCCTGGGGTAAGTTCTTTTGCTTTCCTCTTGCCATCTTGTTGTCTGTGATTATATGTGGTCTTGTTGTCAGTGATTGGTTCCCATCGCTCCTGTGTACCTGGCCTGTGTCCATGGATCTCAGCTGTTTTATGTAGCAAATGGCTTGAGCGTTTGGTCTGCATGCAAGGGCCTCCCAGGTAGAAACCGCTTTCCTACAGCAGAGTTCCTGCTCCCCTGAACCAATCCAGGGGGCTGTGCTTTCTGCGTGCCAGGCCTAGCCCTCTCTATGCCCTGGCCATTTGCAGAGTAGTCTCACCAGCCCTGCGTCACTAGATCTCCACTGTTCCAGGTGGCAGATGGCCTGAGCAATTGGTCATTTTTTATTTTTCATTTTAGACTACACTTATAACTTTATTGTTTCTTATTTTAGTGGCTTGATACAATGAAACATGCTAACATTAATAGTCAAAGTCAACTGATTTAAATTCTAATCATTCAGTTTTCATCATTTGTATGTATTTGAATATTTATTTCTATATTTTAAAAACATTTTAGGTTGTACTTACTGAAAACTCTATCCACATGTGATCTCAGAACTTTTAAGTTTTATTAATTATAGAGAAATATATCATCATTTTCTACTGTGCAGCATTCTGTTGTTCAATTTTGAGAAACAGTTATATGCTCATTTTACAGTGAATAATCTCATTTTAGTAAATGGCTAGACTTTAACTGTGAGTAATTCATTGTTCAAGACGATGACAAATCTTGGTAATCACACTTGATTCTGCTATTTGCTTAGAGATGAAATAGGTGGAAAATTACTATTGGAAAATATCACCATACTCATTTTCAATAAACAAAGTAATAAACTATACTGCAATCAAAACATAGAGTCAGGCACATTGTCTCTATGAGATTTACAGCAAGTTCGATTTATTCCTGCAATCATCACGATGATAACAATCGCAAACTCATGCTGTCCTATAAAATGAAATCACAGATCCATCATCAGTGGGTTTTTTCTGTTCAACTGGGGGCTCCTGCTGATTGATGATACCGCCTCCAATAACTCACTTGAGATTGGAGTTAAGCACATATAATTGATTTGCCAAGATTTATAAAATGTAGATGAGCTCTGGCTGTTAAACACAGTGGGAAATGGTGACATAACTGGAGGAAGACGTTTTACCATCTTTTACCAGATGCTTAATGAAATCAAATGAAATGAGGACTCAGTCTGCTAACCGATGACACAGTTTTGTTTTTAAATTGGATATCCTCTGCATTTACATTTCAGCTGTTATCCCCTATTTCCATCCCACCCTTTTGACCTCTCCCCTTGCCTCCATGAAGGTGCTCCCTCTCCCAAACTCCCTCTCCTGCCTCAGCACCTTAGCATTCCCCTACACTTGGAAAACAAGCCTTCACTGGACCAACGACTTCTCCTCTCATGGATGTCAGAAAATGCTATCCTCTGCTGCATATGTACCTGGAGCCATGGGTCTCTCCATATGAACTCATTGGTTGTGTTTTAGCCCCTGGAAGCTGTGGTGGGTTTGGTTAGTTATAATTTTGTTCTTCCCATGCAGTTGCAGACTCTTTCAGCTCCTTCAGTCCTTTTTCTAGCTCCTTCATTGTGGTCCCCATGTTAAGTCTGACGGTTAGCTGCAAGCATCCTCCTGTGTATTAGTATGGCTCTGGCAGAGCCTCTGCAGAGACATCCAGAGATTCCTGCCAGCAAGCATTACTTGGCATCAGCAATAGTGCTTGGGTTTAGTGGCTGCGTTTGGGTGGATCCCAAGATGAGAGTTTCTGGATGATCTTTTTTCCAAACACTGTTCTTCTAATTGTCCCTTTATTTCCTCCCATGAGTGTTTTGTTCTCCCTTCTAAGAAGGACTGAAGCATCCACCTTCTGGCCTTCCTTTCTTTGAGCTTCATAACTTGTGTAAATTTTTCTTGGTTATTCCAAGCATTTTGGGAGAGTATCTGCTTATCAGTGAGTATATGCCATGAGTGTTCTCTTGTGACTGGGTTACCTCATTCAGGATTATGTCTTCAAGTTCCATCAATTTGTTTAGGAATTTCATGAAGTCATTGTTTTAATATCTGAATAGTACTCCATTGTATATATATATATATATATATATATATATATATATATATGTGTGTGTGTGTGTGTGTGTGTGTGTGTGTGTGTGTGTGTGTGTGTGTGTGTATGTATGTATGTATGTATGTATGTATGTATGTATGTATGTATACCACAATTCCTGTATCCATTCCTCTGTTGAAAGACATCTGGGTTCTTTCTGCTTCTGGCTATTATAAATAAGGCTGCTATGAACATGGTGGAGCATGTATCCTTATTAGATGTTGGAGATTCTTTTCGGTATATGCTAGGAGTGTTATAATTAGATCCTCAGGTAATACTATGTCCAATTTTCTGTGGAACTGCCAGAATGATTTCCAGAGTGGTTGTTCCAGCTTACAATCTTACCAACAGTGGAGGACTGTTCCTCTTTCTCCACATCCTTTCCAGCATCTGCAGTCACCTGAAGTTTTGATCTTATCCATTCTGACTGCTGTGAGTTGTAATCTTAGGGTTTTGATTTGCATTTCTCTGGTGACTAGGGATGTTGAGTGTTTATTTAGGTACTTCAAAGCCTTTGTGTTTTATAGCAGTAAACATAAAGTGAAAGTCAACTTGTGTATGGTGAATGATTCATATACAACACTAAACTAGTCAAGCTATACTCAGAAATGGCTTAACTCTTGATCTAAGTCTATTGGATAGACTTTTTATAAAACACAAAGATTAAAATTTTTAGTTATCATGATTTACCTAGAAAGAGGTGCCTTTCACACAGTGAAGACTTTACAAGTTCTACTGAACCAATGAGTGAAAGGATAAAATTTAGTTCACAAGCTACCGACATCAAAATTACATAGGTATGTACCGCCCATGGTTGGTTGTTCCTTGGGCATCACAGTGTACTGTCTAACATTGCAATTTGCCATTTTAAAACTGACTGACTTTCTTGTTTTGCTTTGCTTTCCCTGAATTTTATATTATTATAAAAGTTATGGAACAAATCAAAAGTCACAAAAGTATTGTGCTTATAACATCCCAGGGTCCCTTGGCAGTCTGTATATTGGGATTTCCTAGTTTGAAGATTCACTTTAGCTACTTACTGCTTCCCATTCTTCTCTACCCATATTAACTGACTGACATTTAATTCCTTCAATAGGTTACACTTTATTTCATTTCTGACCCTTTGAATGTGCTAATCTTTCTCTTGAAACAGTCTCTTTGCATGATTTATGCTTAGCATCCTTTGAGTTTCAGCTTAAGTGTCCAATTGTCACATGCTATTCTAGGTTTCTTCTTAGTTCATCTTTGCCAGAGTTTCTAAGGTAGCACTTCCCTGCCTTCTTTTCAGCAACATCTATTTTAATTAAAGCTTGAACACTAGTGCATACCTGTCTGGTAAATAAAACATGGTTAATAGACCTTTGGAGAAAATGTCTGATCAAACACCAATCTGGAAGGACACTACACAATCTTCCTGTAAAAATTACTGCTTACCTCTCTATACTTTGTCACAATTTTTACCTTGTCTCCTAACATATGAAGACAGAGATTATCTCTACTAATTCTAATTAAAATTTCAAATCATTCTACACATAAACTTTGAAAAAAATTTAGCAATCTAAGGAAATTTTAAGAATTTTTTTCATTCATTTAAGCAAAGATTTTTATGGCTCATCATTGTAACTGTATTATCAATTTTTAACATTTTTTATTGTACAATAAAAACTCTTTTCTAATATAATTCATTTTGAAAGCTTATGATGGATACTTTATTATACACATTTATATAAGAAATCTATGGTGAGAATTAGAAAAATTATTGCCTATACCAAACAGCAAACATGCCCAACTGAAGTATAGGAATCTGAACCCTTAGATATATAGTCATGTCCCTACAACTGACTTCCCTGAGACACTGATTTTTATGGGCCCAACAATTTTTCTTCCAGTGAATGCCAAGATGCCAGGCTGTCAGAAAACCTCATTATATCAATGAAACTAATGACATTTATACATGCAATGTGATTAGAAAATGATTGTTCTATGTATTAACTTTTATGATATGTCAATAACTATTCTTTGCCTTCATCATCAGTATCATCATTATATCTCTCATACTTTGTGAGCCTATATCACATATATTCATTCCATAGATCTCAGAGACACACGGTTTTAAGGAACTACATACATTCCAGGGAAAGAACATTTACCTCGTGCCATTTTTGTCTGCTTCTTACATTTTGTTTCTTTTCTTTATTCTATTCTGATTTGTTAGTTTTGTTTTATATTAATATATATTTTTAAAGCCTTTTTACTTTTAAATTGGAGACAGAAAGGGAGTGGATCCAGAGGTAGGGGAGATGGAAAGGAGCTGGGAGGCATACAGGGAACGAAACCGTACTATAGTCAGTATATATTATATGCAACATAAGGTAAAGGATTATTAATTTAAAAAAGAATAGGCTAAGATATCCATTTATAATACAATGCAATTTTTCTATGTACTCTGAATTTTCATTTAAGAATTTTTATGCACATAGAACTGTACAGTTAAACACAAAACACAAAGGATTTTCAGTTATATTTTGATAGAATTACTTCAGAAAAGAATTCTAAATTGGGGTATCATCTTTGAATTCAGAAACTAGAGTATTAGATTACATTATTACAATGCCTACTGAGAAGTAATAGACTCTTATTTTATGTAAGGAAACATTAAAATATAGGAAAATTTACATTAATGTTTTCTGAACCAAAACAAACACTAAACATAATATTACCTTGATATAGTGGGTTCAATTAGAGAGCCAGTTCTCATTTTCATTTGGTCGAGTTCAGATCGCAACTTCTCAATTTCTTCTGCTAATCTTTCCTAAAAATAAAGTAGTAGTTACTCAGATGATGGGTACACTTCATGTATCAGCAATCAGTTATGGCAAGTAAATGGATACTTAAAAGTGAACACAGTTTAATTTCATTAAAAGATATTGGATATAATCACAAATATATACCTGTGTTTACCTTTCATAATGAATATGTCAACAACTGAAATAAACTCCCTAGTTTTTATTAATTCTAAACATTAGCAAATATATGAGATTATTAAGATCATAAATTCTTATAGACATGTTATTTCAAATACTAAAGACAAATCACACCTAGTTATAAATTAAACAATACATTTGTATGAACTAACTGAATATGATAGCGATTCTTTTAGTTGTGAACTTAATTACACCTGGAATTAGCTTAAAATCTGAGTGCTAGTTTCACCTGTGAGGAAGTTTCTTCTCATTACTTAATTTATTTGAAGTGAGAAGACCCACTTTAAATCTAGAATTTCTAAGGTGGTAAAATACATCTTTGATTTTGACTGCCTCTCCTAATGGCAGTCTCCATAAAAGACATAGGAGAGGTAAGCTTGCTTGCTCTCTGCAGACTTTCTCCCCGTCCCTGGCATGTCCATTTCTCACTGTCAAGGGAGCCTATTTCTGCAAACTTCCAGTGTGTACTGGAGACCAGCTGAGACTCTGAACCTCATGACTAAACAACTACTGGATTTTTTGACCTTCCATTGACAGGCACCAACTGGAAGAGTTGGACCACAGACTAAGTCATTCTAATAAAACCTCTTATATTATCAGTTCTGTTCTTCTGGACATCCCTGATCAATAAAGTGAAGAATTTCATTTTTTTTACATCAGTGAAGTGTTGAGACAAAGACCTAGGATAAGGGAGGCACCCAAGAATCAATGTGGCTAACCCTAGATGTGACTTACAGCATTGGGAATATTGAACATGAAGAGGCCACCTTCTATATCCAGGCAGAAATTCCAGTGAAGCAATAGGGACAACTTACACAAAAAACTTTGACCTAACATTTATCTTATCTACATGAATTTCATGTTGGGGGATGGAACAGAGACTGAAGGTATGGCCAACCAATAACCTACTCAACTTGAGACCCATTTCATGGGCATGCACTAATTCCCCTATTACTATAGATGATAATCTTTTATGCTTGTAGACAGGAGTTTGGCAAGGCTGTCCTCTGATATATGCAGACACCCACAGCTAAAGATTGGATGGAGCTTGGGGACTCTTATGAAAGAGTTGGGGTAAGGACTGTAGGTCCTGGATGATATTTAAATTCCAGAGGAAGACCAATAGGGTCAATTAACCTGGACACTTGGGTCTCTCAGTATTTGAACCACCAAGGAAAAACATACACAGGCTGGACCTAGGCCTCCCTCCATATATAAGAAAATTGTAGCTGGTCTTCACATGGGTCTGGAGCAACTGGGGCAGGGATTCATTCCAAAAGCTGTTGCCTGTACTTGGAATGTGTTCTTTCAGCTGGGCTGTCTTGTCTAGCCTCAGTAGGAGAAGATGTGCCTAGCCTCATGCCTCACAGTGACTTGATATACTGAAGTGGGAGAAATACTGGGGGGTGGGGTAGGAGCTGCACTGGCTCAGAAAAGATGGGGAGGGGATGGGCCAAAGAGTTGTGGGAAGAGGTCTTTAGGAAGGTTGTAAAGTGAATAAGTAATTAAATAATGAATAATTAAGAGAAAAATGATGGGAAAAAGCAGACATGCGTTATAAAAACGAAGCTAATAGTGTTAAACTTCAAAATTTCTTAAGATGTGAATAAATGAGTAAAATATATTTGTGTTTGGAAGACCGATAATGAAAGAAAGGTTGTCAACAAACTAATTATAGACTATTAAATTTTATATTTCATTTCTCACCACAGTAAATCTGTTTAATGAGATTTCTCCCCATAGGCTCACATGTATATGTATATGGATCAGACTGAAAAATCTCACCTATAGCTCCAACAGCATGCTTGTGCAAGATTCTATGTAGCCTGCCATGATGATCAGAAATTTAACCTCTGGGATTGTAAACCCTAACAAACTCTGTCTTCAGTAAGTTTCCTTGGGCCTGATGTCTCTTCACAGTAATAGAACACAGGCCAACAAAGTGACAATGTAGTACTTGTGGCATTTCTTTTGTGTGTTCTTTATATTTTCAGGACCACACTCCTATTTACTCCATGTTCCTTTGAAATTTTTGTAAATCATTATTCAGGTTTATTATCTTTGGCAGACATTCTTTTGCTACCACATCACATTGAAACATACAGATAGTCAAATAAATAAGTGATTTAAATATTTTCTTATTTGGTTACCTTATTTTGTTATTAATGTACATTAATAAGTATTATTCATGTTGACTTATGCAGAAGGCAATATGTGAATTACTCAGAATGGTAATGCTGGTAATTCTAGCCAGGTTAAGTGGCACTGGTGTTTGGTATATGTAAGTATGGGCTAGGTAGGTAACACTGGGAAGATTAACATGTTAAATCAGAATTTTTAAGCATCAACATGAAAACATGAGTTAGCCCTGAAACTCAATACCTTCTTCCTGGAAAAATACTTAATAGTGGCTGAAATTAGGAAGTATTGGTATTGTTGAAATCTATGAGATCCAATATGCCTGCCAGGGCCTGAACATGAATTGTTTCAGGAAGAGAATTTGCTTCAGAATTGCTTCAGATTTCTTAAGGTTCTTAGATTTCAAAGATAAACGTCATTAAAGAGAAGCCAGATGATTTTGCTCATGCTGGTTTGTGATTATAGTAATTTTAGTGGACATTTAAGTAAGTATAGGTATTCTAAGGTCAGAGAATGTGCTGAGGCACATGACATAGAAACAGCAAATGAAGTGTGGCCTTGGAACACCATTTTTGGAGATTGACATTACCAAAAATTAATGCTTAAGAAGACTTGTAGTGTTGGTGGCTTGGGTAGCTTGCTGGAAGCTGTGGGGTTGTGTAGGTGCTGGGGAGTAGGTTTTGACAATCTTTCCAGAAGCACACAGAACTTTAAATAACTTAACACTGCATAACAGAATCAAGGCCAAAATTCACAATATGGTCAGAACTAGTTTGCTAAACATGTGGTACTTCCAGCAAAATTCTGATGATTCATCTGGTTACCCATACTTGCTTCCCCCAATGCTGTTACATAGATCTAACCTCTACTTGGCCCCCTAGCTACTCAGTAAATGTGTCTGAGAGCCTACTGAAATATTGTCCCCTATGTGTGATCTCTAGTAACCATTGGGTAATAAATCAAAGCATTCTTTTAGCAGCACCAGCAACAGTGATGCGTATGGGCATCCAGGCTGTGGAACCATGTGTTTATTATTTAAATTCGTGTACCAATGTATAGCATTCTATAAAATTATTAAGTCTATTTTTCCTGTCCCATTTCAGTACCTTTTATATTACTGTGCTGCTATTGGTTCTTTAATTCTTTGTTTCCTCCTTCTCCTTCACATCTGTCCTATTTTTTAATGATCCTTTCTTTTCTTTATTTCCCATCCTCCTTCTCTTTCTCTATTCATTTTTCCCATCTCTCCAATACACAACTAGTGGACATACAGTAAGCTGCCATTTTAAAGGAAATTTTAATGAACAAAACTAATGAAATAAAAACTACATGCTACTATTACCTCTTTAAAAATTTCACAACCTGTGCTTTGACACCCTAATACTGTATCTCTTACAACATGAATCTCCACCAAATTCCTCAGTTTCAAAGTATCGCACGCATGTATGAATACCACCCACCCCCAAACTAACAAGTAACTAGTCTGATTTGCTTCTAAGGTCTGTAGGACCATCTGCAGTTTCCTGAATTTTAGTCACATTCCAAAACCTGAACATTTCCTTTATACAATCAGTATATTGGAATTGTTACTACTTGTGGTTCATGTGACTCTCCCTGGATTGGCCCTTGACTTCTGCCATTTTAAATTACTGTTCATAAAGTATGCTTCCTCTCTTCAATTATCAATTACCCCAGAAGTAGAAATATGTTAAAAGATACTTAATGACACAATCCTTTATAACAGTAATTATTTTTTCAGAAATAACGTTCATAACTTCACAAATGGCAATGAATATATACTAATAAATATGATCCATATTTATTGAGATATTGATTAGTAGTGACTTTAAGCTAACATGAGTTGTTTCCAAAGTGATGGTTTGTAATGTGTTCAGTGCTAAAAACTGTTAAATTTCTACATAAATATATGCTTTGCTATGATGAGTTAAAATGTTTTAAAGTCTGACACAAAAATATTTCTATCACATTTATTTCATAAGGTATTGATCAATGCGAATAAGATAATGTGTTCCCATAATACCTTATCATGTAAGGATTCTTCAAGATTTTTTCTGAAAGTCTCTGATTCTTGAATCAAAACATTCTACAGAAAGGAAACAAGAAAGAAGCAATATGCTGAAAATATTTAAATTCATACATGAATACTCTAACACTCAAGAACTCTTTATAAATCCTTCACTGGTAAATATATTTCCTGGTTTCTATGGAAACCAAGTTCCACTGATATCTTTAAAAGTGACAGTGAAACTTTTGCAAAATAAATTATTTAAATGAGAAATGTTATTTTGCTACACTTGGATAAATAAATAACAAATATTCCCCTGTGAGCTATTACTCTGATTCCTCACAGACTTTATTATAGACAAGAAAGAATTAAATTATTCTTAAATTATTACCCAACAATTAGCAGTATGCTTTGACTTCCTCATGTGTCAAAAAAATTAAAGTTGGCTAACATTTTGCTAAAGTATTTTCCGGTATTGTATGTCAGTGTCAAATAACTGAAGAAGATAGTGAGTGAAATTCTGTTTAGATTTCTGAAATAATTTGTGCTTCTAAGTTTTCAGTGTTTACTTCTCTGACTTATTCTGAGTTTGGTCACCATCTCTTACAATTCTGATTAGTGTTATAGTTTCCAGTTGTTAATGTGACAAACATGATTTTGAATCAATTTTCAGACTAAACCGAAGCACATTTCTTGAAAAAAATGCAGTTGGAAATAGAGGTTTGAAAACCCTGTATTGTTGATAATACTCTGCTACCTCACATAGCCTCTCATGCCTTGGCTTTCAGCATTGGTAGTTGTTATCAGACTAAGCACACAATAGTTTCCAGTAAACCCATTGAGGAGATAATGAAAAATTCATCATGCATCATGACACGTTTTCCTATATTTCTTATAAACAAATTAATGAGTATTATTTTCTGTCATTATTTGTTCAACACACGATGTTAAAGTGTTTTATTAAAATTATTTGTATTGGATATATTTTATTTTTGCTTGGATATTTTCTTTACTTACATTTCCAATGCTATACTCTCTCCCAGTTTCCCCTCTGGAATTCCTGCCCTGCCTCCCCCTGCCTCTATGAGAGTGCTCCCCCACTCACCCACCCACTCCCTTAATTTACACAACTTTTATTGAAATTATTAACTCCCTCTCTAGACTGTATTTAGTATTTTGGGGCGAAGGGAGGTAGGTTGATCACATGACACAACAATGAGCCGTACATCCGGCTAGGAAAACATACAACCTAGATGATACAGCTAAGCATACACCTGCTTCTCCTCCTGACTGCTATGGTACCTTCTCTTCCAGGGCAGCCATCCTTTCCTTCAGGTGTAGCTGCAGGCGCTCATTGGATTCTGTCAGAAGCCTGTCCACAGTGTCAGATAATCTCTTATTATGTTCTTCATTCATTTTCTCCCTTTGTCTAGCCTTATGTTTAGGAAAAAGAGAAAAAAAAATATATTTGGCATGGTAAAATAAGACTTGCTGCTGTTCAAGCTTAATTTTATAGTTCTGTGGGTTTCATACTGAATATAATTTTATGCATGTTTCTGATTAAATTTGTAGAAGATATTTCCTTTCAAAGAATGTTTTCCTCTCATATGCAGTCGGTGAATTTAAAAACCTAATCATAGATAGATGGGAAAACTTCTTGCATACTCTTTGAAGTTCTTGATTCTTCTCTTCAAGTTGACCCTCTAGGTGTCTCATACGTTCTTCAATATTTCCATGCCTTTCTTCAGCCTGTTAAGAAATACAAAAATGGACCTAAACTGTAAGATGAGTTAATGCTTCCCATCCAAATAAACTGAAAGAAAATGTAAAGCAAGCTACTACCAACTGCAAACTCAGTTTCCGAACATAAACTTTCTTTAAACAGGCAGCTGAACAGCATCGCTTGAAATGTGTCAGCCAACAAGGGCCTGTTACATCCAAGCATCAGCAAAACACTGGACTTGAGCAATGAAGTCAGCCAAATGTAACATGCAGACTGTGCATGGTTTGAACACAAACCTGCCATTGTCCAATCTCAAGCTCCTGAAGCACTGAACTGCACAGATGGTCGATTATCAATAAATAAAAGTAACATAATCTTTTATACAAATGAAAAGAAAAAAACTTAGATGGATTCTATTTAGCGATAGAAAGTAAAGTCCAGTAGGACTACCTTCCTACGTATGGAGATCATTTCTTGTAGTTTAGCTTCCATAACATATTGATAATCATCAGATGAGGTAGAAGAGGTTGGATCAGACTAACAAGTCAAGGAAAAGGAGAAGGACAAAATTGAAAAAATCAGAACTAAAGACACTGACACCAAACAGAACATAGTACAGAATGCTTAAAATAAAAGTGACAGCAAATTCAATACTTTAATAAACACTACTCTGGTATCTGGTGAGGTTAATGCAGTGGATGGTTATAAATGGAAGACAATGATATGCTCAAATCAAAGCTTGGAACCTGAGGTATGAAGGGTTAGTGACAGTTGGCAATGATGAACTTACATGGTGACTTAAAACAACTCTGGAAATGGAATGTAAAACCTGGAATTATGAGAAACCAAACAGAATACCTCTGGTAGATTGTTAAGAACATCTAAGCTTTTGTTTATCATCTACCTAGGGAAAAAAACCTGATGCAAACTTTGCATCTCAACATTAAAAAACTGTTCTTCCTTATAACTCAGGAGTATCCTATTTGGATCAGGATTATATAAGACTTTATATGGGGAAATCTGAGATAGGACTAAGCCACACTATATATTATTATGAATATTCTTCAGTTCAAAGAGGATTGAGTTTCCTCAGCAAAGGTGGTCCATGTAAAAGATGACTTCTCTACACAATGTGTATTACCCTAGGATACAATGGCCTTATCCTCAAGTGTAATTTAAAAAAAAAATTAAATAAAAAATTAAAACTTCTCAGCTTATTAGGCAATGAAAATCTCATAAAGACAAGAAGCTTTGTGAATGCTCAAAACCAAAGTGACACAAAAGACCACACCAAAGTGCATCCCTATTAATTTTTTGCTGTGGATACAAAATAGTTACCCAGAGTGAATAGGATACACAGACCCTTTGTGAGTTAAAGACTGCCTAGTGCTGAAGTTAGGTACATGTCCTGGTGTCAGGAAACCACAGGTGTAGAGTGCAATCACATGGGACATTACTGATAGTTGAATTGTATTAGTATGTTATGCACGAAGACTTATAACATTGCATTAACATTTTGATTTATAATTACAAGTTAAGTAATTGCAACAACAAGAAAGTCTCATGTCAGTAAAACATTTTTAACTCTCGAACAGATGATATTAGCTCATGTTGAAATAGTGACACTTATTTTAAACTATTTTAGGGCTATATGCAAACGTTTCATGCAGTAACTGAAAAGAAACAGTGACCCATTGCTGTACATTTGTGCAACTTCATATAACAAATTCTAACTTACTTTGAGGAATAACATTTGACATTTCCAATTTGTTGCATTAAATTGTAATTCACTGTATATATACTTTCCTGTCTCAAAATTTATTTTATAGACACAGAAAACCATAATTTCCCAATTGTCTTACACAGACTTCTAAATAGAAATACCAATGAGCTACCATGATCTTCAAATGGAACCAAACAAGTTCTGTATTATTTAGTTATTAATTATTTTGTTTACATTGCCTTAATTGTATTCACATGTGTTCTTCTGTGTGTGGGCTAGTGTGTATAATCACAGTGCCTAAAAGGTGAGAGGAGGATGGCAGTT
Source organism: Micromys minutus (assembly GCF_963924665.1). Classification (NCBI taxonomy): domain Eukaryota; kingdom Metazoa; phylum Chordata; class Mammalia; order Rodentia; family Muridae; genus Micromys; species Micromys minutus. The sequence continues at coordinate 26,287,804 of NC_137957.1, forward strand.
GAACAGTAGTGTATTTATAGGTGACAGTGAGAGGCACCCAGTGTATGTGGGGACTGAACCCAGGTTTCCTAGAATTATTTCCTTCCTTCCTACTCATCTTATGCCATTTCACACTTGCAAGTCCTATTAAGAAAAAGTGCAGATAATTGTCAAATGGGCTGTTGGAATTGTTGTGATTTGTAATTGAACCTGTATAGTTTATAGACATTTAAGGTATTAAAAATAAATAAGAGATTGATCCAAACAAGTGGTCTTAAAAAGACCTTTGATTTTAAGATTGAAATAGTGGCCTAGAAAAAGGGGGGGGGGGAATGAAAGAAGTGAAAAATTCTCTACCCCGTACCTGTATAGAAGCAATGGCCCAGTGGCCCACCATTCCTTGGTCTAAGGGACTTCCTTGAGTAAACAATTCTCAGGAGAATTTTAAAATGCTCTGACTGACAGCCATCTGACCCTCAAGAGAGTCCCAGTTAGGGTCCTGACACATATGCTCACTAACCAGTAGGTTTAAAAGTCAGTATGCTTAGCCAATGAATTGGAATTATGTAACCTGTACCCCTAAATTGTATAAAATTGCTCGTAACGGCTTTTCGGGGTTGCCTCTCCTATGGATGTAGGCAACCCCAGTGCACTGGATAAATAAAGCTCTTGCTTTTGCATTGATAAAAAAGTACAAGTTTTTAATGTCTTAAATATTTTTATGTTTCATGTTTCTTCCTTCAGTAACGACCATGCAGATATTGAGGGGAAACACTTCAGATTCAAAACACAGGTATTGTCATGTCTAAGTTATGTTATTACTAGCAGTTTTATTAGTAATAAAATAAATAAACTACCTCATAAAATTCAAGAAGAATTATAACATGCTTGAGGAAATGTGAATTTTAATTAGAGAAATAGATATGACAAATCATAACAGTAGGAGTCCAGAATGATCTCTGATAGTTAATTATATATAAATACATAAAATGTACCTTTATTCGCAGCCACTAAGCAAGAATTCTTAAAGGACTAAATGAGTTTTACCTACTTTGATTCTCTCTTTAGTTAAAGGATTAAAAAAACCACAGTCTTATAATCCAAAAAGGAAATTCAGTCATCATGTATAAGCAATGCTGGGACTAGTTCTTACCCAACACTATAGTACTGAGTTGGCCTTAGACCTGTCAGAGAGCAGTTGTAACAACTGATATTAGCCCAGTCCTGGGAAGTATCAATCTGCTATTACTTTTCTTGAGGAGTTCATCTTGGGTTAACACTTTGATATTGGGAAACTTTAGATAAGTTAAGATTTTAGCAAAGTAGAAACGATTGTGAGAAGCATATGAATACATACAAAATGGAGAATCAAGAAAGAGAAAATGCAAAAAGAAACAAAAAGATATAGATAGGAAAAATTAATACACACACACACACACATACACATCAAAGTGAATACTTGATTAGTTGCTGAAATATCATTTAAAGTCTCCAAGACTTAAGCTAAGTAGATGCTTTGTAATATAGAAGAGTGGAAAGACCAAAAAAAAAAAAAAAAAAAAAAAAAAAAAAAAAAAAAAAAGAAAGAAAAAAGAAAAGAAAAGAAAAGAAAAGAAAAAACAAAATAAAGACCATTGATGATAATTATATAATTACTGTGAATGGAAATTGAATAAATTGGAAACACTGCTTAGTTTTTCTCTGAGCCTTCTGGGAAAATCCCAGAATGGGTGGGAAAGAGTTGAAGACATGGTGCTTAGAGAAACTGATTCATCCACAAACCTATAGATACATCATATGCTAAGGGATATAATTTTAGCAGTTTTAATTTACAAAAGAAAGCAACTCTCCAGTCATATAAAACTCTCTTAAACACCCGAAATTACCAGAAAATAGATGTTAGAAGCTAAATTATTAGGAAGCAAATAATCGATTATGCACTAGTAGGAGAAATTTAAAGAGTACTGAATGTTTCTGAAATACTGAAATTTCAGAGTTCTAATAAAGACATTTAATCACCGTGGTAATTAATTATATCATGTACTATATAATTATAATACATGATCCTATGTGTATCATGTTATAGAACCTAACAAAATGCTGAAGTGATTCTAAAACAGTGGCAGTAATAATGGAGTCAATCTCTAAAGTTTTTCATCATAAAAGATGATTTATGACTAACTTAAAGCCATGTGGGTCAATTATTTCATTTTAAATTATATTTAATTCTAAGTGTATCAATGGCTGATTTGTGGCAGTGATTTAGTACATCTTAAGCTGTGTTTTTTTTTTTTTAGAAAAATTCTAAATTTTGTTTTGTTTTCAGTACTATAAATACTGTTGATTAATCTACCCAGTTTTACAAGTTATATTTAATCTCACAAAAGCAAATTTAAATGGTAACACTTTATGCTAACTACTTATATCTCTCCCATTAAAACAGACAGCTGCGTGTACTGATCTATATTATCGTAATTTAAAATAACTCTTCATAAGAAAAAACATAATAATATTGACATACTTGAGCAGCTGTATACCACTTAGAATCTATTTTGAAGTTACTTGATTGTGCATGCTGAATGTTCAGGCTCTACCATTCCAAAGTACCAGAGTGACTTCCTAGTGTGGTCTACGGTTATAGAAGAGTGTAAATTTAGGAGTTGTATCCTAGTAGATTAATGTTTCATCAGGCTGTACCTTAATACTCCCAAGTTCACAATGTAATCCAGTGCTTTCCCCCTGCCCATCTCTATGCGATATTTGATTTTTAGCATAAATATTTCCTTTCAACATAGAAACACTGTCAACGTATTCATCTTGTTCCTTGCTTTGCTAGCAAAGACGATTAATTTGTGTCCCCCTTTCTACCACTGAGCCAATTGTTTCGCATAATTTGTGTACCCACACTGTTGTACCAGTGCCACTTTTCTATGGAAAAATTTGTGTAGCCTACAGGACCCTGAAAACTACAGTGGTCATGTGATCACTCAGAATGTATGCAGAGTTTTCAACTGACCTAAAACAAATCAAGATACAGTGACAAAAGGGGTGCTTTTCAAGTGAATGGACGTAATTATTATTTGTCTTCCGGAGTTCAAGTGGCTTTCTTTGAACAGCTTATAGAATAGAGCACCACAGTTTTAGAGTGTACAGTTCATACTATGGAAAAACAGCTCACCAGTGCATTATTCCCAATTTCTTTTTCTTTTTTTTTTATTCAGAGAGAGAAAAAAAAAGTTGCAAAGGTATAATGGCTTTCAACAGCATTTTAACATTTTTTTCCTAACAAGGTTCATCATCATATAACATGACTGGAATCAATGGCTATTATACCTCTTATTGTTCCAGTAGCAAACCTCTTAAATAAAGCTGATTAAATTGCTGTATTTCATATACTCTGTTGAGATATTGAATACCATGATTATTATGTCGTGCAGAAACTACAATAGAAAATGTACTATAACAAAAACATGATATTTTGATTTTTTAAGCATTAAAAGAGGCAAGGATATCTTCTTAAGCATGTAACCATCATTCAAGTCACTGTTAGTAAGCGATATAACAAGGAAACAAAGTGTTAGTAAACAAAGACAATAAAGGTCCAACTTCTGTAACTTTCATGTACCCTGAAGAGAGTAATTACAGTCTCCCCTTTGATTTACATTATTCCTCGAATGCACCTAGTCCGACCACTTGTGTTTAGTGTAGTACCTTTGTTAGGGCTGCAATTCTCTGAGCAAGTTCAGCCTCTACTTCAGGTAGAGTTTCAGCTTTCCTCATGGTCTGCTGTAACTTTTGCTCAGCCAGTTCAAGACGCTCTTGTAATTGCCTGTTTTTTTCTTCCATCTGAAATGAGAAGGAGAAAGGGAGCATTTAAACAGTCAGGAGTTACAGTAGCTAGAAGAAGTCTATGAACTTTGTATGTCAGCACTGGAGTCTTAAAAATCAACTAGTACTATACTTAACTGTGCTAAGTAAACAGGGTTATGATGATTTCATATGTTGTCAATTTTAATTACTTATTTTTTTAATACCAGAAAATAGCAGTTATCATGACACTGGCAGAAAACTGAAAGGAAATGTCTAATGAGTATTTTAATGTTGTTCTCACTCTCACGGCTCCGTATGTGTTCTCGTGATGGCTCCTGGTCCTTCACCTCCTGATGGAAAGACTCTCATTTTCTTTCTATGCCTCCCCTGGCTGGGAGCAGAAGTCCATCCCTATAATCTCCCCTGAACCATTATTAACTGATCTGTTTTTTCTTCACAAAGCAGAGACAACAGTGGAGCAATGTTTGCACAAGAGATTAGAAGAATAAGCATCACAGTCCCATATCTGGATTGCAACCAGATTGAGAACCACAGAATTTACATAACACAGAGATAATCTGTGCTCAGTGCACAAGAACATTATGCCAAAGATTAGGAGTGTGTATGTGATTAACATTGCATTTTCATAAGAAGGATGACAACCATTATTGTCTTATAGGTTGTAACTCCTCTCTTGCTGTAGAGCTGGGTAGACTTCTCTGACGTGACTGTGGATGTGGCCTGGGGAAGTATTCAAGTCTTTGATTCTCAGAGAACTCAGTAGGATGATTGCAACTAATCGAGTAGGTGGTGGCTGGAATTAAGGGAAGAAATATAAGCAAACGCTTCATGGTTTGCTTCATAAGATTCAAAGTCAGTAGTTGCAATATTATTATTATTTTCATATGAGTGATTTCTTAAATTTGTTAAAAATAAACTATAAAACAAAAATGTGATTCATTAATACTATCTGAAGTTTAAACCATAATTACTCTGTGCTTTATGTGAATAACAAGAGCAGATACACAAATCAAAGAAAAATCAGAACAGAGATACAGAACCTGCCGCAAGATGGCCTCCTTGTTTGCCAACTCATTTTCTAGTTTATCATTCATGTCATGAATGGAGGTAGATTCTCTCTGAGCACTCAGGTAACGCTTCTCCAGGGTTGTGATTCTTTCTTCCATATCTTCCTTCTGGGCCATGGCCTGTAAATAACACTGTAAAAGTCATGTGCAAGTCTCTGATTTCAACCCCATCAGAGCAAAAGAAAATCACAGAGTCTTAGACCTACATAGTTTTCTTACTTAAAAGAATATACATCATATACTTGTACATACACACACACACACACACACACATATATATACATATATATATATACATATATATATACATATATATATATACATATATATATATGTGTATATATATATATATATATATATGTGTATATATATATATATATATATATATATATATATATATATATATATATATATGTGATCAAGGTCATTTTAAAGATTCCATGTATTCCAGGGCTGATGGCACATAGATTTACATCCAATATCTGGGAACCAGATATAGGAAAACCCTGAAATTAAGGCAAGACTGGTCTACAGATAGAAGACCATGGCAGGCAGATGTACAGAAGGAAAGAATCCCCATCTTAAAAAAATAAAAACCAAATATTTTATACCTGAATATATCTATATATGCATACTATCATAAGTTTTTGCTATTATTTTTATAACAGATGAATTGGTAACTTTCTGGTGTTTAAGAGTAAAATGAAGTATATGTTCAAACTTCCTGCAGTAGAATTTATTGGCAGGTAAATTTGTTTATAATAAAGTACAAAGAAGTAAGACTATGAGTAGTGTGGAAAGCCAGGAAATTGTAAAATTGGTTGCGATAATTTTATAGCTATCTTCCAATATGGCATCTATCCATCAGAGGGCTGGAGGGATTGCTGAGTGCCTAAAAACACTCTTGCTTTTCCAGGGGGACTGTGTTTAGTTCCCAGTAGTAATGATATATCTAAGGTCCATCTGTAACTACATGAGAATCTAGCATTTTTTCAGTAACCTCCTCTCCCCAACACATTGCTCTGCTCACACAAAGTATCCAGACATACATTCAGGCAAATCACCACATATACAAATAAAACAATAAATATTTTCAAAAATCTACTCAGTGGTAATCAAGTCACAGTCATTAGAAAAGCATATACACCAACTAAATTAGTAAATTATCATAATTACTACCAACAATCCATAAGCATCTATTTGTATGCCCACACATAAGTGCTATCTCCACCCATCATTCTTTTTGCTGAAGACACAGAGAACTACAGAAAACCTCAAATTGTCAAAATGCAGACTTGTGAAACCCCAACCTAAAACATCTAAACAACAGTTCTGCAATCAAGGCTCAGTGAAAACTGTTGAAGAAGGGGCAGTTAGTTTGAAAGAGCTATATCTTCAGTGAGTTTGCTGTGAAATTGTGTCCTAGAAATGTCAGTAAGTATAAAAATAAAGTCTCATCAACATGATGGTCCAGATATGATCTGAGCAAAGACAGTACAAATGAGCCTGCCAAAGTGGGCACAGAAGAACCCACAAAGTCTCAACCCTTCAAAATTATTCTAGGCCACTTAGAGTATCAGGAAGCAAGCATCACAAACAGAATACAAGAGACAGAAGGGAGAATCTCATGTGAAGAAGATACCATTAAAAACATTGACACACAGTCAAAGAAAATGCAAAATGCAACAAGCTCCTAACCCACAAATGCAGGAAATCCAGGATACAATAAGAAGACTAAACTCAAGGATAATAGGTGTAGAAGAGAGAAAAGACTCCCAACTAAAAGGCCCACTACATATCTTCAGCAATATCATAGAAAAAAACTTCCCTAATCTAAAGAAAGAAATTTCCATGAACATACAAGAAGCCTGCCTAATTCCAAATAGATTGGACCAGAAAAGAAATTCTTCCTCTCACATAATAGTCAAAATACCAAATGCACAGAACAAAGAAAGAATATTAAAAGCAGTAAGGGAAAAACATCAAGTAACATATAAAGGCAGACCTATGAGAATAACAACAGGCTTCTCAAGAGAGACTCCGAGAACTAGAAGATCCTGGACAGATGTTATACAGACCCCAAGAGAACACCAATGCCAGCCCAGGTTACTATATCCCGCAAAACTCTCAGTTACCATAGATGGAGAAACCAAGATATTCTGTGACAAAAACAAATTTATACAATGTTTTTCCACAAATCCAGCCCTACAAAGATTAATAGATGGAAAACCCCAACACAAAGAGGGAAACTACACCCTAGACAAAGTAAGAAAGTAATCTTTAACTAACCCAAAAGAAGATAGCTATACCAACATAATCCCACCTCTAACAGCAAAAATAACAGGAAGCAACAATAATTTTTTTAACAACTTTTAACATCAATGGACTCAATTCCCTAATAAAAAGACATAGAATTAACTTTTTGGATACATAAACAGGACACAGCCTTTTGCTGAATGCAGGAAATGCACCTCCATGACAAAGATAGACAGCACCTCAGTGACAAAGACCGATAGTACCTCAGAGTAAAAAGCTGGAAAAATGATATCCAAGCAAATGATCTCAAGAAACAAGGTGAAGTAGCCATCCTAATATCGAATAAAAACATCTTGTACCAAAAGTTATCAAAAATGATAAAGAAGGACACATCATCCTCACCCAAGGGAAGATCTACCAAGATGAACTCTCAACTTTGAACATCTATGTCTCAAATGCAAGGGTACCCACATTCATAAAAGAAACTTTACTAAAGCTCAAAACACATATTGAACCCCATACAATAATAGTGCAAGACTTCAACACCCTACTGTCAACAAGGAAGATAATGGAAACAGAAACTAAACAGTGAAACTAGCAGAAGTTATGAATCCCTTTTGAGTTTTTAAGATTAGGGATGTCCTATTTTATTTCTGTTGGCCTCAGCTAATATCCTGACAAACAGTAATGTGGAGTGGAAATGTTTACCTGGCTTATAATCTCAATGTGTGTTTGACTGTTTTAGGGAAGTCAAGGTAGGACATAAAGAGGTGAAATCTATCACATCCACACTTGACGGTTGGCATCCTTGTTGGCTTGCGTATTCCCAGGTAGATTTTTCCTCTCTTATCAATTGACCCATGTCTAAAGAATGGGGCAGCCTCAAATAGATGGAACTTCCAAAACAGATATTTTTACAGGGAAATATGATTTAGACAATGAAGACTCTCTTCTGAGGTAAGCTTATGTTGTGTTGAGTTGAGAGTTAAACAGAGCAAAGTCCCACAAAACAAAGTGCTACCAACAAGAAAAGAAGACAGAGGAACACAAAATGATACCAAGGAAATACAAATAAAACTGGTGCGGTCTCTTTCTGGTTACTAATGACAATTTAAAGGATTTTTAACAAACTGCTAGACAGTATGGGAAGATTCAACCAAGGATTATAAAGCAAGTAACAGAATAAACATAAGCTTTAGGTAATAATATTAATCATTATTATAATATGATAATAATAATATAATAATGTTATTAATATGCTGGAATATTAATTCTAGAAAAACAGAAAGTTGTACACAATAGAACATATTATAGAAAAATACTAATTTATCAATTGTGAAAATTATATACCCAGTAATAATAATAGTTATAATAAATGTTATATTCATAATAATGGAAAAATAAATATAAGATTAAGTCATGCACAGTGTAAGCTAGAATTCAGACCTAGCATATTAATTATAAAGACTTATATCAGGAATACATAAAAGAGAAAATACCAAAGTGTTGAAAATCAGAATTTTGGAAAAAAGTGTTAAGAAATATGAGGTAAGATGTTGTAAGGGAGCTATCTCTATGTCTCTGCCTCCTTCCCCTCCCTGTCCCCCTCAGTGAGATGCTCGAATTTTTTCTGTTGGAAATGTTTATGTAACAGTTAATTAAAAGATGATAATTAATGCTTCCCTTCTATTCACACAGAAGCCCACTGTTCTTTTGGAGCACAGGTACTGACTATACTTGAAAAGCAAATATCCTCACTTACTGTTATATTTTGGATTTTTTTTTTGTCATGCTATTGACCAACAGTCTATTCTGAACGCTAGTTTGATCATATTATTCCTTGAATTAAAATAATTCATTTGTTTACTTCTACCTTCAAACTAAATCGTGAGCCACAAAGCTCTTGCTTTCTTGACCAGACACATCCCTAATTCTGTGTATATAATATTCCTTCGAAATTTGTACCTTCCTTTTGATTCATGAAAGTAAGTTTGTAAGCGAATAAGATGTTAAAGTTATAACCAGATTAGAGAGAAACAAAGTAGTATTTGCACAGAACCTAAACTGAATGAACACATCTTGAGATGAAGAATGGGAGCAAAGACAGAGGCAGAGAATTTGAAGTTAGTCTGCCGCTCAGCCTAGAATGCCATGCCCTGTAAACATCAACCAGAAGCTCAAAGGAACAACAACTATTCTTCATTATTGTCCTTGGAGAGAACCTGATTGTGTTGAAACACCGATTTCAGACAAAATCCCTAGCAAATGTGGGGAAATGAAGTAGAGTCACTGAAACAGAAAGACAAAGGTAAGGACACTTGCTAAGCATAGGCAATCCAGGAAACCCAAGGTGCATGTCTAGCGTCCACACAAAGGTAGAAAGAGAGAACTATCTTTATGTGGTGTCAACTAAAACCTACATGTGTCTTGTGCTGTGATATGTGCATACACACACATGTCACATACACACACAGTATCATTTAAATGACAGTTATTACAAGCCAGTCATTTTGCACCAATTTGTTATGGCAATCACATGGAACTATCACGCAATCTGACGACTTCATCTGCAAAATGGTTTCATTCCTTTCTTGACTTGTTTCAACCTTTTTGACCTTCAGTAGCTAGTGAAAGAATCATTATTTATGTTAATATTAAAATACAAACTTATAAAATCAACTATTTTTCAGTTAGCGAGTTTATATTTTGGGATAGTTTCCATAGAGATCTCTAGAAATATTTGTCAATTGCAAGGGATAAAAGAAAATTCTAAATCTATTATCCACCTAAAAATTTCTCTCAAAATTTTAAGGCAAAAATTTTTAGAAGTAAAAGGGAGTTATTTTATTCTGGGAAACAGAAATTTGTGTGGTACCCTTAATGAGTAAATGTTGTCCTTTGGTTTATTTTCATGTTTTGTTTTGTAGATTATTAATAAACACCACATGATTATAGGAATTGAGTGATAGATTACTTTATACCTGGAGTGGAATCCACAATCATTAAACAGACACTTAGTATTAGTGATTATAATCCTGTCCACACTTAGCTGCTCAGATCTACTTCACACATTCCCTGTAGGAGTCAGCGTATGTAGATTTGGAACTGCATTTTTGACTCAGTGATTCATGTTAGTGATTCAATTTTTAACTGCAGGCTGTGTTACCAAAAATAAAATTTGAAGTTACAAGTCATAGAAATAGCTTTTCCTCTGAGTTATTTGCAGATTCTATAGAGAAATCTTTTTTCTTTAGTTCCTAAAGGCTGTTATGTAAAAAAAAAATAAAATAGCGAAGTTTATATACAGCTGGATTATTTATTGTGATAAATACATACAGTTTTATAGTAATATAATGTAGTAGATTAAAAATATAATTCAGGCTTCAACTAATATAAGAGAGAAATTATAGCTTTGTTTATTTGATTAGTTTGCAGATGCAAGAAGGGCTGTTTAGTGTGAAATCAGAAAGATATGTTAGCTTTACTGACGGAATAGGTGTAATTAAAGTGCTTTACTGAAAATGTTAACTCTTCTCACAGCTATGTAGAGAGTTAAATATTAGTATCAGTATATGATTGATATAGTTTTGATTAAAAAGCTTACAACTTCTTTTTTTGAATAATTGCATTATATCTACCTCTGTCTATTTTTAGAACAAAATTAATGCAGAGAACTGGTAAAGTGAGACTTCAAAGATTCTTGATGATGCAATTATAAACTGTGTTCAGAAAGCATTGACTAAATGTAATTACATAAGTCAGTTTAGATTTATTAGATTTTCCTAATAGATGAAATGAAATAGATTTTAATTTGTAATTTAACGGTTATCCACCTCCTATGGCCCTTGTTTTTCCTTAATTAATTCAATGAGTTGCTGTTACTTGTTCTATGTTTGCGGCATCCTGTGCTGAGAGTTTGAGAGAACAATAAAAGAATTATCCAACTCATAATATTAAGAAATTTATAATACCATTGAAACATACTTAAGAAGCAAAATCTGGACTTTGATTTTAAGTGATAGGGATTTCACATTATCTTGACTTTTTGGAGAAAATGACAAAATACTGATTATTACATTGGTAGCATTTTGTGGCTGAAAATTTGTATGATAGTTACCATAACATGACATAAAACTGTATTTAGAAGGAAAACATAACTCACACTAAAAAGTGACCATAATTCAGGAATATAGATTTAGATTATACAAAATTTTATGTTAAAATGTGGTAACAGTTTGATGATTTTTTTCATAAAAATACTTATAAACACCTTTTAAATATGTTGTTGGAACATTAGAAAGAAGAATCAAGGACAAAGTAAAACTCCACTGTCACAGGTCCTTGACACTGCTCCTAGGTCTGAATGGTTAGAAACTTAAGGATCTGATGGTAAATTAAAAAGGATTTTCATAATGGTCATGAAGGTGCTAACCCAGGAATGGAAGGGTACAAATGTTGTCTAATAAAAGGTTAAGGATGCCCTAATAATTGGCTCTGGACCTAAAACATTTTAGCCTTTTGAAATGTTTGGTTTTCTTAGTCAATTGGTTTTTGCCAAAGGGTCAGCATAAGATGTAGTCTTCTTAGAAACTTTTTCCTCTCAGAAGTATGACGGTTGGGGAAGCAGAGTGTAGTAAGAAAAACACAAAATTCGAAGACATGTTATTTCTCTTTCTTCCAGGTTCTAGAGAGAGGGTGTGTGTGTGTGTGTGTGTGTGTGTGTGTGTGTGTGTATGTTATTTTAATTTTTTTCCTTATGGATTCTGAAAGAAAAGATGGTAGTTCATAGGCCATGACTAAGTCATGTGACCTCAGTGAGCCTCATGGTGATCTAAATGGGAATGGCCAGCGTCATTGAAATTACTGGCAATTCAGGGCAAAGGACTGCAGTAGGCTTGTGACAAATTTAATATACTATTTCTGTCTGATAAAGCATAAAGAAAGCTAAAGAATATGGCTTTAAAATTAACACTTTCAGAAATATTCTATTCTATGTAGTATTTTCTAAGCAGCTATGTCTTTTTTCAATTTTCTGTGTCTCCCCTGTCTGTCTGTCTGTCTGTCTTCCTGACTGTCTGACTGTCTGTCTATTTGTACCCCCCATGTGTATGTGTGTGTGTGTGTGTGTGTGTGTGTGTGTGTCCTGCTTTATGCAGACAGCCAGGGTTGAGGAGTGAGCCCTGGCTTCTTCACACCTCTTGTCACTTCCTACCTACTTCTTACACCTATACCTACTCCTTACACTTCCATGTGCTGCCAGGCTCTGAAAACATTTGTTTGCAACTGCCAGTCTGAAGCGGAAGACAGTATATGTTCATGTTTTCATAAGTCTTAACTAAAATGGGCCGACCTAGGAATTAGGAAGCTTAAAAACCAAAGTATACATTGCATAAAGATTGGGTACAATAGGGAAGGCCTAACCCATTAAAAAAAACATCTAGAGAATATCATGCTGAGTGAGATAACCCAGTCACAAAAGAACAGACATAATATGCAGTCACTGATAATTGGATACTAACCCCAGAAAGCTCTGAACACCTCAGAAACTACTCACAGACTATATAAAGTTCAAGAAAAGAAAAATAAAGAAAAGAAAAAAACATTATTCTTAATCTTTACACACCAAGAAAACATTGGCTATTTCCAGGTTACATCTTGTTTTACATGTACTTTATGCTCATTGTAACTAGTAAGATCTTAATGCACACTATCAAACCTTTAAAAAAAACAAACACTGACAAAAATGTATTCATATACTTTTATGCAAAAATGCTTAAAATCTGTACATTTATCTTTGTTTTTCAAAATAAAGTTGTTCAATTAAAAAAAAAAAAAGCATTCCTAATGAAACAATCCCTGGCAATACAGGGCTGATGTTTCCCGTATCCCCTGATTTTTGGTCACCTATATCTAGATACTATATTTATCAAGGAGTTAGTTTAAAATGTGAAACAAAGAAGGGAGAGCCATAGATACTGCACCCTCTCTTTAAGAGATAGCTAAAAGTATAGTTGGTGAGTGGCTGAAATGCAAAGGAAAGAAATCAATCTCTGGAACTACATGAAGAGCTAACTACTGACCAAAAGTTCATGTAATGACATAACATAAAAGACAGGGATCCCAATATTTCTTACTAAATCCTGCACGTTATGTAAGTTTGGGTAGCAGGAAGCCATGAAGAGGAAATGCCTATCCAGGAACCTGAGCTTGTGTGAAACCGTATCCTTATCTGACCTTCAGTGAAAATATCACTGACTTCAGTGTATTCCCCTTCCTGGTAAGTGCTGCCAACTCTAATGTCCCATTTCAGTAAAGGATGACAAGGACCCTTTTCTCCAACAAAGGATTTTGGTGTCAAGTGCTCAATAGTTATATGTGTATAGGAAAGGGAAACCAGCAGGACTTAGTGAAAGGAATGGGTTCATAAAGAAGGAATGTGTGCTGGAGTATTAAACATGGAATAAGGAAGAACATTTGTTCCTGTAAATAGCAAGGTCGGAGATCACTCACTGGAGAGCAGAGCATTTGAGAAAAAGAGGATAAGAACATGTTATTAATATTTTCTTAGATCATTCAGTAACTTTGAAGGTTTCTTTCTTTTTCTTCCTTCTTTCCTTTCCTTTTTCCTGTTTTGTAGATAATGCTATGTTAATCCTAACAAAATGTAATACAGAATACATAAGAAGAAAGGTTATATTATTCATATGCATAGCATTGTTATATGCAGCACTCATAGACCCAAATACAATGTAAGAGACAATTTAAAGCAGTGTTTTTGAGCGCTCTACATTATACAAAATCGTGATTCATTCCCCCATGCACATGTATTCAAATTTAAACCAATGGAGCCTTGGAAAGTCCTTAAATCTTCTAAAAGACTTATAATAGCTGAGACTTGAATCCAAAGCCTTCCATACTTAGTTAAAGAACCTATAAGTAAACCATTTCTGTCTTACTGGGCAGGTACATAACTAAAATAACAAACCTAAGTATGGTCTTCAAAAATAGAAGAATACTGTCCACTAGGGATGTGCACAGGGAAAGCTTCTCAGAGCAATATGTGGGAAGCCATTCAAGACGCAAAGACAGAATGTTATGAGCTACCTACCTCTCGGATGTCCCTTTGATATTTTGTGTTCATCTCTTCTGTTTTAATGAGGTCCTTTCTGGCTGTCTCTGCTTCTAGTTCCACTTCTCCCACTCGGGAAGAAAGAGCTGCTAAGCGTTCTTTCATTTGGGCCATTTCATAGTTTTGCTTTTCAAGCAATTCTTGCAGCTCAACAATCTGGCTGGTGTCATCTGTTGAATCTATGGAGCCATTGGATAGACGCTGCAGGAAGAGACAAAAGCAGTACACTTAGGGTCTTCTTTATTCCTAACCCAAAGCATGAAAGGTAAAATGAGAAACTAAGCAGTCTTCACGATGAGAAATCAGAATTTTAAAGCAAACTAGTGTTGGCAATACACTATGATTTTGATAAAAGTGATATTAATCGATTTAAAAAATGTCATGGAGGAGGCAGAGAGGTCATTGAGCAGTTCTGATCAACCAGAGGACTTAAAAGATTAAAGCCTCCTGTAATTCTGGTGCCTCTGGACTGCACATGAACCTGTGCACATGCACACATACAACATACACACACACACACACACACACACACACACTCACTCACTCAGAAAATTAATAAGATAAATACTTTAAAACAGGAAAGCAAATCAGTAGTTTTCAATCAGTGTGTCATATGCATTTGCATAACAATTTTATGTTATATTCAAAAGATATTTTATATGTGATTTAGAACATATTACATATATAGCACATTTTAATCAATAGATAGGATATAAACTATGTCATATTTTTAAATTCTATCCAAATTTTTGAACTTCACAGACTTTATTTCATTTTATTTTTTTAATTAAATTATTTTATATACTTTAAGCAGCTTATCTGGATCGTGTTCTTTCCCTTCCCCCAAATATTGCCAGATCCTCCCACCTACAAACCTATTCAACTTTTGAAAACATGCAATCTCCTTATGCTAGCCAATGTCTCTTAGTCACAGGGACCACATTAGAATGTGGTTGATATGCCCAGTGTCACTCCATTAGAGAAAACCGATTTTCCCTTTCCCGGAAAGTGCCAATTACAGGAAGCTTCTTGTTTAGGAATGGAATGTTGTTTGCACTTCACCGTCTCAGTGCTGAGATTATTGGCTGGCTTGAATTTGTGAATTGTGTGAGATTACAGTCTCTATGAATTCATGTATGTATCAGTCCTGTTATGGATAGATGATGTCTCTTGCTTTGAGTCATTCAATGCTTGTGGCTCTTACAATATTCTTCCCTCCACTTCCACATAGACTTTCCAACACTTAAAATGGGGCCAGTTGATAAAAATTCCCATTTAGTTCTGTATGTTTCAAAATTTTTAGCTTTATATATATTGTTCAGTTGTGTGTGTCTGTTTTAGCATCCGCTGTAAAAAGAGGTTTCTCCAATGAGTGTTATGTGATGAAATTATTTATTCACATAGAAATATGTTATTAGGAGCTGCTATGAACATTGTGGTGCATGTATCTTTGTTGTATATTGGACTGTCTCTGGGGTATATGCCCAGAAGTGGAATAGCTGGGTTTTTATCTTAGTGATATTTGATGATTACCTTTCTTTTCCTGGAATGTGCAAAGTACATTCCAACACAACATGTCACTAGAGATTAAGCTTCTAGTTGGGCACCAGACTTAATTATTAATATTCTAGGATCTAAGTATATATTATTTTCAGTAATAGGGCCTTTTCACCAGTCTGTGGAGGGTAAGCAAAAGTGTTGACAATATCCAATGATGTTTGGGCAATATTAGGACAATTTCAGCCAATGACTCAAGAAGATGTAATCCATTATTTCACTGTGAGTTCTGCTAGGTGGTTGTAGATGTCTAATTGAGGCATGGTCTCCTCATCCTATAGTGACTGAATTTAAAATTCTTTCATATATTTATGAATTTTAGAAATCTAGTACAGTAGTAGTATTCCATATGGCTTTTCAAAGAGCATTTAATGATAGCAGTCCCTCCCCATATTTCCTTCTTTACCCAGCATTCCATTCTTCTTCCAGTGGAGTTTCATAGAGTACAAAATGAGACTTGGGTTTTAGTTTTAGTGATACTCATACAAATAACATTTGTATTTTTGTTGAAATAACATAACTTATTTGATGATAACCCCTCTGAAATTATGATTTCTTTATTGCCAATACTTAAACATTATATATGCAGAATTCACAATGGAGAAAGCTGAAAATGACCAAATATACTGAATCAGTTACTTTAACTTTTTGGAAAAGATGTTTTTCAAGTAGGGGAACCTTACAAACCAATATTCAAAATATTTTTAAAAAGCAGAGAACTTACTAACAACAAAACTAAACAAAAACATATGTAGAAATCTTCAAAGGATCTAAAAAGATACTTCATGAAATAAGACTTACATATGACCAGACTCATGAAAATAGTTTTAGCATTAGAAATCATCAAGAGAGGAAGAAAATACAACCATAATGAAAATATTTTCTCATGGTCATGCTAATATTTGTTATATAAACCTTAGATGACTGGACATGTTATCAAGAATTTACATTGCATGAATATAAAGTATATAGTTGTAGTTGATGTCTATATGCCGGTGAGGGCAGGCACAAGATAAGGCCTGTGATTGGGCAGTGAAGAAGAGAGGTGGGGAAGAATTTTGGAAAGGTCAGAGAAATGGGAGACAGGGGAAGAAGGAAGAGAAGAGAAGGCTGAGGAGTAGGAGGACCTGTACTTGTGTGACTTTAATTGAATACCTTGTAAGGGGTGGATTATTACAGGACAATTTGTCTTATCTAGGTGGGCAGTTTATATCAATATCTATTGGCTCTGAATTTGTTGTGTGGATGTTTTGTGGAGTGAGGATTACTGATATAAATTTGATTGATAAATTTCTGATTTTATTGGGTTACTGTAAGTTGTGACAATAATCACAGGGGACAGATGCTGGAAATGTGAGTAGCATTAACAGCAGAGACTAGCCAAGAGGGTTGCCACTGCTGGAGACAGAGAATCCCAGGAGGTAGCATGGTGTGGGGCCTGAAACCATTAGCCTTTTAAAAAAAATATTTACCACTACATTATGGAAAGTGATGAGGTATAAATATAAGAAAAATAGAATTACACATAATCTAGCAAGCTCACTGTTCATTGTATAACTAAATATCTGCAGGAGTATTTTACTATACCATCTCTACCTTTTTATTCAATGTAGTATTATTCATAAAAGTGAACATATGGTATCTAAATGTTTCCTAACTAATCAGATGGGTAGAGAAATTGTGGTACATATGCAGATAGAACATTGTCTTGATTTACAACAACAACAAAAAAAACTTTCCATTTTATGTACCATGATTGAACTTGGAGGCAATTATAAATATAATGAAAATAAAGTTGGTAAGAACATAATCTTGGTTATATGCAGAATTGTATGCGTATGTAGAATCAAGCAAAGATATCAAAGAATAATAGACTCATATGCTGTAAGTTCAGAGAACAAGGAAGGATCATTAGAAAAGGAATACATTAATCAAAAAATGCAATGTTCTAGTTAGATGGAAGGAACATGTTTTAGTGATCATTTATTGTACATGTGACCAGCAGTTAAAAATCAAGTGGAGTGGATGATCAGACAGGGCAGTGGATTAGAAAATTATCATGAAAGAGCATTCATAAATTGGTTTTCAGTTAATAAGGTGAAATATTTGAGATATAGACTTTTGTGCAAAACACCTACCTAGCATATACCTGGACCTGAATTCAGTCACCAATATTGTACTGAAGCAGGGATAACAGAAAGAAAAGAAGGGAGGGAGAGAGGGAATAAACAGTGATCCAAAGGAAAAAAGAGAGGAAGAGTGAGGTAGTAGATAAAGAGAGACAGAGGGAAGGAGGGAAGTAGGGAGGGAGAGAAAGAGAGGGAATAGACAGAGAGGGGAAAGGAGGGGAGGTAGGAGGGAAGAGAGAGAAAGGGAATAGACAGAGAGAGAGGAAAGGAGAAACAGAAGAAGGGAGAAAAGAGAGAGAATAGACAGAGGGAGAGGGAAGGAGGGAATGAAGGAGAGAGAGATAAAGAGGAAGATTAGAGAATACAAGAAAGGGGGTAAAGAAAAGACAAACGAAATGAATCTCAAGTCAAAGAAGGAAGGGAAGAAAGAAGAAAAACACCAGAAGAAAGTATGGTTGGATTGGAGAAATGAAGGGGAGGGAAGAAAAATGGGAAGAAAGAAAGGCAAGGAAATAAGTTATTTTATACCAAAGCTTAGAAGCTAAGTTTAAGTTCTGTGTCTAGATTAGTATAAAGACTGGAAGGAGGTAATTTTCAAATGCGAAAGATCTCAAAGAAGCAGAAACAGGAAGGTCTGGGAAGAGCAAAGCAGGACAGTTTGTTCTGCTGAGATGCTTACTTAACAGCAGGAGTTTTTTACAAACCTCCATAAATTAGGAAACATTTGAATAGAAATGTAAATGCATCCTACCATGTGCAATTTTGTTCCTAAGAAGCATCACTCAAAACAGAAAATAGCCCTTTTCTAAATCAAGTGTCAGGCTCTCCCTGCTCATTGGCTACCTCCTTGGATCTGAGCCTGAGTGATGAGTTACAATGTAACTCACCCACATCTGCCTCACACATCCCTGTGTGATCTTTGTTGCCTGTGCAGCTACAGTAACAGTAACAGATAAGTTTTTAACTCCTGTGACACATTCACACACTTTAAAAAAAAGTGCTTTTTGAAGGTAAAGGTGTATTTCACAGTTTAGAGATGCTGCTATTATGTTAAACCCTATAAAACCATCACGACTACTCCATCCCTAGCAAATGGTAGTATCCTCCCCTAAAATTCATGTCTCAGTTGCTCTTCAGTGTACTCTTCTCAGTCCTTGTGCAGATAGTTGCATAAAGCAACAGTTCACAGTTAGCTTTTTCTAAGAACAGTTCCTGGAGCATTACACTGTACTCACCCCTCTACTAGTAACATTTCAGGCATGAAGGACAATAGTCACAGAAGGAGGTTATAACTAAACTACGACATCCATGTTGGTCTCCTAACAATTGGAGCAGGGGCTGGTCTCTTGCTGTGTTGCTGCAGTTGAATTCCTTTCCTCTAATCATGCTACCTTATGGGGCCTTAGTAGTAAACTAGTAATCTACCACTCTCCCATTTGTCTTCTTAATATTTACTGACCTTTCTAAAAGAAAATAGAAACAGAAAAATACAAGAGTAGATGATTGAAACTGATCATCCTACTAATTAAATTCTTGTAACAGAGAAATAAAAACTATTAAAATTTAATAACACCTAGAGAGTGAATATTAAACAGTCCCATTACAAGTATCTATGGCATTTATTAGGTAGCAGTATATTGCCAGTTGTCTTGTCAAGAACTTATAATGATATTCACAGCCATCCCCATACATCACCAGGCTTTTTAAGACTGGGAGAAGCCCTATAATGTAGAAGAAACTCTTAATTTATTTTTCTGTGAGAAAAAAAAATGTATAAATAAAGGTATGTAAAACTAGAAAATAAATACAAACACAGACTCAGACAAAAAATATTGCTGAGCATAAAACAATGAGAAGTGTAATAAAAATGTAGGTGGTTGATTTATAGTGAGCATAACTCAATAGTGCATCCATGTAAAGAATATATCTGAATGAAATATTAAATACACTATTCCACAAGCCAACAAGAAATATGAGTGAATGGCATAAATAAACTCTGTTCTAAGCATTAGTACAAGGAGAGATTTTTTGGAAGGATTCAAACACTACTGTTTCTTCCTAGAGATCATGAAGGTTCATATAATATGCTAAATTATTGAGCTTCCATTTACATCCAAGTCATCAAATAAGACAGAATACTGATTACAATAGCAATAAGACCTGCCTTCCCCAAAAATAATCTGTAAGGATTCTATCTCAAAGCATGAGTTCAAAAAATATGTCTAGGTTGCTCCAGTTCCTTAAGTTCTCCTCATGTGCTAGACAAAATTATAGGTGAATGATACAACGTAGTTATGAAATGCCCAGTAATTATATCAGACACACAATTGAAACTGATTCAAAGAGAGCATAGTATTTTGGTTGACACATTAAAACCTCCCAAGATGAATTTTTCACACTGGATAGTCTGGTTTTAATATCTGCTTCCAAAGGCTGTGTTTCTCGTTCCTGCCTCCTCCTATTTCTGCCCATTCATTCTTTCACTTATTACTAATTCAATAAACCACCAAAATTCCACCTCTGTTTATCTATATTTTGCTAGATACATAGGAAGGTCCTGAGATGAATAAGACTCCTGCTTGACAATAAAACAAGGTGTGCTTTATTGAGTATAAATATAAGAGGAGACCATATAAGAAATATGTTTGAGGAACCTGAAAACATTTACTGTATATAGACACAAAGGTTATAATTTTAAGATTATAAGTCATAAGTTAAGCAAATGTTAGCACTATCTACAGTATTGTTTTATAAGTGTTCTTATTCTGCCTTCTTTTTTTTTCTTCCAAATATTAGAAATGTTCACTTAATTTCAAAGGTATCCAACATATACCCTGCTTCATCTTATATTTAAGGTTCTCCACCACATAGTTGGGAGCTGGTGTTTTTATGCATTGTTTCCTTTAGTCAATTTTACATCATTTAAGGTGTCTGTTTTCACTTTTTTTTTGTAAATATAGAGTTTAAGCAAAGCAGAAAACTTTCATGCAGTATCTGTGAATTTAATCCCTGATTATCTTTAGAATCCTTTGGAAAATTGAATGAGAAAATAGCGATGCACTCTATTGTGGCCAATGCAAATTAAAAACACCAGTTGAAAATGGTGAGATTTTTCTATGTAATTGCTTTACAAATTTTCCCAGGCATTAATAATATTGAGATGGGACTAAGAATCACAGATCAAGGTCATAGCTGTACTTTATTGGTTGTTGTGTCTTATTAGCCATTAACTATAGAGCACAAAAATGAAATAAAAATAAGACAATGAATTATTGAAAAAGTAAGAGTAATAACTTTATAGGCCCCTCAAGTTACTTTTTTGTTAACTTATTATCAACTAGTTACCGTTAAATGTTTCAAATCAAAAGTCCTCAATCATTATTAATTTTAATATGACCAGTGGTCTTTGATGATAAGCATAAAATTTACTTTTTCTTATGTTCCCCTTATTCATTTTTTAGTTTTAGATGACAGAGTATTGCTATTGCTACCCATTTACACAAGAGATGGGGGCATGGGGAAATCTGCCAGTTGCTGTACATCTAAATAAAAGTGATGTGACTCTCTTCCCTCAGAAGCCATCAAATCTAAGTAAATTCTCTTCCCCCTAAAGCTGAGGCCTCAGAATCTCTTCTCATTTCTACAAATTTTAGTGGCTAGATTTCGTGCGAGTCTTTTGTAAATAAACATAGAAGTTGTGTATTTGATATTTTTTTCCTGGCAGACAACAGCAGCAACAGAAACAGCAAAGGCAACAACAAAAATAGCATCTCTTGTCCATCTTCTGACTCTTATCCTGCCTATTACCTCGTCCTCTACTTTGCTGGAGACTGGCAGGGAAAGATGTTAACACAGATGCCTGTCTACAGCTGATTACTCAAAATTGTTTAGTCTCAGCACTCCAAAGGGCAATGTATCTCTGAATTAATCACCTCTCACTGCACTGAGCAGACGATTAGACCAAGGTCAGCAGCAACACAAATATGTACATAAACATCAATATTTTAGGGTAGGTTGACAACATGAATAAATTTAGAAAAGCAGCATCAATAGATACCCCCTGGTCCTTTTTCTCCTCTAGCCAAGAGTTTTGATGTGTTTACAGTAGAAGGCATGGATCCCCTTATTAACAGTTTTGCCACTATTGCCTCAGTGAACTCGTACAGGGCCCTGAGACCACTCATGACTTTGCTTCTCTGGCAACTACAAAGCACCTTCCAGCACAATGAGAGCTAGCCAGAAAGGAGAGGTTATTTATCTCCTGTCTTTTTAACTGAACTGTGTCCTAACTTTAGAAATAAAGTTTTATTGTAGTTTTGGTTCACACACTGCCTATTCCTTATGTCCACTACCCTTGTCCATTTCCCCATAAATCATTAGTTCCCAGTGCCCTCTCCTTGTTTATTTAGATTACATATGTTATGTTCTATTGTCATCTCTGATTACATTTTTCACTTGGATTGCAAGATCATAGACTCCCAAGTAGCTTCTTTATACAATCTATTTGGTTAAGCTTTCCTGTAGCCCCTCATTTCCCAACCTCTGTGACTCTAGTACTATATGCTGGAACCTGTCTACTCCTAGTGTTCCTCATCACTAGCTTTCATTCCCAAAGTATTCTACTCTATTATCCTTCTATAAATGTACCCTATGCACCACCAATAACTTGTGTCTATTTTTCTAAGTATTTGCATGTATGCCATTAGTTGTACAAGACCTGAAAAAGTTCAAGCCAGGCAAAACTAAAATATGGAGGAGGGAAGTAGTCTCAAAAACCTGAAGCCTCCCCCAACTAGTTTTCCTCCTTCTCCACCCACACACACTACTGCTACTCCCCAACTGCCCTAACTCCCCTCTCTCCCCCTTCCCCTTCCCCTCCCTCCCCTCTTTCCTCTCTCTTCCCCACTCTCCCTCTCCCTCTCCCCCTCTCCTCATTCCCCCCCTTTATCTCACCCTCTCTCTCCTCTTCTGTTCCCTCCTCTCTCCCTTCTGTGTCCTCTCCTCTCTCCCCCTTTACACTCTCACTCCCCATTTTCCCCCTCTTTCTCTCTCTCCCCATTTCTCCCTCCCTCCCCCTCCCTTTCTCCTTCTCTCTCTCCCTCTCCTCCTACCTCTCACCCTTTTTTCCCTACTTCTCTCCCTCTATCCCCACCTCTCTCCCCCCTCTCTTATTCTCTGTATGTGTGTACCGTTTTTTAAAGTTTATTCTCTTTTTGAGAAAAAGAACATGAAGCTGCAAATGTAAAGAGGTGTTAGACAATCTAGGAACAGTTGAGGCAAAGGAAAGAATATGATGAAAATTAAAAAAAAGTATTATAAAATTATTGCCCATTAGACTATATATGAATAAAAATAAAACTAAAAGTAACAACAAAAAGAGAATGAACTATAAATACACATTACTGAAAGTTAAATAGAAAAAATTATAAAGTGATGTTATTCACACCCATGAAAATGAACAGCACAGTATGATAGTCATAGTTTCACAATAGATTTTAATTATTTATAAAGTTAGACTATTCTAAATTTCTACTATTTTTAAAAGCAAGAGCTTGTTTCTGTTAGTTTGTTTATGTTTGTATTGTTCCTTCTTAGTAATTGTAGTGTACCTAACTTCCTTTATTTTTATAATACTTAAACTATCATGTAAGTAAACTCATTATATCCAAAAAAATTGAATTGGTAGAACTACGGTATTTTATAGCATTTTAATTCAAGATTAACTAAAGAATTTCTGTTCAACATTTTCATGATTGATGTTCATAACTACTAGAAGTTAAAATTAGTTAAGTTGTCCCATATTATATTGTAAGATAAACATTTTATGTGATTTAAATGAAAAAGACACCTGTAACGTGAAAATCTTGTATATAGTTTGCAAGAATAAATAAAGGAAATGACTAGAGTTAATATTTTATTATTTCAATTTATTTTTGATTAGAAAGTCACTAATGAAATTTTAGATATGACTCTATGCTAAACTAAAAGCTAAAGTAATGCACTGGCTCTGTTTTCTCCAATGTATCATTATTGATTTTTTAGATGTGTATGAATTACTCCCAAATGGGTTATGTGTTGCCGCCTTATTCAAGAATCAACGTATCAATAGGTTCCTGTCAGTATTACTGTTATTTGAATCAATGGGTTCATTTTTATTTTGTTAAATACGAAGATACTTTCCCCATCTGTGTCTTAAGTGGGTTGAAACAATTTTTTGTTTGTGAAGAAGGACTGATAAGAAATATAAAAAAAAGTTTATCTTTCATCTGTATTAAATATGATTCTCACCAGTGAAATGTGCATAGAATTAAAATTTAAATACAAAATTAGGTATTCATAAAAACATGATTAAGCATCAGAATAACCATCAATGAAATCTGCTACATTGTTATGGGCAAAGAAAAGCACCTTATTTCTTTCTTAGCTTGATATATAGCCCACATTAAAGTAAGTGATGGTCTGCTGTTTGGCCAATAATTTGGGGCTTTGAGGTACCAGCACATGAATCTAAATATTGGACCTTAGCTAAAGTTGAAGACTCATATAAAATAATCAAACATTTGAAATGCTCCTTCCTTGTGAATTTAGCTCTGTATTAAAAACAACATGCAGGAGAAGTTACAGTATTTTATAAATAGTCTAACATAAAAGAAATTATCAACTATAAAAAAATAATAAGTATGTGTAATTCTGAAAACAAGAACAACAACACATTTACTAGTTTGAAGAAATGTAAAGAAACAGTAAGATCTGGATGTTGAGCACTTTGGTCCACATGGGTCATTTTATCTCAGTCACATTATCTGAAAAGCAAAATGAGCAAGGTCTATAGACTGAAGAATGAAAAACTGCCAGGTATGTATTAAGACGTCATACAAACTACTTTGAAAATAATGTAATTGAGGAGCTTCCTAGCTTAAAACCCTTTCAACCTTTTCCATTGCACAAAGAATAAAATGAACTCTACCAGGGCCTATAAGAATTGTATTCTCTTTGAACCTTCACTGTTCTTTTTAATATTTGCTACTACATTTCTTGCACACTATTATCTAATTATTTTGTTAGTCTTCAATCCCTAAAATATAACAAAGAAATGACATCCATTCTTAGCACATTTGCAAATCAGGTGCTTACTTTAAATACTTTCTAAGGCTTTGTTTTCATGCCTAAAGCCCTATCTTTTCTTCTGAAACTCCAATATAATATTTATTTAATTCCTAATATCACTTGATTTCACATTTTATCAGGTTTTCAATATGACACTTGCATGGATATTGTTCAATAAGTTTTTACCAAATTTATCACAGAGACATATCTTTTGAATTTTTACCACTGCCATTCCACTGTTCAGCATCTCTTGGTTTCTTAAGAGACTAGAGACCCAAAACCGGAAACAGGCAGCAAGGGAACTGTGGGAGTGATTGTCTCACAGAGTAGCCAGGCTATTATCATAGAAATTTGCAGATTAACTCCATCACTCTAGAATCAGTAACAAGATAAATGCTGTTGAGCCTGATTTAAGCAAGGTAACTTGTAGTGTTCTGGAATTTTATTAAGTGAAAATATTATTTGGGCAACACCAAATCTAAGATCAAAAAGAAACCTTTAAAATTGTTTCATCTAAACTTTTTTCTTGCTTCTTTTTTTTTCTTTTGTTCTGGAAATGTTGACAATAATTATGGGGCACTTGTGAGTAATGAAGTTTATTTTTGAGGGTACTTTCAATGAGGCTATTTTGTCAACTACTTGGTCAACTGAGTTCTCATGGTGCTGTTACAAAACATCCCCAGATGGCTAATAATCTATTCTGATTATGTAACTTAAGTGATCTTATTACCCTGAACAAGAGATGGCACTTATCCCAATTCTCCAGAATAATACTCTGTTTGCTTATGCTTGGATAGACCTAAAAGGCAATGATTAAATTATAACCCTATTATAATTTGTTGCTCAGTGGTCTTGCTATATCTCAAGTAGTCATGCTATGAAAATGAGAATAGAAATGGCTGACAAACAATGCTTTTTGTATGTAACTACCATACATGCATAAAAGATCAAACTAGACCTATGTCTTTCATTTTCTGTCTGACTAACACTTAACAGATAAGGAAATTTGCTCTAAAGGCAGCAGTTATTTAATCATGAAACACCAAACAGAGGTTTAATATACAATGGATCACAGTTTCCTTACATTCAAATTTAAAATGATGTGCAAATCATGTTTTAGGTTTGTCCTTTTTAAAATTTTCATCACTGCAATGAAACACCATGACCAAAACATCTGGGAAGTAAAGGACTAGCTGGCTTATCCTTCCAAATCACTGCTCATCACTGAAGAAAGTTATGATGTGAATTCAAACAAGGCTGAAACCTGGAGACAGGAAAGATTGCAGAGGCCAGGGAAGGGACCTGCTTATTGGCTTTCGTATAGAATCCAGGACCACCACAATGAGACAGGCCCACTTCCATCAGTTACTAATCAAGAAAATGCCTACAGGTTAGCCTACAATCTGATATGGAGACATTTGCTATATTGAGGATCCCCTTCCTAACACGATTGGCCCATTTTCAAGTTGACACACTCCTTTATTGTTCATCCCCAAGATCAGACAAGGATATAAATATCAGGAAAAAAATATTTTTACAAACTTAAAATGGTTCACAGTTTTAAAAACTCTAAACACTTTAAAAATTCAATCTCTTTAAACAAAATCCATAGTCCTTTTAAAAGTCGAAAGTCTCTCAACTCTGAGGCAGATGTTCACTGCCAACCATTGAACTGAGAACTGGGTCCCAAATGGAGGGATTAGAGAAAAGAATGAAGGAGCTGAAGGAATGTGTAACTCCATAAGAACAAAAATATCAACCAACTAGAGCTCCGAGGTACTAAACCACTGTCCATAGAGTACAAATGGACAAACCCATGGCTCTGGCTTTATATGTAGCAGAGGATGTCCTTGTTGGGCATCAATGGGAAGAGAGACTCTTGGTCCTGCCAAGGCTTGATGCTCCAGTGTCATGGAATGTGAGAGCAGGGAGGCCAGCAGGGGGTTTGTGGGTAGGGGGCATCCCCATAGTAGCAGGGAAAAGGGGTTGGGATAGGGGGTTATGGAGGGAAAAACAAGAAAGGGGATAACATTTGAAAAATATATAAAACATATGCAATAGAAAATTTAAAAAAACAAAGAAAAAATTTAGAATAAATTATTTCAAGAAGGTATAATGAAGGCATGGTCACAATTAGATACAAACAAAACCAAACTTCAATGGTAAAAATCACTCAGTGTCCAATAAAAGGGATTCAGTCCTAATTTTCTGATCTCCTCCAAATGGCATGGGTTCATTTCACTTCTCTGACTCTGCCCTCTGCGAAGTACATAGCTTATTTTATTTTATTTTTTTTCAATCTGGGGTCAATTTCACCCCATACCTGCCACTGTCCTTGGTAGTTGTCCCCTGGTCCTGCCCTCTCCAAAATGTCGATGTCATCTGTTGCAACTCAGCTGCTCTTTCACCAGTGTCTTCACCTGGATGCTCTTCCAGTTACAAAGCCTCCACTTTCTCCATGATTCCTTCAATTCTGACTCCCATTGCTGCAACTCCTGCTCCAAGTTCAGCAGTGCCCTTTAGTTCCAAGTCTCAGTCGACCCCTTCACGTCTCCAAAACCAGTAACACTGGGGAGACTATTACGCATAACCCCATTTGGCTGCCAAAACAAGACAGGACCTTGGCCATCTCTGGAACACAGCTTTTGTGTACTGACTCGGGGAAACACTTCCTACAAGACTTCACCTCAGTAATGCTGGTTTCCGATTAATTGCTGCAAATATCTCAGCTCCAGGTAACCAGCACACATTGTCACAGCAAAGCAACGGGGTTTCTGGTCCCTTGATGATCACAGCTGATGTTTTATCTCCAGCTACTCAGACAGGACAGACTCTTCACACAAAGGCCCTAGGAGTCTTTGCTCTCCTCAGACTCCACATACTTATCTACTAAGTTTCCACAGAACAGCTCACCAAGCTTTGAACACTCAATGGCTTCTTGATTCTAAAGTTCCAAGCCCTTCCATAATCCTTCCCAGAATACAGAGTCATGTCTGTCACAGCAATACCCCACTGTCCTGGTACCAGTTTCTCTCCTCGTTAAGCTTAATATTGCTGTGATCTAATACCAGGATCAAAATGAGTTGCATGCAAAAGGGTTTCTTTGGCTTACATAGCCATATCTTACTCGACCACTAAAGGAAGTCAGGAGGGCAACTCATGCAGGGCTGGATCCTGGAGGCAGGAGTTAATGCAGAGACCATCTGGGGTGTTAGCGTTTACTGGCTTGCTCACCATGACTTTCTCAAATTTTTCCCTCCGTTTCCCTGTTCCTGCCCACCTCCCCTCTCCTGCATCTGCATTCATGTTCTCACTGGAATTAGGAAATAGCAGGTTTCTAAGAGATAGCAACCAAACACAACAAAATAAATTATAATAACACAAAGGGAAAAAAAAACGAAACAAAATGTATTATATCAAAGTTGGGCAGAGCAACCCAACCAGAAGAAAGAGTCCCAAGAACAGGCAGAGAAGTCAGAATACAACTCATTGTTAGTCAGGAGTTCCAAATAAGTACTGAGCTAAGAGCTATAACATATACACAGAGAAAGGCTCTGCTTCCGTCTTTGGAAGCTCATGAGAGCTTTGCTTAGTTGATTTAGAGGATCTTGTGCTCCTGCTGTCCTGCATCCTCACTGACTCTTACCATGTTTCTACTTCATCTTCCTCAGGTTTCTCTGAGATTTGAGTAGAGGGATTTGATGATGACCTCCAACTTAGATTCTCTATGTAATGGTTGCCATCCTTCTTTCTTATAGAACACAGGACCACCAGCCAAGGATTGGCACCACCCACAGTGGACTGGGCCCATTGTCACAATCACTAATTGAGAAAATGCTTATAGGTTTGTCTACAGCTGAGCTTATGGCAGCTCTCTTGTTTCAGATAGTTTTAGTTTGTTTTGATTTAACATAAAATTATCTAGCATAAGGTTCATACTGAAGGTTATTGAAGTGGAATTACCAATCATGATTTTATACACTGTGAATCCCACATAGAAATACCTCTTCCATTATTAAAAATTTTTAAATTGAATATATATTCATGATGTTTAAAATGTTTTATTTATATTCCTGCCAAAAGAATGAACGGAACTACAAATACTTTCAAGTCTCCATTTCTTCAGATTATTTCATATGTACTCCTGAAGTGATGAGGTCAGTTAGCGGTGATCATAATCTTTTTGTACACGGTGAGTAAAGTTTATGCTTGAATTATTCAAGTGCTGATTTTTCTGCCCTTATATCTCATTTCAATCTGGTCAGGGCATTGCAATGCTTATCTCCTGTCTCAGGTTTGTGCAAACAGTTCTTACCATTTATTCCCTGTCTTATCAGTAAATGCTGATCACCCAATGGTTGGGCAAAATAGAGAATAGGGTGTGACACCCATTAACCAGGGGGAGGGAAGGGGAGACCGAAAGAGAGAGGTGAAGGGGGAGAGAGAGGGGGAGGGGAAGGGAGAGGGAGAGAGGAAGGAGAGGGAGGGGGAGGGAGAGGGATGGGGGAGAGAGAGGGATGCAGGAAGGGAGAGGGAGAGAGGAGGGAGAGGGAAGGGAGAGGGAGAAGGATAGGGGAGAGAGAGATCAGTAAGGAGGATGAAGAAATAGGAGCTATGAGTAAGGCATCAGGAGAGAGATCATGGAAACACACCTGAAGTCCAAAGACCCAGAGCAATAATAATATACAAATATCATAAGACAGAGCTGGGAGGTAGCGAGATTAGAATAGCAAGTTAAGGTAAATGATTTAACTGCTCAGCTATTGAAGTGCAGTTTTAAATAACTCTTGTTTATTTGTGTGTTTACTGGGGACTAACGTAAGGTAAAGAAATATAGCCACAAGATTAATTTATTGTTACATTTATATTAAAGATATTTATTTAGAGTTAGTTACTAAAATAAACTGTATATTTCAGTAGATCCAATTTGAGAATCAATCTGAATAAAACTATATTTTGAGTAGAAAAAACATGGAGCTGTGTGTTACCTAATAAGGAAAACTCCTTATGAATTTTAAATGATACACCACGAGACAATACTGCCACAAAAGAAATGAGCTTAGTTACACACTAGTAGCTGATAATACTTATTACAAACTATAGCAGCCATATATTATCATGTATGCATGTATGTTATCTGTCATTAACTAGAACATCATCTGATGGTTGATAACAGTAGACGCATGCAGATACATATGTATATGTATATATGGATGTTAAAAATAGATAAGTATTTGAGTTACTTATTCCTGAAAAACTTATTTCATGTATTTTTTTATATTTGGAGTCCAGTAGCACAAATGTTATTATATATTCAGGTTATTATAGATACCTTAGTAAATATTTTTAGATTCACTCATTTTTTATAACCAAATCTATATTTTTTGAAGAAAGGTCTATTTCGATTACAATCATGTAAATAAATCAGCAATGGGAATTTTTATTTTCCTTTCCTTAACGGTATTCTGAATACAAATACCTTGTTCTAAAAAGGTTGGTGGTACAGTGAATGACTTAATTGAAGGAACAGTAAATGGTTTTATATTTTAATCTCATTTATATCTGATGAAATTGCCATAAATTATTTATCATCAACATTCAGTTTAAGATTTCAAAAAAGCACATAGAATATTTATTTTAAAAATGATTTTTATAAAAACGCCTGTCCACATCTGAAGGGTGCCTCTGGAAACTCATGTGAATAACTCAGTCTCCTCGGCCCTTGAAAGAAAGCTGAAATTTCCATCCATTTGTTCCAACAGCATCAGCAAGGATGTTTGCTTTACAGTTCAGCATGGACCTAATGCAGTTCCCTGTCATTCTGTCACTATTGCCTTAATCTCTTGGTTTTAGAACCTTTGGCACTGGCAGTTATGCCAGTTTAGCTACTTGATTCACGGGGTCCTAAGGAGCTTAATGTCCAAAAATATAACCGTTACAGGCAAACTGGTAGATTCTTGTGAGTTTTAAGCCCAGTTTATGCAAATATTTAAGTAATTTTCATCTAATTTAAGACCCACTTATAACTTATATTCCCACTCTGATGCTAGAAACACAGAAGCCATCTTTAGATAGTGGCCAAGCAGACCACTGATATCCTTTACCTGCATCCAAACTACATGGCAAAGAAAAATGGCTTCTTTCTAAAAGTGAATGAATGACTAGATAGAATGAATAAAACTGGATAAAGTTCAGTGGCTTCCTTTATTTAATTCTCAATGCTTCATTATCAGAAGTTCCACTAAGATTATTGAGCAAAAAAAGAGAAAGTAAGTGCTAAATCAAAAAGAAATGCTTACAAAGAGCATTTTTAGTAATAGGCTGTATAAAATAAAACTTACAAACTGAAAAACAGTATCATAAAATACTTTTTATGTAGCTTAAGTTGTATATATGATGTACCTTTAACATATAAATTAGATTATACAATTACTAACATCTCATATATATATATATATATATATATATATATATATATATGTGTGTGTATATATATGTATACATATAACTACTACAAGTTGTCAAATACTCTAAAATTTAAAATAAAATCTGAAAGTAATAAAAAACATCTCATTAGTTTATCATTGTGTTATTTTATTTTTTCATATACTTATCAAAGGAAGCATCAAACAAGCACTTGTATTTCAGAGAGGCTTTGTGGATCATACCTTTTCATGGACTTTCTGGCCTGGTTCCATTCCTTCAAGATGTTCTGACTCTGTGGACCCCTCACTTGAAACCATTTTCCTTTGAATATGGACATTTTGTTCACGCAAGGCAACAATCTGCAAAATAAAAAAGTAATTCCTTTAAAAGATAATTTGCATGAATGTGGCCAATGGCTGGTGAAGGTGGAGAAACGATTGGAGCACAAATATTAACTTTACCTACATTATTATTTCAAAAATGTTCTTACATAATTTAGGTCAGCATTTTGAATGACACTTTGGCAAATTCAAGACATTTCTCTTTAAAATTTAAAATCACTTCAAGTGTTACCTAATATATATATATTCCATTTATAAATAGAGCCACTAATTGCAACACTAGCTTTTGATTGTATTACTATACAAAACTTTGCTTTAATTTCAATGTGTAAAAGAAATATACATAAAATATAAGCTGAAAGATAATTAATTATAGTACCATTTATTTAACCTCCAGAGGAAGCCTGTAGCAAACCTATGAGCAGGACTTACGTGAATTTATACATGATCCATACCTACTTCTATTTAAGTCTGACTCACAGTGCTTATTTCAATGGTCATTTTTCTTCCACATTTAGTTAATTGAAAAATAAATCAGCAGTAAATTATTGTGCTTTTTCAGCTTCAATTAATTGCATGATATTATAACAAAGAAATAAGTTCGCAAGCAACTCCAAGTAATAAGCTGAGTATAAAAAAGTAAAAATGCACATGATGGTAATACTATAACTTCATGGCATCTTCTTTATTATCAATTTTTTATCTTATGACTAGATCCAGAAAAAATTATTTCTGTGATATTTTGTAAGTGGTAAATACTAAATTGTACAAAAGTATGTAATATTAGAAGTCATTTGACCAATGGATCACACAGAACAAGAACCACCAAAGAAGAGGACAACCAGAATCTGGGTGCTTAATACATTACTTGCCAGTGCTTCTGGACTGGTACCTTCCATACTGTGTATATGAGTTAACATGATCTTATGTATGGCCTTTGACATGTGAATGTATGTAATATTGTTTTATGGAGCACATCATTACACACAAGAAACAATTA
This sequence comes from Micromys minutus, assembly GCF_963924665.1. Lineage (NCBI taxonomy): Eukaryota > Metazoa > Chordata > Mammalia > Rodentia > Muridae > Micromys > Micromys minutus. The sequence goes on from NC_137957.1 coordinate 26,320,626, forward strand.
CTTAAGTATTGTCTTATAGTAAAACAGTGATCAAATTACTGATTTTTTTTAAAAAAAATCTTTCTTACCTCAACACACTATCCATAAAGTGACCAGAATCATTTTCCAAGAATGTATGTAGATGTCTGTGTTTGTGTTATAAATCTACATATACATGTATGTATGTGCATTCTTATTTGACTTTGAGTATGTTGACCCAGAGATTGACATTGGGTGTATTACTTGATTTTCTCTACATTATCCATAAAAACAGTTTCTCATTGAACCAGGAATATATATGTTTGAAACCCGTGGCTAGCCTGTGAGCAGCAGGAATCTATGTTTCTACTACACAACTGTAGTTCCAGGCTCAGGCTATAACACTTTGGATTTTTTGTGGATGTTGAGAATCCCAATGCAAGTTCTCATACATGCAAACCGGGGACTTTACCCACAGACCATCTCCTCGGGTCTAAATTAAGTTTGAATGATATACCTTACTTTGGTTTAATCAGTCTTTTGAGCTAAAAATTTCACAGTGTCATCAATTTATTTTCACACATCTAAACTGTTAACAAGTTATTTTTAATATTATTTTGCTTACTCTTCAGAATTCTATGTATGTTATGAGATGTGATCATAACTCGCTGACTCTCCCTAAAATTCTCCCCAAATGACCTGCTTTCAGCTTCATCTTAGGTTGTCTCTTCTTCTCTTCTTTCTCTTCTCTTCTTTCATTTTTCTTTGTTAGACCTCTAAGTTCATTTGAGCTTCTGCCATTAGTAAGGTCACAGGGCTGCCCACTAGAACCTTATACTAGTGGCAACAGTTTTAATAGAGTAGCTGGGGCTGGAGAGATGGCTCAGGAAGAGTTATTGCTTCTTACTCTAGCAGAAGACACAGATTCAATTCCAAGAACTTCCAATGGGCTGTCCACAGAACCTATATCTGTATTTCCAAGGTATTTGACCCCAGTTTTTTGACTTCTGTACATAAGTGGCAGGTATGTGATATACATATGTAAGTTCAAAGACTCACACACATATAAAATATATAAAACTCTAAAATCAAGCTGCAGTTTTAATTTCCAGTATTTAAGCTAATTTCCGTTTATTTAGTAAATCAAGTAAATTTCAAATACATCATAAGGCTTCAAACAAAGAAAACTATATGAAAATGTAAAGAGCAATAACTGGATGAGTAAATTAATTTTCATTGAAAGCATTTTTTAATTTGAAAACTACCATACATGGATGTGACACTATTTTCTTTTTAATTAATTATCATTATATCCCAGTCATAGACCCCCATCTTTCCTTCCATTCCTCCTCTCACATGACCTCTTTTTCTGTTCCTATCTTCTTCTCTGAGAATAAGGGAGTCGGTTCCCCACTCCAGGTACCATCTCACCCTGACACATCCAGCTATTCCAGCACTACGCAAATGCTATACAGCTAAGGCCTAGAAAACCAGCAGTTAGGGAAACAGGATCCACAGGTTGGCAACAGAGTCCGAGACAGCTCCAGCTTCAGTTGTTGGGATACCTACATGAAGACCATGCTATACATCTGCTACATAAGTCGGGGCAGGAGGGGTGGTAGGAACACCAGTATAGTCTTTGGTTGGAGGTTCAGTGCCTGGAAGGCCCAAGAGTTCCTATGTCCTCCGCATCCCTCAGTGTTTCCCAAAACTGTTCCACGAGATTGCCTGAACCTCTCCTAAGGTTTGGCCGTGAGCATGTGTCTTTTCCAGTTCACTGCTGTGTAAAGCCTCTGAGAGGCCAGTAGTGTTAGGCTACTGACTGCAAGCTTAACAGAGAACCACTAACAGTGGTGCAGATTGTTATTGCCCCTAGGACTGGTTTCAAGTTAGGCCAACCCTTGGTTAGCCGTTCCCTCAGTCTCTGCTCCATCTTAATTCCTGCACATCTTGTAGGTAGGACAAAATGTGGGTCAAAGATCTTGTGGATGGGCAGAGTGACACTACTTTCTTTCTTTTGCTTTCCTTTTCTTTTTTTCTGTTTTTTTTTAAATTTCTTTTCTCTGGTCTTTTTTATACCTTTTTAGACAAAAAAAAAGTTCTTTAAAAAATTACCTAAGAGATAAAGTGTTATACAAAATGGAAGTAGCAGAAGGATGTTGATATCAAGTTCTAAGCAGTTTGTTTCATTCTAATATGGTCATTATAAGTTCAAATGATTGTTTTGTTTTATAGTGTACATAGCCTTTTCTTATGACAGTGCACACCTTTGGCTTCATCCTTGGACCTAAAAGCCTTTCTGCAAACACAAACTTGTCCCAAGTCCACTTCCCTTTTTATTCATTTTTTTATTGCAACCATTATTTTTATTGGATAGTTTCTTTACTCACATTTCAAATGTTATCCCCTTTCCAGGTTTCCCTCTAGAATCCGCAGATCCCATCCCTTTTCTTCCTGCCTCTGTGAGAGTGTTCACACACCCACGTACTCCTTCCCACCTCCCCACCTTGTCATTCCCCTACAATGGGGTATTGAGCCTTCACAGGGCCAAGGGTCTCTTCTCTCCTTGATGCCTGATAAACACATCCTCTGCTACATATGTTGCTGGAGCCATGGGTTCCTCTTTATGTACTCTGGTTAGTGGTTTAGTATCTGGAAGCTCTAGTGGGACTTGTTGGTTGATATTGTTGTTCTTTCTGTGGGGTTGAAAACCCCATTCAGCTTTGTTAGTCCTCTTTCTAACTCCTCTATTTGGGATTATGTTCTCAGTCCAAGAGTTGGTTGAGAGCTTATGATTCTGTATTTCTTAGGATCTGGCCGAACCTCTCAGGAGACATCCATATCAGACACCTGTCAGTATGCACTTCTTGGTATCTGCAAAATTGGATTTGGGATGGATCCCTGGGTGAGGCAGTCACTGGATGACCTTTCCTTCAGTCTCTGCTCCATATTTTGTCTTCATATTTCCTCCTGTGAGTATTTAGTTCCCCCTTTATGGAATGACTGAAGCATCTACTTTTGGTCTTCCAACTTCTTGAGCTTCATGTGGTCAGTGGATTGCTTAATCCAAGCTTTTGGGCTAATATCCACTTATCAGTGAGTGCACACCATGTGTGTTTTTTGTGATTGGGTTACCTCACTCAGGATGATATTTTCTAGTTCCATCCATTTGCCTAAAAACTTTATAAAATCATTGTTCTTAACAGATGAGTAGAACTCCATTGTATAAATGAAACAAACATATTTTCTATCCATCTTCTGTTGAAGGACATATTTATATCACTTGATTAAGAAATCAACTGGAGACACACAGCATAATAAAATTCAGCCAATGTTCTCAAAGGACTTGGACTACAAGGATTCTTGTACACTAATCTAGCTCCATGCTACACACTACTGAATAGCAGCATCTCTTCCAAACACAATGAATGCAATGGGAGAAAGCATTTCTGTCAAACTCCTACTCCCTATCAAGTTCTTGACAAACTTCAAAAAATGCAGACTACACACTGCATGCAAACACTATATTAAACTATTGTTTTAAATCATGGATAATGGTATTATTCAATTTTAATAAATAATTAACTGAGTTTTCTTGATGAGAAGTGATACAGTTGGGAGTATGGGATATGGGTATATGAATATGTAAACATGTGGGAGTAGTTTAAGTCTGGAAAAGTGATGAAGAAAGGTGAGACTATGAAGTGCAGTTAAGACTAAAGCTTGTATTATTATAAATGAATCATTATGCCAAATTCTGGAGGGCCTAAAAGAGGAGGGCAATAGGGAGCCTAGATCTTAGAGATCACTGGAGTCATCTCAATCAGAATGCTGGTGGTGATAATGTCTTTGGGATGGTAGTATAAATAATGAAGTACATAAAATGGGAAGCAAGGTTTTGGGAGTGGAGGACAGGGTGTGCTTATTATAAGGAAGCTGAACTGGATTTGAACTTACGTAGGGTCTGTTACTCTTTTATTTTGGAATGGGAAACTTTCTGATCACCATGGCATTTTGTCCATTTAACTTCTTTAATTTCACAGCCAGAGGAAAAAATTTACCTTAGTAAAAAATGTTTATGACTCACATTTTCAATTATTAATATATTTATTTAAATACAGAGTTGTCCTGAATAAATTTTTATTTTAATTTTTAACATTTTTTCTTTATAACAATACACTATAACTACATTTCCCCTTCTGTCCACTCCTCCCAGTCTTTTCTTCCCTCTTCTCTCCCTCAGATTCACTCCTTTGTTTCCCTTCCAAAGTCAGCAGGAATCCCAGGGATATCAATTGAAAGCATGACAAGATACAATAAAACCAGGCACAGACTAGAGTCTTCTGAGAAGAGGGGACCTCAATTAAGAAAATACCTTCCTGAGCTGAAGGGGTTTGCAACCCCATAGGAAGAACAACAATATCAATCAGACACACCCAGGGCTCCCAGAGACTTTAACCACCAACCAAAGTGTACACAAGGAGGGAACCATGGCTCCAGCCACATAAGTAGCAGAGGATGGCCTTATCTGGCACCAATGGAGGAGAGGCCCTTGGCCCTGTGAAGGCTCAATGGCTCAGTGTAGGGGAATGCCAGGGCAGAGAGATAGGAGGGAATGGGTGGATAGGTGGGTAACACTCTCACAGAGGCAGGGGTTGGGTGAAGGGGATAGGTTGATTTCAGAGGGAAAACTGGGAAAGGGGATATTTGAAATGTAAGTAAAGAAAATATCTAATATGGTGAAAAAAAAAATGCCTTCCTAATATGAGGCTAAAGTGATGTTTGAAAGGCATGTCCTTGAATAGTACTTAATGGGAAAGGCCTAGTATATTGTGGTTCCTTCTACAAGAAGACGTGCAGATGAGTTGTTATCCAGCAACATCTGAAAGGGATTCCATCAGACCTTCTAGATATATTTGATCCAGCCAGAATGCAGGCATGCTCTGGATTACAGTATGATCTGGCTAGAATCAGGACAAGCTGTTTGTATACACCTTTGATCCCTAACAATGAGGTAAGGTTACTTTGTAGAGGGAAATAGCCATGTTTGAAAATGATTATGAATTGAGGGTCAGATATAATAGTGAATCAGAGAAAGATTTAATAGAGTGAGTCAGAGATAATATATGCACAACTCACAGTGGAACATCACAGGAAAGACAGCATACTTGAGACTGGGAGAGAGAAAGAAAAGGTGGTGTGGTGTATACTGTATGGCAGTTGTACTGGAAGAATTTTTCTTTTTATAGAGACAGGTTGCAGAGCAAACAAGCTAGATGCAGATAAAGACCGAATGATTCAGAGAATGAGGAGGATCCAGATGGTTAGGAGACATTGACATATGGGATGTATCTCCACTTAGGGCAGTCTCTGGATGGCCTCTCCTTCAGTCCCTGCTGCAATCTTTTTCCCTGTACCTGTATTTTGTTCTCCCTTTTAAGAAGGACTGAAGCATCCAGACTTTGGTCTTCCTTCTTGAGCTTCATATGGTCTGTGAACTATATCTTGGGTGTTCCAAACTTTTGGGCTAATATCTACTTATCAGTGAGTGTATAACATGTGTGCTCATTTGTGACTGGGTTACCTCACTCAGGATGCTATTTTCTAGTTCCAGCCATTTGCCTAAGAATTTTATTAAGTCATTGTTCTTAGTATCTGAGTAGCACTCTCAAGCCCAGTCACTATTACTGATGCCAAGAAATGCTTGCAGACAGGTGTCTCCTGAGACATATGGATGTCTCCTGAGACATATGGATGTCTCCTGAGAGGCTCTGTGAGAGCTTTACTGATACAGATGGAGATGCTTGCAGCTAACCATCATAATGAGCACTGGGGCCACAATGAAGGAGATAGAGAAAGGACTGAAGGAAATAAAGGGGTTTGCAACCTCATAGGAAGAACAACAATATCAAACAATCAGACACCTCAGAGTTCCCAGAGACTAAATCACCAAACAAAGAGTATGGATGGGGAAACTCATTGCTCCAGCCACATATGTAGCAGAGGATGGCATTGTCTGGCATCAATAGGAGAAGAAGCCCTTGGTCCTGTGAAGGCTAGTTTAACCAATGAAGGGGAATACCAGGTTGTTGAGGTGGGAATGGGACGAACCTTATAGAAGTATGGGGAGGGGGATAGGCAAGACTGGATACAGAAAAGGGGGATAACATTTGAAATCTAAATACACAAACTATGCAGTTTAAAAAAGAAGAAGAACTTATTGTCAAAGCTAGTATGAGCACAATGGAGCAATTTAGGCAGAAGCAGAGAGAAACTGGATTGAATCAGTCAGCTTGGAAGATTAGATTTTATGGAGACTAGAAGCTTCCAAGCCTAGGCCTAAGGATAGTTAGAACAAAAGAAATTCTCTAGGTTAAGCCCAAGCCATACATTTAGGCATCTTTATTATGGTTCTTATATCATCTCCTCATCCGTGTAAATAGAAGCTTCATTTACTAAGCATGGCTTAGCAAAACATGCAGTGTGAGCTAGTACCCAACATTTTTCCAGAAGCTCTGTATCAGCTCTTTCCTTCAGGTTCCTGTACTGTTTGAGTTCCTGTCCTGATTCCCTTCTATGATAAATAGTACAGTGAAATGTAAGCCAAACAAACTCTTTTCTCTCCAACTTGCTTTAGGTCATAAAGTTTCATTATATCAATAATAACTTAAACTAAATAAGGACCCCATAAAACCTCCAGATAACTAGATAGCTGAGAATGTTTGAACTCAAACCTCTTGCTTACATGTGGGTAGAGCTGAGGTTTACACTATGACCCACTATGCTCAGTCTTACCTCTCAGTGGGAATCTAACCCAGGGCACTGGGTATTCGAGGCAAAACACTACCAACTAAGCCACATCCTCATTTCCTCGCACCTATACAGTTTACATAATACTTCTATGAGGTATGGGATGAAATCTTAAAGATAACATTAGGATGACTGAGAATACTGGTTATATTGATAATCTTACATTTTATGAAGTGTAGGCTTAGTGCCCAAAACACTTATGTTGAAGACTCATGATGTTAATATTAATTGATGAGCCTTTAACAAATGATCAAATGATGAAAATTGAGGTATCAAAAAAGGGGTGAAATCTTCTTCTATTTGTTATTTTATTTATTTATATTTCATATGTTATCCCCCTTCCTCGTTTCCCCTCTATCCAATCTCCTCTCCTCCTGCTTCTATGAGGGTTCCACCCTACCTACCCATTCCCACCTCACTGTCCTAGCATTCTTCTAAGCTGGGGAATCGAGCCTTCACAGGAACATGGGCTTCCCTCCCACTGTTACCAGATAAGGTCTTTCTCTGCTACATATGCAGCTGAAGCCATGAGTTCAATGAAACAAGTTAGGCATCTCTCGCCTTTTTATTATGTGTGTGGAAAATGTTCCCAGTGTCATTTGGGAACCACACTAGGCTGTCTCTCATTCATTTTCCTTAACATCATTCTCTTAGATTTTCCAGCACTCAGACTCATGACAAATCTTTGTTCTTCATAAACTACCAAGGCTTGGAGATTTTGCTATGGGCTAAGACAAGATATAAATAGGAAAATGCTACTATGTATATTTTGTTCCATGGATTGAACCTTGAATTTTCAATAAGTATTAAATCAGTTATAGCTAATACGCAATCTAATTTGAAAAGAAGGCTAACCTACCCCCAACACACACACACACACACACACACACACACACACACACACACACAGAGTCTTAAAAGTTCTGATATCCTCTCACTCTGGAATATTTTGTAGATCACAGAGTTTAGACTCTTCTATAGACAGATGTAAAGAATGTATTTAAGATGTTCTATGAATATAAGGCAATTAAATTTCAATGAATCTCTGAATAATGTTAAAATATTTTTCAGTGGATTGCAAATTAAGTGACCAATGCATTAAGTGTGGTATATTCAGGTTCTCAACTCAAAATAGTTTTATGTTAGATGAAAAAGTAAATTTCCAAAAATATTTAAGAATTTAATTATTTCCATAGATTTCTGAATATAATACAAGAAATACCATATATTTTAATCTAATTTTCATTTGATTTTCCATATTTATGACTTTGGAAATTTTATGTATAGGACATTTTCATAATATTATTTAAGGAAAACAAGGAAGAATTTTAAATGTAACTCCAGTTAAAATACATTCCTAATTGAAAGTTAGTATCTGCCATAAATTAAACATTATGTGTTAGTTATAGGATGTAGAAATGTTACTGTACATATTAAATAATCTTTATAATGTTGTAGTGTAGGGTTTTACTTTTTGCTAAGAGGAAAACTAGTAGAAGGGGGGTGGAAAAACACATCTGCTTGTACAGTGAGCAATGTATAATAGCTAATTTATAATCTTTATATAATCCTTTCAGATTTTGAGAATTTTATGCATTACTTGTTAGTGCTTTTGAAGAACTAATGGGAAAATTCCCTGTAAGAACAATCTACATACTTGCTTAAGTCAGGGCAACAGTTCCTCCTCCTGAGAGCACGGGAGTTTACCTCTGTACTCCTGGCTAACAACTCGAGATGTATAATTTAAAAAAAGATTTCAGATGTGATGACTTCTATAGTAAGAAAAAGAATGCTGCTTATATTACTCGACATTTTATATTTTTAATGGAAAACATTTTCTTTCTTTTTATCTTTATTTTAAATTGAACAACTTCATTTTAAAAAACAAAGAAAATGTACAGATTTGAAGCATTTTGGGCCTCTGACACATTTAATCTTGAAATTTTCCAACCTGTTCTTAAAAACTAAACTGCTGGGGGCACAGAACAGGGCTTGGCACATCTGCCACCTGGACCAGCAGTTCTCAAAGGTTTAAAGACTGGTGAGAAGGGGATCTGAGCAGCCATGGAACACAGAGATCTCTGCCAAGTGCACAAGGAAAGCACACCCCTGCCCTGCCTGGTCCAGGACCAGGAACCCAGCATTGGGACCTCTGTTCCCACCTGGAGGCTTTGGGGCACAGAACAGGGCTCAGACCATCCACCACCTGGAACAGTGGAGATCCAGGGACACAGACCAGGTACAAAGGAAAGGCAAGAACATATCACTGACAACAAGATGGCAAGAAGAAAGCAAAAGAGCATATCCCAAAGAAACCAAGACAACCTGGCAACACCAGTACCCAGCTCTCCCATCACAGCAAATATTGGAATGCCAAACACTCCAGAAAAAGAAGACGCAGACCTAAAATCTTACCTTAAGACACTGATAGAGATCCTTAAACAAGAACGGAAGTAAAAGCAAAAAGAATCAGAAGCTTTTAAAGAGAAAACGAGAAAAACACTCAAAAAATTCAAAGAACTAGAGGAAAACAGAACCAAAGAGATGAAGGAACAGAAGAAGAAATTTAAAACAGAAATTGACACAATAAAGAAAACACTAAAAGAGATAAACCTAGAGGTAGAATACCTAAAAAATAATTCAGGAGTCACAGAAGCAAGCATTTACAATAGACTACAAGAGATGGAAGAGAGAATGTCACGAGCCAAAGTCAACATTGTAAACATAGACAAAACAGCCAGAGAAGATGCAAAAACCAAAAAGCTCCTAACCCAAAATGCCGAGGAGATCCAGGACACAACGAGAAGACCAAAGCTAAGGATAATAGGAATAGAAGAGGGAGAAGAATATTAACTAAGAGGCACAGTAAATATCTTCAACAAAATTGTAGAAGAAAACTTCCCTACCCTTAAGAATGAGATGACCATGAGCATAAAAGAAGCCATCAGAACTCCAAATAGGTTGGACCAGAAAAGAAATACTTCCCAACACATAATAGTCAAAACACCAAAAGCCCAAAGCAAAGAAAGAATACTAAAAGCAGTAAAGGGAAAAGGTCAGGTAACATATAAAGGCAGACCAATCAGAATCACACCCGATTTCTCAACAGAGACTATAAAATCTAGAAGAGCCTGGACAGACATCATGCACACCCTAAGAGAGCACAAGTGCCAGCCCAAGCTGCTATACCCAGCAAAACTATCAATCACCATAGATGGAGAGATGAAGATATTTCAAGACAAATCTAAATTTACACAATATCTGAACACAAACCCAGCACTACAACGAATTATAGGTGGAAAACCCAATATAATGAGGGGAACTACGTCCTAGTAAAAACAAGAAAACTCCTAAGCAAGAAAACCAAAAGAAGAAAGAGACACAGACACAACTCAACCTACTAAAGCAATAATAGCAGGAAACAGAAACCACTATTTCTTTTTATCTATTAACATAAATGGACTCAACTTCCCAATAAAGAGACATAGGCCACCAGACTGGATACATAAACACAATCCAGCTTTTTGCTGCATACATGAAACTAGCTCAGAGACAAAGACAGATACAATCTCAGAGTAAAATGTTGGGAAAAAAAACTTCCAAGCAAATAGCCCCAAGAAGCAAGCTGGAGTGGCTATTGAAATATCGAATAAAATAAATTTCCAACCAACCCCATGGCACCTTCTCGAAGATTGACCACATAATTGGACACAGAATGAGCCTCAATCGATATAAGAAGATTGAAATACTCCCATGCATCCTCTCAGATCACCATGGTCTAAGGCTGGTCTTTAACAACAACAAAGACAACATAAAGCCCACATACACATGGAAACTAAACAACGCTCTGTTAAACGATAGCAGGGTCAAAAAGAAATAAAGAAAGAAATTAAGGATTTTCTAGAATTCAATGAAAACGAAAACACAACATACCCAAACCAATGGGATGCAATGAAAGCAGTACTGAGAAGAAAAGTCATAGCCCTGAGCGCTTCCAAAAAGAAACCAGGGAGAGCATACATCAGCAACTTGACAGCATAGTTAAAAGCTCTAGAACAAAAGGAAGCAGATACACCCAATAGGAGTAGACGGCAAGAAATAATCAAAATTAGGGCAGAAATAGACCAAATAGAAACAAAAAAGAACCATTGAAAAAAATCAACAAAACCAAGAGCTGTTTTTTTTTCAAAAAAATCAACAAGATTGATAAACCCCTAGCCAGACTAACTAGAGGGCAAAGAGAGAGTATACAGATTAACAAAATCAGAAAGGAAAGTGGAAACATAAAAACTGAAACTGAGGAAATTCAAGAAATCATCAGATCCTACTACAAAAGCCTGTACTTCTCAAAGTTGGGAAATCTGGAGGAAATGGATGAATTCCTAGACAGATACAAGATTCTAAAGTTAAACCAGGACCAGGTAAACCATCTAAATAATCCCATAACACCTAAAGAAATAGAAGAAGTCATCAAAAGCCTCCCATCCAAAAGAATCCCAGGTCCTGATGGGTTCAGTGCAGAATTTTATCAGACATTTATTGCGGACATAACTCCAATACTCTCCAAACTATTCCACAAGATAGAATCAGATGGAATACTACCTAACTCATTTTTTTTTGAGGCTACAATAACCCTAAACCACACAAAGTCCCTACTAGAAAAGAGAACTTCAGACCAATCTCACTTATGAACATTGATGCAAAAATACTCAACAAAATCCTTGCAAACCGAATCCAAGAACACATGAAAACGATCATTCACCATGACCAAGTAGGCTTCATCCCTGGGATGCAGGGATGGTTTAATATAAGGAAATCCATCAATGTAATCCACCATATAAACAAACTCAAAATCACATTGTAATCTCACTAGATGCTGAGAAAGTTTTTGACAAAATTCAAAACCCCTTCATGTTAAAAGTCCTGGAAAGAAAAGGAATCCAAGATCTATACCTAAACATAATAAAAGAAATATACAGCAAACCAACAGCCAACATCAAACATAACTGTGGGAAACTTGAAGCAATCCCACTAAAATCAGGGAGTTGACAAGGCTGCCCACTCTCCCCCTACCTATTCAACATAGTACTGTAAGTCCTGGCTAAAGCAATTAGACAGTAAAAGGAGATCAAGGGGATACAAATCAGAAAGGAAGAAGTAAAAACATCACTCTTTGCAGATGACATGATAGTGTACTTAAGTGACCCCACAAATTCCACCAGAGAACTCCTACAGCTGATAAACAAGTTCAGCAAACTGGCTGGATACAAAATTAACTCAAACAAATCAGTAGCCTTTCCTATATTCAAAGGACAAACACGTGGAGAAAGAAATTATGGAAAAGATACCCTTCACAATAGTCACAAAAACTATGAAATACCTTGGTGTGACTCTAACTAAGCAAGTGAAGGACCTGTATGACAAGAACTTCAAACCTTTAAAGAAGGAAATTGAGGAAGATCTCAGAAAATGTAAAGATCTCCCATGTTCATGGATTGTAAGGATCAACATTTTAAAAATGGCCATCCTACCAAAAGCAATCTACAGGTTCAATGCAATCCCCATCAAAATTCCAACCCAATTCTTCATTGAGTTGGAAAGATCAATGTGTAATTTCATCTGGAATAACAAAAGACCTAGAATAGCGAAATCCATCCTCAACAACAAGAAAACATTTGTGGGAATCACTATCCCTGACCTCAAGGTAATTGTGCTGAAAACTGCATGGTTCTGGTACAGAAATAGGCATGTGGATCAATGGAATAGAATAGAAGATCCAGAAATGAGCCCTCAAGTATATGGTCTCCTGATTTTTGACAAAGGAGCTGTATTCAATGGAAAAAGGACAGCCTATTCAACAAATGGTGCTGGTCCATCTTGCACTCAGCATACAAAAGAATGAAAATAGACCCTTTCTTATCTCCTTGTACAAAGCACAAGTGTAAGTGGATCAAAGATCTCCACATTAAACCAGATCAAAGATCTCCACATTGACTCCAGCCGGATGTCAGTGCCATCTTATAATGGAGAATGTGCAGGCAGCGCCCCACAACACTGAAACTATTAGGTGAGAAAATAGGGAAAACCCTTAGAACACATAGGCACAGGAGAAAATTTTCTGCACAAAACACCAATGGCTCAAGCTCTAAGGTCAAAGATTAACAAATGGGACTTAATGGGATTGCAAAGTTTCTGTAAGGCTAAGGATATTGTCTAGAAAACCAAATGGCAGCCAACAGAATAAGAAAAGATCTTTACCAACTCCACATCAGATAGAGGCCTATTATCCAAGGTATACAAAGAACTAAAAAAGCTAGACACCAAAGAATCAAACAACCCTATTAAAAATGGGGTACAGAGCTAAACAAAATGTTCTCAATTGAGGAATATCGAATGGCTGAGAAACATCTAAGGGAGTGCTCTACCCCTTAGTCATCAGGGAAATGCAAATCAAAACAATCCTGAGATTCCACCTCACACCAGTCAGATTGGCCAAGATCCAAAACTCAGATGACATCAGATGCTGGCAAGGTTGCAGAAACAGGAACACTTTTCCACTGTTGGTGGCGTTGTAAACTGATACAACCACTCTGGAAATCAGTCTGGCGATTCCTCAGATAACTGGACATAGTACTACCTGAAGACCCAGTTATTCCACTTCTGGGCATTTACCCCAGAGAAGCTCCAACATACAACAAAGATACATGCACCTCAATGTTCATTGCAGCTCTATTTATAATAGCCAGAAGCTGGAAAGAACCCAGATGTCCTTCAGTAGATGAATGGATACAAAAATTGTGGTACATTTACACAATGGATTACTACTCAGCCATCAGAAACAATGACTTAACCAAATTCTTAAGAAAATGGCTGCATCTAGAGAATATCATCCTGAGTGAGATAACCCAGTCACAAAAGAACAGACATACTATGCAGTCACTGATAGTGGGATGCTAACCCCAGAGGCTTGGACTGCCCCCCAAAAAAACTCACAGACTGTGTATTTCAAGAAAAAAAACAAAACAAAACAAACAAACAAAAACAAAAAAACAATCGTATGCTCAATCCTTACACACCAAGAAAACGTTGACTAATTCCGGCTTACACCCTGTTTTACATGTACTTTTGCTCATTGTAACTAGTAAGACCTTAATGCAGAGTATCAAACCTTAAAAAAAAAAAGAGAAAAAAAATAGCCAAACACTGACACCATTGTATTTTTATACATTTATGTAAAAATGTTTAAAATTTTTTTCTTTTATCTTTGTTTTTTAAAATAAAGTTTGAAAAAAAAAAAGAAATTCTGTCTTCAATGAATGTCTGATAAAATTCTGCAGTGAAAAAAAAAACCAAAAAAAAAAAAAAAAAAAAAAAAACAGAAAAAGAAACTAAACTGCTTCCACGTGAAAGCCACAGCTAATTCTACAGGGATTTTCATGCTCAGAATTTAAAGTTTATATTATTTTCTTCACCAGTTTCACACCAATTTTCAGGTAGCATACCCATATGATTAACAGTGATTCACTTCGTCTATTTTTATTTCAAAATCCAAGAGTGAGACATATGAACTCTCACCATATCAACACGTAATTAGGCTCGGCATAAATCCTTGTTCTGATTATCGCTGAATTCCTCGTTTATGTAATACTGTGGTGGTAATAAACCAAAACAAAACACGGTAGAAATCAGCAGACCGGCAGTGTTCCGGAAGCAGTGATTGTTTCGGGTTGGGTTGTTACCTGCGTTTAGGAAACCCTAGCTCTTGAGACACATTCAAACAGAATTTCGAGTCCTAAGCAGTGACCTCTTCACTTTCAATCTTGGTTTTTTTTGGGGGGGGGGGCGGGGGCAGATTTATAAAATCCACAGAGGCATATTGAGTCTGTGTGAAAATCTTTCAGTGATCTGTGAAGATTGACCTGTTTGCGGACACTCCATTTCATAACTTTCCAGGAAGCATGGATAGACTGTGAACACAAACTCTTCTGTGATTGGCGCGAGATGAGAACACAGACAGGTTTGCCTATCCTATCAAGTCAAGGAAGGGTTAATTTATGAATGGCATATTTAACCTATCAATTTATCTTAACGAGGGCTTGCACTTGATTGTCTTGACCTTTGATATCTTACTCTATCTTTCCTCAGACTACAACTATCATTCATTTATTTTATATAATTCTTTACTTTTTAAAATTGGATATTCTCTGTATTACATTTCAGATGTTATCCCCTTCCCTCAAGTGCATCTCCCTCCCCCTCCCATTGCCTCCATGAAGGTGCTCTCTCTCCCAACCTCTTTCTCCCACCTCAGTACATTGGCATTATTTAAAAGTTCTCTCACATTCACTTTGGGCTGCTGGCCAGGGCCTGTACTTCTTGGACAGATGAGCTCCAGTGCAGAACTTTAGAAGCCCATTATCAGATGGGTTCTAGAGATCCTTTAATGGGAAATACTGTATCCACAAAGTCTGTGGAATTATCTACTGCCAATTTAGATGTAAAAATCCTTAAAAAATGTTTGACCAAGAAATGTAGTTTCATATCTAATCATCATAAACAAAGAAATAAAAACATTTTTGAAGATTAGAATTGTATCTCTTTTATTTTGTATGTGAATATTTGTAGGTGGGAACACTTACTACTGGGGAGGTCAGAGGTCAGGGTATGGAAGTCTGTTATCACCATCTACCATATGGATCCCTGGGAACAGATCAAACTCAAGTTATCAGGATTGGTAGCCTAAGCCATCTTACCCTTGCTTAAAAGCTTTTGAAAATAACACTGCAATATCACTATATAAGCATTGAATTGTAAAAAATTTCAAATTTGCTCTTTATTCTTTTTTTATTTTTAGCTGAAATTATTTCAGCAGCAATAAAATCTCAGATATGTCTCATTTTGCACTGGATGATTATAACTATTTTCAACAATAGTCATTTCAAAAAGAGCTGTGTATTTCAACATACACATGGATACAATTTTACATAAATTGAAGTTTTTCACTAAACTGAATAGTATATTCATCTAATCACTACTTTAATTATATTATCTCATGCCCAGTAACACTTTGTTTCTACTATTAAAATAACTACCCACTATTTGTACTAGAAATATAATTAAATACTGGCAATTTTGTGAGAGGCATATAAGGCTCCATAAAATACAGTAATGCAGAGGCCAGAGAGAAGGCTGGGGGTTAAAGCACTTACTGCTCTTAGAGATGATGCAGATCGGTGCCCAGCACCCTCATGGTGGTCCCTAATGTTAGGTAACTATATCCTGGGATCTGACATGCTCTAGACCATTGTGAGTACCTTAGTGCTACTAATTCTTCTAGATAATCTTAGTTATTTTGTGCTTTTCTTCTTCAGATTTACTCATTTTTATTTTATGTCTATGATGTATAGGTGGTTTGTCTGCAAATAAGTCTAGTACTCACAATGGTCTAGAGCATGTCAGATCCCAGTATAGTAAGTCTGGTACCCACAATGGTCTAGAGCATGTCAGATCCCGGGACAGTAAAGAATTTAAAGTGAGTTCTCAGCTAGGAGAGGCACATTCATATTAAAGGCTGACGGAATGGTTAAATGCTGTTACGTTCAAGAATTAATTCAGATTTGTAAGAGAGAAAATAAAACTGCAAGCTGTCTTTGGAAAGCAGAAGTGGTATGAAAACACAAATTTTTATGTAACTTGGTGATTTGCAATGAGATCACACTGAGTAGAGGTGGCCACTCTCAAATTTGCTGTGACATTCCTGATTCAAGTGCTAGAATTTCAAGAATATTCTACAATATCCAGCTAGAGAAATACTTTTAACATTTTCTACTTAGCACTGTATGCAAAGAAGGCTCCAGTTAAAATATGAGCAAGAAAATAAACAAGGGATAGACTATTAATTGGGGGGTAAATATGAGGTATGTAGAAACTCATTTGACATCACATGTAAAACTGAATGGCATGAACAGTGTGGAGACTTCAATGGGGAGTTCTGAGAAGGGTAGCTGCTACACAGGCAAAGGTTTTGAATTACATGAAGGTATATTCTTAAATCTAGAGGGTACCCTGGCTAGTAATTTATCACCTTTAAGAAGCATAGAGCAGAGCCCCACTTTTACAAAACAAACTTTGTGTCTACCAGTGGAACTGAAAAATGGAATTAATTAGATGCCTTGGTTTTCATAAACTACATTTTTAGTAAGGAAAGGGATCTTTATTTAGCTACAGTCCATCGGGACACCCATGAACCCTCTGGTATTCTGAAGCTACAGAGAACAAAATGTGCTGAAGTGGTCTTACCTTTAGCTTAGGACAAGAAGACAACTGATTATACATGAAACGTTCCCCTTCGTGATAAAAAAGTGAATAGAAGCATGAACGTGGAGATGAAGCTACATGGAGAGAAACAGGAAATGTCCAGTAGGTTCACAGGTCACCACTGTGCAAGCAGCAGGCCCATTCTATGAATAAAATTTCCTGACTCCAACAGTCTCAGGACATATTTGTCTTTAAATGATATGAGTAATAGTTCCTTTGAAATTTGCTTTTTGTATGTTAGGTATCATTAAACATGTACAGCAAATATTGATTATAATTTTTTTTAAATCCTATTTTTACATAAGCCTAATCATGTCTTTATCTTCTGGTTATTCAACTGTGGCTGGGTTGCTGAAAACAACCCTGACAGTGAACCAATAGAGTGAACACACTATAGGTCTACTAACAAGTATTAGCATCTTGTAAAATGTCACATTAATGTCAATCTCAGTGAAGATGGACTTGCTCATTACTGTATTTTCCCTTTCAGCTTCGTAAAATGTGACCTTCTCAGGCAGGCCTGGAAAACACTGTAAAAAGGCATTTTGGTTAGTGTTTTGTTCTGTTTCCCAATCAATGCAGGCTTGACAAAATAGCAGGCTGTGTTTCAGCACTATTCTTTTTAGCCCTATTGTAACAAGTGAAAGATTCTTAGGGGAGAGAAAGTGTTTCCCTGTGCTTGAGAACTAGTTGAGCAAAATGTAAGGAGCTGAAACAATATCCGTTAGTCATGGCTGCATATGAAAAGTAAGTCAGGGAGATGAAAAGGGTTTATGCATTTAGTCCCTTCCTAGGAAATGACAAAAGCATACAAGTCCCATTGTTCTGAACAATTCCTTTTAAAGTAATCCATTTGCTTGGGTTCCAATGATAACTCTTATGTGCTATGTGCATATGCATGCATTTCAATTTTGCCTTTATGTCATTATAAAGTGTGTTCACATAGCAAAATGTCACTGGGGGAAGAGAACAGAGTGGTCTTAATGACCTTATGTGATGCCAAAAAGGAAAAGTATTCTCAGACAATGAGCAATAAACTCGTTTTCTATTGCCAAAAATGTGTCATCTAGACAGTCCCATTTTGGCACAGATACCTTGGATCTTTCTCTTTTGAAGGAGCTTAAACAATGTTAACTATATTGCCTAAGACAACAGTTACTTTTGCAGTATCATTAACAACTGTGATAGTTATTTTTTTTTTTTTTGCTCTGAGAATCATTTTCATTTTATTGTGTTAATGCATTAAGCCATTCAAACATTACACCATGCCTGTGAGGTGATTTCTATTGTTATGTCTGAAGGAATGGAGGAAAGGTAAATAAGGAAGTTGTTCCTGCTCACAGAATGACAGAACCACTGTGGGAGAAGAGCTAGTCACCCTGAGCAGTGACTACAAGTCTTATTTGGTGTGTATTTGTCACGTTTCTTCTTTTCAGCCCTTTCTCTTCAAGGCAGCATATACCAAGAGCAATACTAAATCAGATATGTTGCACAGAATGCCTGGCTATATTTATCACCTTCTTTTGATGTACTCATGTTAAGGTTTGGTTAGCTGTAACTATCCATTTATCTTTTTATATTTCATTTATTTCTACATTGTAGTTTTTATCCTGAAATTGTGAACAAACTAAAAAAAAATGCTATTTTATTCTGAATACCTAAAAAGGTGGTGATATTCTGGGACATTAAAAAATAGCAATTCCTTTTATCTCTTTCCATTGTTTGTAGGGTAGAGCCTCTCAGAGGATGGTTACACTCTACCCAGCAGCCAATGGGAAAAGAAGCAGAGACCCACAGACAAACATTAGATGGAGTTCAGTGGGTGTTATGGAAAAGTTGGTGGAAGGATTGAGCAACCCGAAGTGAAGAGGGATTTCAGAGGAAGACCAACGAAGTCAACCGGGTCACTTAGGGGTTCCCAGAGAACCAATCAAAGAGCAACTGTGGGATAGATCAGGCCCCTGTCCTACACAGTTGTAACAGATGTGCAGCTTGGTCTTCATGTGGATCCCTTAATAACTGGAGTCTGGGCTGTCTCTGAATCTGTGGCCTGCATGCCCATGGACCTAGTCTCCTAACTTGCCTTGTCTGGCCTCAGTGGGAGAGGATGTGTCTAGTACTGTAGAGACTTGATTTGCAGGATTCAAGGATTGGTGGTGGTGGTGGTAGTGGAGGGAGTGAGGAGGGAGGAATGAGAGGAGGATCTGCATGAAAGAATATTGAGAAAAGAGGCAGGGCGATATTAGGATGTAAAGTGAGTAAATGCATTATTTAAAAGTAGTAAGATATTATTTTTTTAGTACTACCAAATGACTTTCTTTTGGAACAGAGTTTGTGTATCTTTTCAGGTGTGTTCATTCTGCAGGTGGGATAAGTATGTTAGACTGTCTAGAACATTGTATCTAAAATGGAGGATAGTATCAGAAAATATTTATGGTTGTTTGATCCAGTGATTCTTTTCCATTTCCTTTCAAAAACAGAAGAAAATAATAGAACACTATAAAACAAAACAAAATAAAAAAAAAAAAACATCATATAGATTGAAACAGGCATCTGTCAAATGGACAAAGATAGAGAAATCAAACTACCTGGCCTCAAGACATAATACAAAAGCAAATATCCTATCTCAAAGAGCTTTCTGATAGCAAAAAACTCAACATAGAGACAGTACCATGGTGTGGAACAGCCTGATGGATCCATACGAGAGTAATCAAATGATCCAAAATTAATATGAAAAAAATAGATACTCAAGAATGATAATTATCTATAATGAACAGGGCAAAAAAAAAAAAAAAAAAACTCTGAATTGTTCACAGTCAAAAAAGCAGACAAGGTCTGTGTCTCTCTACAGGCAAAACAACCAATTCAAAGCTTGTCAAAGACTTAATAGTTAGACCTGAAACTGATTGTAAAATTGTTGAAACACACTTAAAGAGCATACTTGAAGATATTCGTATACAAAGGTAGTTTTGCTTAGACTGCAATAGTAGAGACAACAGAAACTGAACAGATGGGAGGATGGCACACTAAGAAGTTTGGAGGCAGAACATGTCTGCACAAATGGAGTAAAGAAACAAACTGCACATCTGACAAGCTGTTAATAGGATGCCATGGAAACCTAAATGAGTCAATATTAACCACACAATAATCCAACTGAAATGGATTAAAAAATGGAGATGTCTAATTAATATTTGCAATAATGAACACTAGAATTATTCTATGAGAGATATAATATTAGGTGAAAATCACAATAAGATATTACCACAAATGAGTTGGAGACCACCCAAAGGATTCTCCAACTTACAACAAGAACACATGCTCCACTATGTGCATAGTTCCTTATTTATAATAGCCAGGAGCTAGAAAGAACCCAAATGTCCTTCAACAGAGGAATGGAGACAGAAAATGTGGTACATTTACACAATGGAGTACTAATCAGCTATTAAAAATAATGAGGTCATGAAATTCTTATGCAAATGTATGGATCTAGAAAATATCCTGAGTAAGGTAACCCAATCACAAAATTACACACATGGCATGCACTCACCGATAAGTGGATTGTCCCCAAAGGATGGAATACCCAAGATACAATCCAGAGACCACATGAAGCTCAAGAAGGAAGACCAAAGGCTGGATGCTTCAGTCCTTCTTAGGAAGGGGAACAAAACTCGTCTCAGGAAGAAATACAGAGACAAAATGTGGGGCAGAGACTGAAGGAAAGACCATCCAGAGACTGCCAAACCCTGGAATCCATCCCATATACAGCCAACAAACCCAGATAACACTGCTGATGCCAAGAAGTGCTTGCTGACAGGAGCCTGATATGGATGTCTCCTGAGAGACTCTGCCAGAGCCTGACAAATACAGAGGTGGGTGCTTGCAACCAAACACTGAACTGAGGAGAGGAGTGCCCAATTGAGCAGTTAGAAAAACAACTTAAAGGAGCTGAAGGGGTTTGCAACCCCATAAGAACAACAATATCAACCAACCAGACACCCCAAAGCTTCCAGAGACTAAACCACCATTCAATGAGCACACATGGCTCCAGCCACATATGTAGCAGAGGATGGCATTGTTGGGCATCAATGGGAGGAGAAGCCCTTGTTCTTCTCAAGGCTCCATGTCCTAGTGTAGGGGAATGCCAGGGAAGCAGGATGGAGTGGGTGGGGGGGAGCACCCTTATATAAGCAGGGGGAGGGGGAGAGAATAGGGGTATATGGGTGGAAAATCAGAAAAGGGGATAACATTTGAAATGTAAAAAATAAATCCAACAAAATAAAAAGAAAAAATGAAATTATCACTCATAAGTAGAATTTAAAACACTTAATATAATTCCAATTGACATAAAAACAGTGGTTAGTAGAGATATGAGAGACACCTGGGAAAGAGAGACTGGGAGATCCTATCAAAATGAACAAGACTAATTTAATATAATTAATAGGTTATGGTATTTTATGGTATCAAATTGAATAAAATTAATAGTAAATTTTATTACATGCTTCAAAAAGTGAGATGATTTCAAATATATTAACATAAATTATAAAATTATGCATTAATATGCTAACTACTTTGAGTTCCTATATAAGTCAAACTATAAATGTGTAAATCACAAAACAAATCAGTAGAACATTATGTTTTAAAAATAAATCACATTGATTAAACAAATAAAAGACCATTGTTTAATTTATAGTTATTGGTTTTATCAGTTCACGATGATTGCTTGTGTTTATTATTATATTGGGCTACAAAGTATTGAATTTCTAGTTTTAAAAATTCTTCCATAATTTCATATACTCTGCAGAGTTCTAGTACTTTCTGGTGTTCTTATTGCCCAACTAGTCATGATTCAAGGAAATTTAAGCAATTTTTTTCTTACAACTTTATTTTAAAAAGAGAGATACATGTACAGATTTTAAAAATCATTGTGGCATAACACTATATGAATATATTTTAGTCAGTACTTGATTCTTTTAGAGGTTTGATAGCATGCATTGAAATCCCACTAGTTACCATAAGCATAAAGTACATGTGGAACAGATTTAACCATATCAGTTAGAGTAGAGAATTGATGGCTCAGAAATTATCACTGCTATAAATGCATGGGAGAAGTTGGGGTCAGCAAAGGTATAGACGTAAAAATCTGTCTCTCTGTCTCTCTCTGTATCTGTTTCTCTCTCTCTCTCTCTCTCTCTCTCTCTCTCTCTCTCTCTCTCTCTCTTTCTCTCTCTCTCTGTTCTTTCTTATTTTGTTTTCTGTTTCAGACTAGGTTTCACTGTGAAGCAATTGCTGTCCTGGAATGCACTCTATGACCAAGTTGGCCTTGAACATAGAGATCAGACTGCCTGTGCCTCTCTGCCTCTCCTCTGGCTCTCCCCTGCCTCTCCCCTGCCTCTCCCCTGCCACTCCCCTGCCTCTCCCCTGCCTCCCCTCTGCTACTCCCCTGCCTTCCCTCTGCCTCTCCCCAGCCTCTCCTCTCCCTCTCCCCTGCCTCTCCCATGACACTCCCCTGACACTCCCCTGCCTCTCCCCTGCCTCTCCCCTGCCTCTCCTCTGCCTCTCTTCTGCCCCCCCCTCTGCCTCCCCTCTGCCTCTGGCTCTTGGAATGCTGGGATTGATGACAGTTACTTGTGGATATCAGAACTTTTTAAATAAAATTTTAAACTTTTGAAATGTTAGAGAAATATTTTCCTTCTGCCTTTACTCCATAAGATAGACCTCATAGGAGACACATTATATATTTTTGTCTTTTGCCTATTAATTATTAACCAACGTTATAGACATCACAGCAAAAATTCCATGCTCTTTAGATTTGAGCACTTTGGAGAATCATCCTTTATTTGGTTTGATGTGGAAACTTTATGAGAACTCCATGAACTGCCATCTTTTAAAATTCCCTTGTTTAGCATAACTGAGTCTTTGGTATTTTATCTTAGTCATAATCCCCTTATGTCATTTCCACCCATTAGGAGATACAGATATCGTAGGCAGAGTGTCTCATAAAAATCTCTGCATATTTCTTATTCTTTAAATTAAATATCCATGACCATCAGTGGAACAAAGTCTCTTGCTTGTGTCTATCACAAACCCATGATTCTATACCACTGCCTTTTCTACTAGTAACTTCCTCTTGTTTGATGTTTTCTCCCTCCTCCACTGCCCGTAAGCATTGTCTCTCAATACTCCAACCTTTACCTTGATCCCTATTGTAACCAAAATCCTTTGAAAATGAAACAAAGTATGTTTTCATAAACTCTGCTTTATAAGCGTCAAATTAATTTGTAAATTCTTAGCTGTTCTGTTTTCCTTATTATAACCAGAATCTTCCTTTGCAAGCTTGTACAGTGATTATCTGGTGGTAAACATGTCACAATAATCACTCAGTAGAGCATTCTCATGGCTACTGGACATACACATGCTTGGCATATAGACCAAGTATAATCCAATGCCTCTTTATTATTAATCCCTCCTCTCTCCCCTCTCCAGTGTTGGCTTGACTTCTTGATATTTATATTTCTCTGCTTCTTTTCTATCTGTTCAAAGTGTTTTGTGACTTGTGCTTGTGACTATTCACATTTTTCCACATTTACAAAAAATGTATTTTTTCTAAACATTCTTTAAAGTACTGGGTTTTAATCTAGTTCACAGGATTGATTATATCAAATAAATTGTGTGAAACTATGGGTCTAATCATTAGGCCTAACTTGTCCTTAACTAAATACAAACAGTTCCTCTGATTCCTCTAGCCATCCTGACACAGGATGTTTCTGAATGTTTGTGGAGGTTCATTGTATATTCAGGTCCTTTGTTTTCTCTTTAGGGAAAAAATACAAGTTAATACGACTGAAAAGGGGAGGCATTGAATTCTTTGTTTTCTTAAGAAAAGGTTGCTTGAAATTTGGTAAATTAAGTGACCCAAATGAGCCTGTCAGAGGTAAAATACATACTAAAAACAGTTCTACTTACAGCTGAATCGGCTGGGTATTTTTATGTTTAATGCAGTCATGTGGAAAAGCTGTTTAAAATAAACATGCTTGCTTTTGTACTCACTGCAAATTAACCTGTCACTGAAAGTTTTACAGGTCCTTCTGAATAATCCATTTTGTGTAATTCTATTAAATAATTAAATAACTGTATACGTTTCTGGTAATGGAAAACACACTTTTAGAAATCAATTTATTTTTCTTTGGATATTCATTGTATTATACATCTTGTGTACTTTTCTGATTTTAAGCTGCAACAAATTTTCTATAAAAGAAACAAAAATGTTTTCTATACTTATTATATCTACATAATCTAGAGTCAATATTTAAAGATAAGAAGGAACCTAGAAAATGTATTGCTAACAGTGCAGTCTCCCTACACAGAAATGTTCAGATAAAGTTTAAATTCAGCAAATTTTAATTATATGTATTCATAATATTTCGTCTTTTTTAATTGTGTTTCCCAGAATTGAAAGGTTCAAAAAGCTCATTTCCTCCTTCCATGAAAATACTGACTTACTATTATCTATAGGATAAAGCGCTGGCTCTAGAAACCCCCAGCTCACATAATGCTTTCTCTGTGGCCTGTTTCCCGTTTCTTCCTCACCCTTCCTTCAGATTCACCTGGATATTTCAACAAATATCTTCAAAACTTTGTCTCCCCAAATGTGACTTCACCACAATAAATGCTGTCATCATTGTATGGTAAGGCTCCTTTCTTCTGTAGTAAATTATAACAAAGAAGTAATTTTGTTATATTTAAATAAAGAACTTAAAGCAATTCTTGACCAGCATAGAGTTGTCCAAAACTAAAATGGAAATATGGTAATTACAGTAATAAATATGGCACAATATTTAGGTAGTTATACCATATTATATGAACTCTCTTGGCTTGCTGTACCTGATCTCCCATTTAACAACAATAAGAACAACAAAAGTATACAAAATATATACCTTTAAGAGTATTACAATTAAAGAAATAGAAATATATAAAATGTGCTTTTAGTGTTCTTTTAAGACCTCTGCCGATCCTGTATTCTATCAACCTTGTCATCGTCATCTTCTTCCTCTTCTTACACTGTGTTTCTAACAGCATCATCTGTTGTTCTGAGCTAGTGTTTCATCTTTCCCTAATCATACTGCTTGCCTGCCTTGAGATGGTTTTCATAATTTAATAGTGTGTATAGATTGTGTTATATAATCACAAGCACATATTAAACAGTACAATAGAGAATACTGAATTTAATTCTTAGTGTCTCTGCACATGCTCAGATATTGTCTTCAGAGTGAATATAAACAGTATATAATGAACATATATTAATCACAAGATTCATGTTATTGTAGTGAATGCAATAAATAATGGATAAGGTGTGTTTTACCTGTTTGGGAAGCAATGATCAAGGCTTAGCTAATGCTAGTTCTCGTGCTGATTGAGTAATTACAATGCATGATAAAGCAATGTGATCTAGAATTTGAACTAAAGAACAAGTTCTGACAAGGAATCATATGGGCTTCATGAAGAAGGTGTCTTTAATATTTCAATATCTTTGTTGGAGTTATGGAATAATTCCAGGAAAGACATTTATGTAAGTAAGATGTAGAGAGTTAGGACCCTATAAAATGGTTTCAACACCAATGCACGTTATTATCGTAAAGAATCTTCTAATCTTACAGTGGTTTGTACAAGGGGCCAGAGGAACAGGCAGTTAAACTGTATTTGTAGGCCAAGAATATTTAGCAGTATTTTAAAATTCTGTATAATTATATCATTGACTAGTTAGTATATATTAGTACTGTATGTTGCATATTAAGACTGAACACACACACATACACACACACACACACACATACACACACACACACACACATACACACACACACACACACACACACAGAGGCATGCACACACACAGCATAAACATTTCAAGAAATAATCTGGGTTCAGATATAACCTTGCATGAGAACAGGTAACGACCTTAGTGCATTTCTTTTTCAATTTGATTGCACTGATCAAGTATGGTTTTCTTTGTCAATACCATGCTGTTCTTGTTACACTACCCTCATAGTACATTTTGAAATTGGGGATTGTGACACTCTCAATGTTCTCCTATTATTCACAGTTGTTATAGCTACCTTGATATTTGTTTGTTTCCTTTAAAAGACAAAAATTGTCCTTTTAAAATGTGTGAAGAATTCTGTTGGAATTTCAACATTGTAGCTGTAGATTGCTTTTGGGAGGCTGGAAGACATTACTATATTAACCATAACAATCTATAGGCATTGAGATCTTTCCACTTACTATAATCTTTTTAAATTTCTTTCCTTACTGCTTTAAAAGTTGCTGTCATACTGATCCTATACTTGGTATTTTAGTACCACTGGGTACTTCATACTTCTTAGTCAGTTGCAGAACTAATTGATTCCTTGATGTCTTTTCTCATCTATGTGCCATTAGTATATATGAAAGTTTCTGACTTTAGTGAATTAATTTTAGACTGAGCCATGTGGCTTAAAAGTATTTGTCAGCTGTAGGAATTACCTTGTGAGATTTTAGGGTCATTTACATATACTATAATGTCATCTGCAAATAATGATACTTTGACTTCATCCTTTCAAATTTGTATTACTTTGATCTTCTTCAATTGTCTTATTGCTCTAAAAATTCATTTCACAAACATTTAGCAGGTATGAATAGAGTGGAAAACCCTTTCTTGTCCCTGATTTTAGTGACATTATTGTGAGTATATCTACATTTATTTTGATTTTGGCAATGGACTTCTTGAAATCAGTCCTATGTAGAGGAATGTTCCTTGAACTTCAAATATCTCTAGCACTTTTATTATGAAGTTATATTGGAATTTGTCAAAGGCCTTTTTTGCATGTAATGAGATAGTCTAGAAAAATTTTTTAATCCTTCAGTTTTTTTTTTAAAAAATATTGTATTATATTTACTTATTTGAGCCATCCTGCAACCCTGAGATAAATTCTACTTAATCTTCAGATGATTCTTTAGGTATTGTCTTGGGCTTGGTTTGCAAGTATTATATAGAGATTTTTTTTTTTGCCATAGGTTCATAAGGAAGCTTGGTTTATAAGTATATTTATTTGTTAAGTCTTTATATGGTTTGTGTATCAGGGTAAGTGTTACCTTATACAATGAACTGAATAATTGTCCTTCTGTTTCTATTATGTAATATAATTTGAGTAGTATTGGTATTAATTCTTCTTTAAAAATCTTGTAAAACTCTTTACTAAAGCCATCTGTCCCAAGACTATTTTTGATATAAAGAAATTTAATGACTGGTTCTATTTTACTAGGTATTATATAAGTCTTTATATATACATATATATATATAGACATATATATATATATATATTATACATAAAACTTTAGTGGGTTGTATGCATCAAGTAATAGCAATTAATCCATTCTTTTAGAATTTACAATTTGGTAAAATGAAAGTTTATACAGTGTCCTCTAATGATGATCAAGATTTTTTTGGGGTCTGTTCTCATGGTTCCCTTTTCATTTCTAATTTTCTTAATATGATTATTCTCTCATTTTTTGATAATTTGGATAAAGTGCATTAATCTTATTGATTTTCTTAAAAAACCAAATCCACATAGCAATGAACACCTGATTTTTAATAAAGAAGCAAAACACATACATAAAAGACAACATCTTCAACAAAAGAACTAGAAGGTACTGGTCGAAAAGGGAATTGTGATAGACAGGTATAGATGGAATGTGGAGGCTGGAATGGAAGAATCAAGTTGAAAGAGGAAGCAGAAAAGAGAATAACCAAAGAGATGTGCAGGGATTTCTAAAATTAAAGTTCATTTGAAGGGTAGCATGGAACCCTTCCACAAAAGAAGCTTCCTAAATATACACAAATATAAATGTGATCTAAATGAGATCGCCAAACAATGAGTTGAGAGTCCCATCTAACCAACCATCTCATGTCATCAAATAAAGTTTCCAGTACCAAGACTGGGACACACCTAATTGAGCTGTTGGACAATTGGACCCACAAGAAGACCCTAACAACTCAGGCTATTTCCAAGGAGTTTTTCCTCTCCACAAAGTGACAGCAAGGCTCCACTGTCAAAGCTAATAGGTACACAAGCAATTGAACATCGATTAGTACAGATAGTGCAAAAATACATCCTCACATCTTTGGTACAGGGAGGTATCTTTCACACTACCAAAAGGGAAATGTAAACAGAAAGCAAGTCACAAACCCTTTATCTATGATGGTGTCTGTCCTCCATGCAAGACATGCTAGGGCAAAGGTGGTACAAACCTTGTGTTGATTAATCATCCACTGTGTGATTTGGCTTACTATGTGATGGAACCCATAGTGGACACTGCCTGACGGATCAAGCCCTCTTCGCCAGATTGCCCAGAGATCCAGGGGAATACTAACACTACTATTGAAAAGCAAATTAGCAATAAGACGAAGCCTAGTGCCATTCAGCCGTACTTTTAAAACAGTACTTTCCACGTCCTTCATTGCAGAAGCTTCCTTCTGCGGCAGATGAGAACAAATACAAAGATCCAGAGCCAAACAATACGTACAGAGTGGAACATGTGGGTACACTGGGCCCTAAATGGAATGTCTATTAGGGTTCCTTCCCTCTGTTCTGTCCAAATTTGATTTGTTGGTGTTTGTTTTGTGTTATTAAATTTTAATTTATTTCAGTAGTATTCCCTAGAATCCTATTCTTTCTTTTTCTAATGAGAATGGATCTGGATGAGAGGGAAGGTGGTGACTGGGAGAAGTAGAGGGAGGGAAACTATAATCAGGATATATTATGTGAGGGAAAAATCCATTTCTGTGTGGTTTGTCATGTGAGAGACAATGAAGATCTGATCTGTATGTATTTTAGTATAAACAGGATTAAGAAGAGCAAACGGATGTGGGAAATATCACAGATATAGTCACACATGTAGCTGCAATGCCCCAAGTGCAGAAGAAAGATATTTTAAAGATAATGACGTTTTATGGAAAAGGAGAAGAGTGATACCTGAGGAGAAATAATGTTTTGGGATCCACTTTAAAGTTCTTATAGGAAAATAACAGTTAAAACTATTTTGCTGATATGATTGTATTCTGCAAGGACCCAAAGACATAAAAGTCAGTAAATACTAGCTTCTGTTATTAAGGGCTCACTACAGTGATCTAATATTACTGTCATCATGAAATGGCATATGAATATAAAAACTTTTTATTTATTGAAATAATAAAAATTCATAAAACTCAAAATCTCTAAGTTCATATGATACATATACTGATAGAGGCTGAAACCATTGAATAACTTACTATGTATAAAATAATTTCTTTTTAAAAATAATGATGTGTTACTGTAACTTGTAGTTTCAAAATACTGAGATCATTAAATAAAACCTCATTTTTACATGAAAACAAAATATTTTGGAGCATTTAGCAGATTGGAGCTTATAAATATTTCATATTATTTTTAACACAGCTATTTATGTTATTATGTTAGTAGGCTAAGTAGACACTAAAGAAATAGTATATAAAACAAATGAAGATACCAGATAGATGATGTCCTTGGAAAAATTAAAATTTGTGCTCCCAGAAGTGGTTACATTCCGTTCAGGGCTTGAACTTATTAGCCATTGAGAAGACGTATCTCTGGTGACCCTTCTCTCCAGTTAGACACATTTCAAAGAGAACAATATATAAAGTCTACAGAAATGCAAATCATCTTTAAAATATTTTTACAGAGATGAATGTGAAACTCATGTGTGAGAACAAGAAGCCAAGGTAGGAGAAAATGAGCAACAGCAAGAAAGACACAAGGAGAAAACACTGTTGACTGAATTACCTACGATGTTAAAGAACAAACTATAAGATTATATTTATTCATAAATACATTTATGTATGAATATGTCAAAATATATCCCCCAATCTAAATCTCTACTCTCTGCCTTGCCATTTCTAATCTCAGGGAATGAATGAGTCTCTTATTATTTGAAGAGCTATGATCACCATCAGAAACTTAGGAACCAAAGTGACTTTATAACAGTATATTGACTCTCCAGGGTTGCTTTGTGTGGTGAGGAAACTATTCCCTGGAGAGGGATCTGAACTGTGAGGATGGGTAGAAAGCAACCAGACAAGAAGCATGCGTACATTTCTTTCTTGCTGTCTGCTCATGATTGTGGTTGTATTGTGTCTCCCTTCCTACACTGCCGATGCCTTCACTCTGCCACAGGGATGGACATAATCCTGAAAGTGTGAACTAAAATAACCCTATTCTTCCTTACGTTGCTTTTGTGTGGAATTCTGTCACAGCACCAGAAAGGAGAGTAAGATGATTCACCTCATTTTTCCATGGCAAGCTCTTTAGCAACCCTGCCATTTCTCCAGCCCATTTCTCAACCATCTTAATGCTGCAAACTTTTAATATAGTTTCTTCTTTTCTGGTCACTCACCCATACTCCAAACATAAAATTATTTTTGTTGCATTTATGTAAATGTAATTTTGCTTGTACTATGAACAGTAATAGAAATATACAATGTGCAGGATACCCGATATGTGTCCCCTGTGAAAGGGTCATACAATATTGCCCCAAAAGATCATGGCCAGTTCAGAACCAGTGTTTTGTGGAAAGTCCATTATTTTCAAGGTTTTAATTATTACATCTGGAGCCAACAAAAGCATAAGCAAATGACTTTGTTGAAACTAAGTTATTTTAAGGAACCAATAGAATGCAGTTTGTTCAGACAGAATTTACTCCATCTTTTAAAAACATTAGAAAATATTCTGTACCACTACAGAAACATCATCAAGTAAAAGATTTTGTTTAATATGTTTGAACACATAATTTTGTTAGTATACTTCTGGGCATGGAGTGCACTTGTAAATAACCATAAAATTAGTGTTGATGGCACTATTTTATTTTACAATAAAGTTCTGTATTGTAATTGTGCATGTATATTCTAATTATTCAAGTTTACTAATACAATTTAAAAATTGAAAACTTGGGAAGAAAAAAATATTTACATCTCTGTTTTTCCTCTTCATAATTAAAAATGGATTTTTCATGTAATATATTTGTTATGGTAGTCCCTACGCCAACTCCTCTCAGGTGCTCTACACGTCTCCAGCTAGTCAAGCTTTGATTCTTGCTCTCTTTCTCTCATTAAGAAAAAAGGTAAGGAAAAATAAAACAATACAGGAATCTAAAGAAGGAAAAAGAAATAAATAAAAACAATTAAACTTGAATGATACCAAACAAACAACTGTACAGAAACCAAAGAGACAAGGATAAACACAAGAAATGCAGAAAGGCTTAAGAGACACAAGGACTAACATTGTATAAATACATAAAACCATCAACTATGATACACAGGCAAAAGGCCTGTGGGGTAAGGAGGAAAACAAAACAAAACTAAACTAAATTCAAGACAAAGCTTCATGAGGGAAAAAAAAAAAGAAAAAAAAAAAAAAGAAAGAAAGAAACCTTCCCAAAATACCATAGCTGGACATGGGTATTTCCTTTAAGCCTGGTTTGTATACTCAGTGAGATTCTACTGGAAAAATTATTCCTTTCGTTTGCAAGTAGCTATCTATGGAAACTAGCTTCTGGGAGCAAATCAGAGGAACAAGTCTTTTAACACAGCAAGAACAAGGAACATATTAACTCTCAGAGGCTGTGGCAAGATGCACTAGGCATGAACCTGTATGAGCCTGATGGAGTTTCATTCTTCTCATCTTAAAGTGATACCTTTAATTTTTTTTTTTATTTTTATAAAGTTGCTAATTCAATGGTGCCATTAGGTGTGGGCACACTGCTTTGAAAGGCAAAACAGGAAGAATCTGAGGGGGAATATATATCCCTGTGTGTATCTGGGACATTGCCTTCATCTCTAGCATCTTCACTCCTGAAGAGGTACTTGACACAAATGAAATACCTTTCAAAGCCAGTGTTTCTCAACATCTACCTCAGTACCCCTTGGTGGCTTTTATTTGGCCTTCTGGTGACAAATCTGAACAGCCAGACATTAGAAAGCAGGCCTCTGGCAACTCACTTAAATGGGCATCATTCAGCAGCAGAGACAGAACATAATTGATTTAGTGACAGATTTAATGAAAGCAACGTGGAACACAAGGGCCAGCGGGTGAGCAATGGTGGGCCTCCAGCAAGGAGAGGGTGGTGTGTTACCTCCTGATTAGCTGCGGCTAGTTCCTCTTCCAGTGCAGAGACTCTTTCTAAAGAAACCCTCAGTCGCTCCCTTACCTAGAAGAAAAATCAAAATATGTGCAGTAATGTACATCCCAAATATAGGAAATTGTGCTGAAGCCATCATTAACATCAGAAAACAAAGGTCAAATTCTTTAAACATTTGTAAGCCTAAAATCCCAGGATGATTTTAAACCTGGCAAGAATAACATGAAAACGTTGTTATTATAAGCATCATTGCAAGGGATGTTCTTGTGGCAAATCCTATTGTGCGCGGTGGGATAGACCTTCTGACAGGGTTACAAATTGACAGGGTTTGCTACGATTTCTCATTTATAATAAACAGAGGCATACTTAAAAGCATAACCAGAATATTGCAAACTATCAGTGGTTAAGAAAGAAAATAGAGTAAGTTTTAAAAATTAGCGAACTTATTTTGGCCTTTAGTGCCTTACTTCAAAAGTGATTTGTTTCAAAGGGAAGAGTTTTAGGAAACTGAAAACTGACTTCAGTTTGTTTGTTTGTTTGCTTGTTATGAGTGACTGCAAAGTGTCAATGATTTTTAGAATTCCAACTTTGCATCCAGGTACCAGGTGTAAGGCCATTGCATTTTGTAAACTAACTAGTATAGTTTGAAAGCAGTGATGCCTTAAACTTGTTTCCTGTGTAACTGGACTTCACAGGACTGTCTCTGATGTACACTTTCTGACAACATCCAAGGTTGGGAGAATGCATGATGGAACATGCCTGTAGACCTTGGAAGTAGGAGGAAGGTGTTGGGTCAAAGGCCAGACTGAGATGTATAGATTATAGCCCAAATTTGTTTACTTAGTGAGACCCTGTTTCAAAAGATGCAAAAATCAAATTGAATCAAACAAAAAAAAATAAAAGGTACAAATCATTATATCTTTACAGTGATGTATTAACTTTATCCTACATCTACCCAAGTAAAAATCAAGTCATTTACTTAATGACTTTTATTGTTTAATTTGCCTAAAAAGCTAATAAACTATATACTTGAGACACAATTCATCACACATTCCTGATTTTATTTATAAATTAGCATATTTTCTATTAAAATGTTATAGAATGATTTCAATAAATATGAGTTTTAATGCAAGAGTTATATTCCTGAAAACTAAATTTGTTATGTGACTGTGTTTTCTATTTGGCACTTTTCTTACATAATGCTTAAGTAGAAATATGGATAAATCTTTAAGACATTTGAGTTTTATTAAATTTTAAAGTTAGAATAACCACCTTACTTATTAATTGTATAAGAAAATTGACAAGTAATTCTTCTTTAACTTTAAGGCCAAATACAAATTGTAAAGGTGTCAATCATTCGTGTGAATGTTATATTATGTTAGTGTGTACAATTAGGGAACCGAGTGCACTTAACTGGTGAACATGGTCCAAGTCTATGACATTCTGATTTTGGTGTATTATTAGTATAAAATAAAATACCATTTATTATTATAATCCTCCCAGAATCTCTCTTAGGTTCTGTCATATTAATTGTTATGCTCCAGTGCTTTAGATAAATATCAAGTTATTCATAAGAACCGTACAGAGTTAATTCTAAGTAACAACCCAGGCTCAGATGGATGTCTTTGCTTATTTGACTTGGAGGACTGTAAGATATGGTAATTTATAAAGGGGTCGGGCTATCCTGGTCTATGAGAATAACCTGAACTCATCTGAGAATAATCAATGAATTCCCCGTGTTCAACATTGATTAGGTTACAATTAGAATCAAACAGAAGGTTAAGGTACCACATTTTAATTGAAGTGTTGATACTTTAGAATGTCTTAAAGTTAGTATTGAATAAATATTGCCTGAATAGCAGCAGTAATGTAGATTAACATATCTTTTAAACTATTTCTGTTACCTTGAAATACCTTAGAAACTCTTAGGTACTGATTTCTTTCCCCACAAGTAAAGTGTATCAAGACATAAAACTCATGAAGTCTATTAAGAAACATGAATGATAAATTATCTCATCATAATTTCATAAGATTTTGGCAAATAAAAAACATTTAACCACAAATAAATGTATCTAAAACCATCGTTATGTGACAATAAACATAATTGTAAATATAATTTTAATTAATACAAGACAGCAAAATATTTTGCTGCTACTCTCAAAGAATTCATCAATAATATTTAAGTATGAACTTTGGTTCTCCATCTTAGATAGCATTTATATGTGTAAAATGTTAGCTTTATGTACCAAACTTTCTAAGATAAAGAAAGAAATGCAAGTATGTAACCTTTCCACAGATAAGACTTGATCGTGTTAAGTTATCTGGTTGGCTTTTATTGTGTCACAGGAAAAAAATCACTATGTAGCACAAATGTTTCAGCCTTTGCTCTACACCATCCTGCCAGCAGGATACCATAACTGTTTTAAAAAATGGTGTGTGTCCTTAGATTATGTGCTTCTATCTGTTAGGGTATATTTGAGATGTTGTGGAAAATAACAATTGTTTAAAATTTGTCCAAAGAAGAAGTAACCTGTGTAGTTGGCAGTTATTTCTACCTCTAAATCTGTCACTTTTTAAAGGATTGAACCACTGGTATCAGGAAGTTTCCCTCACTTACACTGCATGCAGGTACAGGAGACTGATAATCAGAATTTGTATTCATCAAAAAATATTTATAAATTTTTCTGTTACTTCTGTTCTTTTAAATGGCATGAAAATTGCTTAGTGACACACACACACACACAAATATATACATATATGTGTGTATATATATATGTGTATATACATATATACATACGTATACACACACATACATATATATATATGATTATTCTATCACAGAAGATTAAAAGAAACAAGTTCCTTAGTAATGACAAATGTATAATACAATGAAGAGATTGCAGGAAAGAATGACTATTTCTAAATGAAGTGTCAGTGACAAAAAAATGAACAATCTTTACAACTGCCAATCATTATAACGGCTGGTACCCATGTTCTGTCTTTTCTGCTTTATTTTCAATGTTGAAGCCTGAAGTTTACTTGCTTGAGGTATAATTAATTACATTTTCTTATCTTTTTCTCCCTACTTTTATAGCCAGAGCACTTAGGTTAAATGCCGATTAGTTACTAATACACCTGTGCATTTATGCCTTCCTATTTTCATAGGGAGCACTGTTTTATTCCCAGATAAACTGTTCATGAAGACACTTAGGAACAAATTAGTACCCGAAGAAACTGAATATTATTTGGCCTCTAGGCCAAGAAGGTATTCAATTCCTTACTTTCAAGCTTTTATTTTTCTGATGACAATATGACTATTAAATAACATTAACTGCTGTGTTCCCTCTACTAAGCAGTGGTCCAAACCTTTGCAGTTATAGATGGCCCTTGCAGCAGTTCAAGGTAGATACAGTTACGATCTTTCTCTCAAGGAAGGAGTAGATAGATAATAAAGTGAACTCACTTGTACAAATCCATCTACTCCAGAGGGAAACATCAGCATTAAATAAAGATGAGTTCATAAGCACCAGTTCAGTAGCTTATGATCTTGCCAAAGTCTATAATGACAGTTGTGGCAAGTTCATAGATACTGTATCTGTTCTTATGGCTGTAATAAAGAATATTTAATTTAGCTATATTACAGTTATAAAGCTTCTGTATGATAACTATTTTATATTCTTTTAAATGTACTCACACAAGCAGGTTATTGTCTTAAAAGTATTTTTATAATTTCTACTCTGGTTTATAATCATTCATTCTCTTAAGTGATGTCACAGTTCTTACAGGGAACATGAAAGAAAAATTACACACTCTCTAGTATATTTTTTTAAATCATTCAATATAGTTGTTTCTTCTGGAAAAAAAAAAAAAAAAAACATGCTTTTCTTTTGAATCCAGGTCACTTTAGGCGTCTGTCCTGTATGTTAAGGTATCTGTCTCTGGTTTCAAAATACCTGCTTTTCCTCGTTCTTTAGTATTTAGGTAAAATATGATTCATTCTTAACTCCTTTTCTGTTTAAATAAAACCAGATATTACTTTTGTGACAACTTGGAGCATTGTTTTTTTTTTTGTGTGTTTGTAACTGCCTCTCACTGATGTGTGAATGCCTAGGCTTCTGAACCCCTTAGTCATAAAGAGAATTCTTACTTTGTGTGCAAAAAAAAAAAAAAAACTGTCAAGGTTTCTGACACAAAGGAAACATCCTATAAATTCGTGCAGAATTTATTTTATGTATTGTGACAAAAGGAAATATGGCAGAAACTTAATAAGTAGGAACTAAAAAATTACCAATAATATGTATAATTATCTGATATTATACTTAACATGACTACTTATATGACATGAAGTTTTGTTTTCTTCAAAAGATTAATGAGTTTTCACCTCTTATAACCAAGATAAAAAATGGCACACAATTTCTTCTTAAATAATCTAGAAGACAGAATTAATGCTATTCTACAGACATTTCACATATCCCTCTCCTAAGAACTATTTGAGAGACTGATGATAATAATATATAAGTATTTAAATATTAAATGGAACAATATTCTACATACTCAAAACCTAGATATAAACCCACAATAATCCTTAGTTTGAATTTTAATGCTCAGAACTTGTCATATATTTTACAGTGAGAAGCCCCAGTTTTTGCTTTACTAAATCCTAACACATTTGAATGTTTAAAAAAAATACTTCTTTGAACTTTGATAATTGAAATTGTGTCATAAACCTTCACTAATCCCGAAAGGGTATTACCTCCAGTTTGCCTTATATTTGCTTGCAGAACTTATTTGAATAGCAGCTAAGAGAAGCTTACAGCTACTTTTGCAAGGGCTTAGTGATGAGCTGTCCTTCTAATACATTATGTTGTCAAAGGCAGAAACTGTCAACATGTGTGTTTGAAACTAAGATATTAGCAGCAGCAAAGACACACAGAAGGCTTCAAATATAGGTGTCTAAAGGTTAAAGCATGTCTAATTTACACTTTAAAATACATGTCATTTTTCAGTTACTGGTCTGCTGTTTTGGAATCTACAGTCTCTATGGAGACTCATGTAAGAGAGAGATAGAGAGATGTTAGAAACAGAGACTGAGACTTAATACAATTACACCGTAGTTGATTTCAAATTTATAAATACTCGATTATGCCTCTGGACTGGGGGCTCTAAGAGTGTAATAGGGTCTAATTCTGACAAGGTATACATTTAGTGGTCTGAGCAGAAGAATGTGGCCATGGACAGTGTTAATCCGCAGTGGATTTCTGTGAAAACAAAGAAGGCACTGTTTGGCCTGAGATCTTGTATCTGTACCTTTTCATCCAGGGCTTTGTGGTGCTCAAACAAAGATTTCAGTGCCTTGAGAACCTCCACTTCACTGGACACTCCAGAGGGAGACTGTGCTTGCCGCTTGACCACTGTCATTCTTAGTGACCTTTCATGACGGGACACAAGGCACTCCAAGTGTTCCAGCAACAGCTGTTGGATCAATAGAGAATGCAGTTATCCTATGAATAAAGCTAGCCAGCTTATTTATGTAAAATCTAACTTAAACTATGCTACGTTTTCACAGCTCCCACAACAACCTTAGGGAATGCAACAGGGGACAGAGGAAAAAAGAGCCAAACATAGTTAGTTCAATGTTTACAAAGCACATTAGGGCCAACCTGCCTTCAGTCACATAACAAATCACTGAATAGTATGTCTTATGTGTTCTTTGAGCCCAGTGATTCTCAATCTTCCTGATTCTGTGATGCAGTAAGACAGTTCCTCACATCCTGGTGATCCCAACAATAAAATTATTTTCGTTGTTAATGTTATTGATCATAATGTAATCACATGTATTTTCTGATGATTTTAAGTGACACCTGTGAAAAGATCATTTGACCCCCAATCAGTGAAATCAAAGACTTGAAAACCGTGTGTGTGGACCAGGAAAATAATGATAAGACAGCGTTTTTCCATTAAATAAAGACAAGTGCACAATGATTCTAGTACATTTTATTAATCAATTGAGAATTATTATCAGGCTATGTCATGATATTCAGTTTATTTTTTAATAGTGTGTTTTATTTGCTTCATGTAGACTAAACTGTCTTTTATGTATTTAGGTATTATCCTTTTAAAGGTTTGTATATTTTAGTAGCTACCTACACAAACAGGAGAAAATACACATTGGATAAAAAGTGAAGTCAGTTTCCTGTGTGCACACCCATCACTGTCAAAGTTGAGCACATGGTGTGGGTGCTTTGCATTAATTCTAAAGGCTTAGGCTAATCAGTGTGCTTATATGAATATGCATGCATATTTCAGTGAGAGCATCTTCATGGAAAAACAAACTTTACTGTCCTTTTTTCCCCAAATATAAATGGAAGTATGTAGATTCAATTAATATTTGCAGTTTGCACAGTGCCCGTATAGGATAAGAAGGTTCTATGAGGTTAACTCAATGGAACATGATTTAAGATTATTCTCTTACCCTAGAGAGCGGTTTCTAGAGTCGTTCCAAACCTCATCACGACTCTGTTTTCTTGAGGAAAGTTCTTCAAACTGAAAATTCCATTTTCCCAACATAGAACATACACAAAAATGCTACACTTTTCTGCCCTGTTTTTTTTTTTTTTTCCTAATTATATACCCTATCAAG
Source organism: Micromys minutus (assembly GCF_963924665.1). Lineage (NCBI taxonomy): Eukaryota > Metazoa > Chordata > Mammalia > Rodentia > Muridae > Micromys > Micromys minutus. The sequence continues at coordinate 26,359,534 of NC_137957.1, forward strand.
ATGGAAGGCTTTCTGAAGGTATGTGTGTGAGCATCCATTTTGATCCATGGGTATGCACAGACATCTGGTTTTGAAGTGAAGCTGAGAACCAGTTAGTTTCCTTTGTGGTTTTTGCACTATGTTTCTGGCTGTTGGTCCTGAAAACTTAGGAGTATCCACATTATTCTTCTTAGCAATTCTACTGAAAAAAAAGCTAAGCATTCCTACTGCCTGCAAAAATTAAGTAAGGGTCTGTTTAAACTAACTGTACTGAATTCTGTTTTCTGTGACTAAGAAAACATTAACAACGAAGTTGTTAGGTTCTGCTGACTTAAATTTTCCTGTAGTTATCAATTCGAAGACCTATGAATTCCGTATTTGGTAAGTTAGCTTACTGATCATTCTGATTTTCTCCATGACTGATCCATCCACAATTGTTGATGGTCCTTACTGTTTCTTTAGATATGTGTTATTAATTAATTATTTATTTACCTCCTGATCCTCCTTACTAGAGTTCTTCTCCCCATTCCCCTCTCCTTTTCCTCTGATAAGACAGCCCCCTCCCCCCAGGATATTCCTCCATTCCTTTCCATGCTTGTTGGATGACAGTTTAGTCTCTGGAAGCTCAGGGAGAAGAAAATAATCAAGAGAGGCAGAGGAAGGCGGGGACCTGGATGGGATAGGAGAATAGAAGGAGAAAAAGGGAAAAAGGATCATATATGGGGCAGGGGAGACAGGAGAGAAGCCCAGAAACATCCTGTTTCACATGTACTTTATGCTCATTATATCAAGTAAGATCTTAATGCACACTATCAAACCGTTAAAAAAAAACCAAGCACTGACAAAAATGTATTCATATACATTTATGCAAAAATGGTTAAAATTTGTACATTTATCTTTGTTTTTTAAAATAAAGTGGTTAAAAAAGGAAATACTTTTCTAAATTATCATATTCATTTAAACTGAGTTAATTTTACATGTATAGAATTATCAGTGACTACATATTATGTCTGTTATTTTGTGACTGGGTTATCTCGCTCAGGATGATATTCTCTAGATGCATCTGTTTTCTTAAGAATTTTATGAAGTCATTGTCTCTGGTAGCTGAGCAGTACTCCATTGTGTAAATGTACCACAATTTTTATATCCATACCTCTACTGAAGGACATCTGGGTTCTTTTCAACTTCTGACTATTATAAATAGAACTGCTATGAACACATAGGCACAGGAGAAAATTTCCTGAACAGAACATCAATGGTTTGTGCTTTAAGGTCAAAGATTGACAAATGGGACTTAATGAGATTGCAAAGTTTCTGTAAGGCTAAGGACACTGTCAAGAAAACAAAACAGCAACCAACAGAATGGGAAAAGATGTTTACTAACCCCACATCAGATAGAGGCCTAATATCCAAGGTATAAAAAGAACTCAAGAAGCTAGACACCAGAGAACCAAATAACCCTATTAAAAATTGGGGTACAGAGCTAAACCAAAAGTTCTCAATTGAGGAATATCGAATGGTTGAGAAATATCTAAGGAAGTACTTGACAACATTAGCCATCGGGAAATGCAAATCAAAACACCAGTCAGATTAGCCAAGATAAAAAATTCAGATAACAGCAGATGCTGGCTAGGATGTGGAGAAAGAGGAACAGGTCTCCACTTTTGGTGGGGTTGTAAACTGGTACAACCATTCTGGAAATCAGTCTGGTGATTCTTCAGAAAATTGGACATAGTACTACCTGAAGACCCAGTTATTCCACTTCTAGGCATATACCCCAGGGAAGCTCCAACATATAATAAATACACATGCAGAACAATGTTCCTAACAATCTAGATTTCTGTTGCTTCTGATTTCACTAACTCACTCCCAATGGCTTCATTATGGACTCTGTCATAATCAATAAAGTATAACTTTTCTGTAATTGTAGTTCTATGTCCCAAGCCACAAGATGATATTTCTGGCTTGCCTATTTATATGCTCAACCTCAAAAAATAAATTGACTCTCAGGTCCTTTAACAAAGGGGATTTGTTATTTCAATGCCGCACTCCTGGCATTCCCTCAATCTTCCATTCTCCTTTTCATGGTGATTCTTCTGTCAGCCTGCAGAGTTCCTTCAGCCACTACATCCACTGATGTCATGTGTGTTCAGGATTCATTATCCTCTCTTGACTCATTCCGATAATAGCTTTGTGGCAGAGTGAATATGCTTAGCTCAGAAAATGGCACTATTGAGAGGTGGGGGTGTGGCCTTCTTGAGGTAGGTGTGGCCTTGTTGGAGCATGTTGTCAATGTGGGTGTGACTTTCAGACCCTCATCCTTGCTCCCTGGAAGGTAGTCTTCTTCAGTTTGCTTTGGAACAAGTGGTAGAACTCTCAGCTCCTCCAGCCCCATGTCTTTCCTTGATGATAATGGACTGAACCTCTGAACCTATAAACTAGCCGCAGTAAAATGTTGTCGTTTATAAGAGTTGCTTTGGCAATGGTGACTTTTAACAGTAGTAAAACCCTAAGTGTTCTTACTTAGACAAGCTTATTGACTGTAACTCACATTTGGATCCTTTCATCCATCAGGTTTTTGCCCCAAACTCTTATATTTAAAATATAATCTAGTCTGTTTGTTCTTTTGCTTAAGTCCTTAATGTCTTCTCATTTGGCCAAATCAAAAGCCAGAGTCCTTACATGTCCTAAGTGGAACCTATGTTACTCTGAACTCATCTCCTTTGCTTACACATCACCCACATTGATTTAGTTGTAGCACTTGTGTGTGGATCTTTGCTCACCTTTGTTAAATAGTAGGTCTGTATCTGTTCCAGTGCATCAATTTCTTGTTTGTGTTTATTTTACTAAGTTCTTCACTTCTTTACTAAACCTAAAATATTCCTTTTAGTTACCTGCGTAGCCTTATCAGCCCACAATCCTTACCTATTTTTAGTCAAGCATCACTTATCCATAGGCTTCTCTAATTCCTTAAGCTGCCACTTTCTCTGCCCACTTGGCATTTGTCTCTAACATTGCCATAAAGGTTTACTATATTTATTAATTGCCTCTTGAATACTAATATTATGCCAATAAGGAAAGGAATATGTTCTCTACTTTCTAATTTCTAAATTGCCAGTGGACACAGATCATACACAGCCCTTGATCATCCAAATGTGTTGAATGTATAGGAAAGGAAAGGTCTATTGAAGCACTGATTTATCCATCTTTAAGAAAACTGGGTGTTTGGGATATGTGTTCTGAATAGATTTTGATAATGTCAGTAAGTGATTAATGTCACAAGAAAGTAAAAATATCTTCCATGGTATATAGAGGAAAGATAGTTACATAAGCAGTCAATAGCCCATGATTTCTTCTAGTGGTAGGAATGTGAAAGCAAGTCCTTTGACTTGAGTAATTGCTGTCACAGGGTGTTTTGAAAAGCATGAAGAATATGAGCACATTGAAGTAAGTATTATGCTTTGCATTACACTGAAGGAAGAAAAGGAGAGAGAAGTTGAAGAAATCAAAGGTCCAATGACCCTAGAGCTAGCATCATTCAGAATTCACTCACTGTTTCAAAGAAAGACAGTAGTTTGGTGTAAGAGAGGTTACCAAATTATAGCACATTAGAAACTCTCATGCAGAACAAGTGTCTTCTGTGGAAGTGTTTCAATAATGGTCAATAAAGGAAGTAGAAACTAGCAAAGAGACATTTGAGTAGCATCAAATGTGCTAGCTACACATCTCAGAGATATGTGCCTCTCTGATGAGGTCAAGCCCAGTCAATATAATAAATCTGTAAAAACTTCACTGAAAATAGATGCCTTACTAACATAGTCTCTACTTGGTATTCCCTACTCTATAAAGCCTTTCCTGGCCCAAACTTTAGGAAGGTAAGCCTTCTAAGTTTGTTATATTGTTGTTGTTTTTGATTTCTTTGTTTTCTTTTACATATGATGTTTCTATTTTGTAATATCAGAATCCTGTGCGTATATGTGTGTGTTTGTAGAGAATCCAGCAGAGATTATTAGAAATAGTGGGATAAAATGTTTGATCCACTTACATACACATTACTACACTTATCTGGCTTCTGCACCCATGGAGCATAACAATTTTAGTACCCAAGATTACTATGCATAGTTTCTCAACTATGCAGGACTCATCTGCATTATTTGATGGGTTTGCATACTGCCTTTTTAAACCATTAACATGGTAAAAGACAAAGTTAGTAAAAAAAAACAAAAACAAAAAAAAAAAAAAACCAAAAAAAAAAAAAAAAAAAAAAAACAAGAGGACCCAAGATGGCTGGTACTCTTGAAGAAAGCAGAAGTGTATATTTTTTATAAAAGGAACATGTCACAAGAGGAAGACATAATAGCATAGCCACCTTTAGCATAAAGACAAACATATCACAATTACAGCAAAGAAGCTTACCTCAGACCCCCCCCCCAAAGGTTGCTACCTCAACTTCCAAAATGACAGTTGTTTCAGCCAAAGTAGATCTAGAATCTGGAGCTCTCAATGAGTGGACCACACTAAGTAAAACACCAATAGTGATTTGGACCTGGCACTCTAAGGATCAAATAATTCCAATAACAACAAGTGAAACATTAGTGACGAAGCTTATAATCATGAAAGGATGAAAGAGGAACAGGAGGAGGATGAAGTCACAGATGAAGTCTGCAGTTCCTGTCTTTGCTGCAGAGGCAAGGACAAGAATGATGACAGTGCTATCATGATGAAGCTGAGACAGAGAAGAGGTTGTAAGGCTTGAGAAACCAAAGGAAAAGAAGGTCCGGCAAAGGATGTTCCTGGAAATACTGAAAGCATAATTACAAAGGAGAAGTGAGAGTATAGCTAACAAGAGTGCCAAGGAGAGAGGAAAAGGAGGCATTCAGAAGGCTGGGAAGGGCTAAAGAGTCAAGATGCAGAAGCACTTGCGAAGGAAACAATCAGAAGAAAGTAGTTTCAAGAACCAGAAATCATGCAGTCCCCGGACCATACACGCCAGACGACTTCTTGGTCTGGCCTCAGTGAGAGAAGACACTCACAACATTCAGAGACTTGAGGACCCAGGGAATGGGAGGAATGGTGGGGTGGGGTTCAGAAGCATCCTCTTGGAGACTGGAGAGGAAGTATGGGGTGAGGAACAGTCAGAGGGCAGACAAGGACAGGGGAAATGACTGAGGTGTAATAAAAAGATTAAAGATAATAATAAAAAAGAAGAACCAAAAATCAGGAGCCTTAGAACCAACTACATGTTTCAACCTCCCTTTAAAACCTGAATGCTCACAAATCTAGTGTTAAAATTTGACATCAGTGATCTTTGGTTTCATCTGAAACTGCTTTGTTACTGGGCTCAGAATTAGTACATTGGGATTGTGTGGGCCCTCAGCAGACTAAAGTCGTTAGAACTCACCACTTTAATCCTTTTCTACTGAAATCAGACTGGAAAATTACACAAAAAAACATAAAGTGATATTTGAGAATATATTAAGGCAAACCACTGACTTACAAAGTCACTTGGGACAAATTAGCATGAGTGTCTGAAGATGCTCTGAAGATCAAATTAGTGAGCAAGCTGGAAGAAGATAAAACGATTCTTTTTTCAATCCTAGACAAGAAGAGTTGTAGAGCCCCACTTTTGAAGAGAAAGAGGAACAGACCTAAAGTCAGCCTGACTCCCTGGACAAAAAGACTAAAGTCAAGACTACAGAGTTCCAGAAAGAAAAGTATTTGGAGAGATGAATCAAATACTTTCATTTTCAGCACCCTACCACCCCTACTCCCATTACAGAGCTACAAAATAAAATCTTGAGTACAAGTTTGGAGAAGCAGATTCTATCAAAACACCCCAATGCCCTATTACTGTAATAAAATATATGTGTGTGTATAATGGTTTTATAAAACCCTTATAAAATTTACTTCCATAAAAGATGACAAAGAAAGATGATATTCCTGTAATCAAAACTGAGTTGAAGGCAAAGACATCAGGTGAGAGTTCCCTGATGCTCTAATGCAAGTATACAGCCATCCAACATCTGTCATAGGTGTATATGAGGTCATCACTGAGAAGCTGTTAAATAATCATTTGATGGATCTATTCACCTAAGGATGGCCACTGCAGCAAAAAACCAGATCCCTCCAAGGGTTTGGTCTTCTATATTTCTTTTTTTTTTTTTAAATCTTTTTTTAATTGGGTATTTTGTGTATTTACATTTCAAATGTTGATTTTTTTACCCAGTTTTCCCCTCCCCTGTCCCCTTCCCCTGCATCTATGAGGATGTTCCCCCTCCCACGGACTCACCCCCACCTCAACACCCTGGCTTTCACCTATACTGAAGAAACAAGTCTGCACAGAACTAAGGGCTTCTCCTCCTATTGATACTACACAAGGCCATCCTCTGCTACATATGTGGCTGCAGCCATGGCACCCCCAATGTGTAATATTTGGTTGGTAGTTTAGTCCCAAGGAGTTCTGGGGAGTCTGGCTGATTGATATTTTTGTTCTTCCTATGGGGTTGTAAACCTCTTCAGCTTCTTCAGTCCTTTCTTTAACGTCTCCACTGGGGTCCCTCTGCTCAGTTCGATGATTAGCTGCAAGCATCCTAATCTGTATCAATAAGGCTCTGGCAAAGCCTCTCAGGAGACATCCATATCAGGCTCCAGTAAGCACCAAGTCTTGGCATCAGCAATAGTGAATGGGCTTAGTGGCTGTATATGGGATTAATCCCCATATGGGGCAGTCTCTAGATAGTATTTCCTTCATTCTCTGTTTCACTGTTTGTCCCTGTATTTCATCCAATGAGTATTTTGTTCCCCCTTGTAAGGACTGATGCATACACATTTTCACCTTTGTTCTTATTTATCTTCATCTGGTCTGTGAATTGTATCTTAGATATTCTGAGCTTTGGGGCTAATATCCAGTTATCAGTAAATACTTACTCTGTGTTCTTTTGTGACTGGTTACCTCAGTCAAGACAGTATTTTTTAGTTCCATCATTTGCCTAAGAATTTCATGAAGTCATTCTTTTTAATAGCTGAGTAGTACTCCATTGTGTAAATGTATCACATTTTCTTTATCCAATCCTGGGCTCTTTCCAGTTTCTGGCTATTACAAATAAGGCTGCTATGAACAGAGCGGAGCATGTTTTCTTGTTATATGTTGGACAGTCTTTTGTGTATATGCCCAGGAGTGGTAAATCTGGGTCTTTTCAATAAATATGTGGAAGCTTCTCAGTACACCTTGGGAGGTGGCAATGCCCAGCAGAGGGCAATGGGTTGAGGACTTTTGTGGCCACAAAAGTGAATTTGTAAGATAAGCTGGTGTTGCAGAAAGCAAGTACAGATTTGTTGATACATTTTTGGGAAGCCATAGAGAATTAGAAAGCTTCTGAGAAAAATGCATGGAGAGAACACAAGGTAGGAGAAGGAGCTCATATGGTTTGTTTTGTTCCTAAATCTTTCTCTTCCATTTGAAGAAAGTATACCTTGTTTTGTTTTGACTCTTTTTTTTTTTGTTGTTTTTGCATTGTTTTGTTTTGGTGTTTGGTTTTTGTTAGTTGAAGTTTTAGCTAGAACAATAAGACAACAAAAATAGATCAAGTAGATGCAACTTGGAAAGAAAAAAGTCCAAGTATCATATCTGCAGATGATGTGATAATAATATATTAGTGGTCTTAAAATTCTGTGAGGGAATTCATACATCTAATAGATATTTTCATCAACTTTTCTGATTACAAGATTAACCCACAAAACAAAACAAATTATCAACTCACCTGTTTACAAGTGACAAACAGAATAAAAAAAGAAATCAGGAAAAAATTACTTTTTGTGATAGCCTTCAAATTATAGAAAGTATCTTGGGGGTAACTCTATCCAAGCAAGTGAAAGATTTGCAGGATAGAAACTTCAAATCTTTGAAGAAATAGTTTGTTCTCTGCAAATGTCAGGCAGCCCCATTGCCGAGGACACACACACACACACACACACACATGCATGCACACGTCTTTGAACATGGAGGAGATGGAGAAGTTGACCTAGTATCTACATGAAGGCCTCATCCCCATGTTCTAATTTCTTTAGAGAAACATAGAAACCATCCCAGCCATGAAGCTTTTCATGTACAATATGTCCTGCCTGCAAAATATGCCAGAGCAATGTTGGTATAAGGCTTGTGGGAGTAAAAAACCAATGTTTTGCTTGACCTAAGGATCAAATGAGATAAAAAGAAAAAAATACGGTACTAATTTTGTTGTTGCTTATATGAGTGATTGATTTATGATCCTTCTAAGGAAGTTCTAATGTAGTTGAATGTCACGTGGATTTTTTTCAAAGCCACAAAAGTAAGTTTTCTACATCTAGAATCCAGTTTATATGGCAATCATACAAACCTTTTCAAAATATATGATATTGTGAACACTCATCTGCAGATTTTGAATTTATGTTGCTTCAAACCATGTACAAAATGGTATTGCCTGAAAATATCTCTTCCCTCCCCTCATTTATGGTCGAAAAGAAAACTATAATTTCCTATCACATATCTTTCTTCAGTAACTTTTTACAAGTTTAAATTGTTGGTACAAAAAAAAGATTTCATGAATTTTACTGATACATATGTAACGATCTGTATTTATGTTGATGTCAAACATTGTCAAATAATTGTAATTACTTGTTCCAATCATTGGTGAGAAAAATAAAGTCAGTGGTACCCCAGGTAGTTGCCATATCCATGAGTAGGTGGCCAATATAAAACAAAATGAACATCATCTGTGCACTCTTTGTTTTATTTTGCTTTGTTTTCTCTGTCTTCTTTTTCTTTCTCTTTTCTTTTATTTTATTGTTCATTTGTTAGATTGTTTTGATTTTTTTGTTTTGTTTTTTTGTCTTTTGATTTTGTAGAGATTTGATTGTTTTGTTTCTTGCATTTTTTTTTTACTTTTCTCTTCTACATTTTCTTTTATTTTTTGAGAGGACAGAAATAAGAAGATAAAATTAGGTGAGTTTAGAGATTGGCAGAATCTCAGGAAGATTTGGGGATGGGAAAGTATGCTCAAAATTTATTGTATGAAAACATAATAGAAATTCAGTGGTATCCTAGACTATATTTAGCAAAAATAATTATTTCTTTTGCTATAATGTATAATGTAACTAATTGTTTATGAAGAAAAATAAACAAAACAAATGGTGACTTTAGAGGTGAGGGGATGCCTGAGGGTATGAGCTTGTGTGATCACCATCTAAAAAGATACAAATGACCATGGGCATTTCAGTTACCACATCTCTGGACGCTGGGAAGCCATAAGAGGATTATTGTGACTTGCTGGCTGCCAGTCTAGCTAGAAATAGACAGGATTTTATGAAATATTTTGACTAAAGGAAATAAGGTGTAGAGTAAAACCAGATATTTTCTGGCCTCCATAGGTGCACACATGATCATGAATACCTGAAGACACATGAGGGCACATATACATCATATACCACACATGGATACATGTGAGCGTGCACACACACACACACACACACACACACACACACACACACACACACACGAGAGACAGAGACAGAGACAGAGAGGAAGGGAGGCAGAAAAAGAGAGGGAGAGAGGGGAAGAGAGGGAGGAATGAAGGAAAGAAGAAAGAAAGAGAGAGAGAGAGAGAGAGAGAGAGAGAGAGAGAGAGAGAGAGATCATTCCAAGGTAAATTTTTTCAAGATGACCAAAGCAACACTATCTTCACTCAGCCATACTGGTAGAAAGGACATAAGTAACAAACTTTTGGTAACTCTAGTTCTCTAGGAGAAAAAGGGATAAATCAAGAGATTCTGGTCCTAACATAGACTCTGAGTTTCCTGGAAATGAGACAAATCTTTCAGTGACAGAAACTATAAAACTAGGTAATAAGATGGGTGGCGCTATTCTATAATGTAAAATAGCACTGGATAAAGAACTTGAAGTCTTAGCTACAACATAAGACAAGAAAAACTAATCAAAGCAAAATGAGCAGAAAAGGAAGCCAAAGGATCTACACTTGTGTTTAGAACATTTTATGATTTATATCTGTGTATTATATCTTGATTCAAATTAGATTTTAATCACAACACTTGTAGCAAATGTTTTCATTTAAAAATGGCATTCAAATAGACTTGCATACTGCCCTATAGTTTGTCAGTTGTCTAATCACATAATACAACAGAAACACTATAATATCAAAATATTTTAGTTATAATCATCTATATGAGCTTACAGAAAGCAAGAACAGATCAGAATGCAGAGGTCAATGGGTTGAATGCATCCTAGCCACAATGGTTCTATTTTTAACACAACTCTTGTGCTTAAGGCTCAAAAACACCCCAAAACAACAGGCAGAATAATCAGAAAAGCCAGATGACCAGAAAGTATGCTATAAAGCTGTATCTCCTAAAAATGAGAGATAAGCCATGCCTATGGCACATAAAAATATATGGCTGCCTAAGCAAGATATGCATAATAATAGTAGCACTGGGCATATGAACATGGAAACGCAAAGTCTCGTGAAGTCACATCACTAGCAAAAAAACTATAGGCAACTCATAGATGAGAAAGGAGAGAGAGAGGTGGTCTTTTGAAGGAAGGGGCTTTCTGATTGGCTATCCAATACAAGTGATTAGTTTGCACTACACAGATTCAATAGATTAAAAAAAATAGGCAGAGGTCATCAACTCTGAAGGAACTGGCAAGAGTAGGAACATGCGGAATTTAAGGAACAGGAGTAAGTACAGGAAAAACGAAAGTGATGTAAACATATTTTAATTAATTTTGTGAAAGTATTTTAATTTTATTGATTTCATGCTTAAGCCACTCAATTGCATTTCTTTAAAATTATTTAACATACTCAATGGTCTCAAGTATTTCTGACTATATTGGAACAACTGTTTGGATAATATATATGTGTTTTATTTCTTGTTTGCTTTTTGCTGATGCAATAAAATACTCACAAAACAAAACTTGGGGAAGAAAAGGTTCATTTGGCTTAACGATTGCTACAGTCTATCATCAACTGAAGCAGAGAAACCTACTTATGAAGTTAGTTAAATAAATGTCCTCATGGGATGGTAAATAATCTTTTGGGTATGTGCCCAGAAGTGGTATGGCTAGGTCTTGAGATAGAACTCTTTCCAAACTTCTGAGAAGCTGACAAATTGATTTCTAATGTGATTATACAAGTTTTCCCCCTTCATCCCACTAGAAGTGGAGGAGTGTTCTTCTTGCTCCAGAACATCTTGTTTGGCCTCAATGTGAGACAATATGCCTAATTCAGCAGCAGCTTGATGTCCTGGGTGGGAGAAGGTGTGGGAGGTGGAGGTTGACAGCCTGAGGAGGGCCTCCTCTTCTAAAGGGAAAGGATGGAGGACTTACACAAGCAGGTACTTGTAAGATAGAAACGGCTGATATTGGATTGTAGAGTGAACAAAACAACAACAACAACAACAATAACAATAACAATATAGAACTAGGGAAAACAGCATAAAATTGTAACTCCAGAATTTGACAAGTTGAGAGCTGCTTTGTTTATATTGTACTATTTTGTTTAAAAATAAAAAAGAATCTACTTATTAAAAAGTCCTTAGTGATCAGAGGAATGAAAAACAAAATGACTCTGAGATTCCACCTCATACCAATCAGAATGGTTAAGATCAAAACCTCATGTTACAATACATGCTAGCAAGGATGTGGAGAAAGAGGAACACTCCTCCATTGCTGAAGGAATTGCAAACTGGTACAACCACTCTGGCAATCAATCTGGGGAATCCTCAGAAAATTGGAAATAGATCTACTATACCACTCTTGGGCATATATACACAAAAGATGCCCCACCATGCCACAGGAGCATGTGCTCCACTATGTTCATCACAGCCTTGACTGTGATAGCCAGAGCTGGAAACAACCCAGATACCCCACAACAGAAGAATGGATATAAAATAAATCTGGTTCATTTATTCAATTGAATACTACTCAGCCTTTAATAAAGAGGACATCGTGAGCTTTTCAGGCAAATGGAAGGACTAGAAAATATTATCCTGAGTGAAGTACCTCAGACCCCAAAAGACATGCATGGCATGTACTCATTAATAAGTGGATATTAACCAAAAACAAACAAACACACAAGTACACAATAACCAGAATACTGTCCACAGAACTCAGAAAGGTTAACAATCCAAAGGGCCTATGTGAGGATGCCTAGGTCCCACTTGGTAGGGAGAAGAAAGCAATCACAGGAGGGGAGAATGAGGGAACATGATTTTTGTGGGAGGAAAAGGACTGAAACCCTGAAGGCCTGCAGGAAGAATGGAAACAAGTAACCTCGGAAGTAGGATGTGGGGGATGCTCCAGAATGACCAGGGGAATGAGAGAATGTCAGGACTCAAAGGGAGGGACCTTAGATGAAATGACCTACAGTGGGGAGAGGGAACCTGTAGAGCCTACCTCTGGATAGCCATCCCATAGTCAACAATTCTGACCCATAATTCTTCCTGTCTAAAAGAACCTCAGAGATGAAAATGGACACAAGACTGAGGAAAAGGGAGGTCCAGGAACATGCTCAAAATGAGATCCAGGTCAAGGGGAGGCCCCCAAAACTAACAATGTTACTGAGGTTATGAAGTGCTCACAAGAAGGGACGGATTATGACTGCCTTTGGAAAGAACAAAAAGCAGCTGAAAGAATCAGATGCAGAAATTTATACCTAACCAATGGACAGAAGCTGCTGACCCCTTTGGTGTGGTTGAATTAAGGAAAAGCTAGAAGAAGCTGAGGAAGAGGGTGACCCTTTAGGAGGACCAGCAGTCTCTATCAACCTGGATCCCTGAGATCTCTCAGACACTGGACCACCAACCAGACCGCAGACACCAGCTGACATGAGGCTCCCCAACACATATACAGCAAAGGACCGCTGGGTCTAGCTTAAGTTAGAGAACATACACCTAACCCTCAAGAGAATGGAGTCTCCAGGGAGTGGAGAGGTCTGGTAGCTTGGCTGTTTGGAATTTGGGGGGTGGGGGATGGGGAGGTAGGGATATCCTCATGGAGATAGGGGTGGGGTGGGAGAGCTGAGGTATAAGATGTGGAACAGTTAAAAGGTGGACCGGGAGGGGGATAAAATCTGAAGTGTAAAATAAAACATTAAATAAAATTAAAAATAACAACAAACAAAAACACTACCACCACCAAGAACAACAACAACAACAAAAAAATCCTATTTATGATGCAGAATGCTCTAAAGGGAATTGAAGCATCCCACACTTCAGGGAAACTCATTAAGCTAAGGAAGTAAGAAATGCAAAGGCTCCAGGAAGTCCCTTTAACTTACCACATTCACTTCTCCAAACACTACCCCTGCATTTTTGTAGATGACATGCTTAGATGAGCTGCGCTGAACTGTCTAAAAGACATAACCCATGCTGGGGTGAGCATTGGATGGTGTAGTTGTCTTTGAGTTATTTTTACTCTAGTAAATATCTTATCTGTTTGTGTATTACCTCAAAAAATCTCATTGGTTCTCCAAGTTAAACTTTGGTGTTATCCTTTATTTGGTCTGTTGTCAAATTTGTATCTAGGGTGAATAGATATTTAAAGTTTCCCTAGTAATAGTGTTACTTAATACATACATATATATATATATATATATATATATATATATATATATATATATATATATAAAACTTGCCTACATGTTATCAGTGAAATTTTATTAATAAAAATACTATCTTATATTTTTCTATATTCTCATGGGCATAGAAATATTAAGCAATAAAGCTTGTTTGTATATTCACATAAATGTTCATGATAGGTTTTGAGTTTTATCACTCTATAATCATGCACACTATAATTAGTTTTCTTGGATACCTGCATTTAATTACTTGGAGAGCAGATGGCTTTTAGAACAAATTGAACTTTGAATTCTCTCCTTCACTCAATTCTTGGATGAAGACTGGACATTTCTTCAGTGGCAAAATTATTCATGACCTAAAGTTTCACCTCTGACTGAATAAATGCACTATTTCTTGAGGAAATTATAACATGCTTGAGATCTGAACTACAACTTTGGAAACAAACCCTTGATCATCAGATGTTAATTGTCATCCCATACAAATAGAGCTTCTGAAATGTAGAGCCCATTGTTTCTAAAGAAGCACACCGTGTTCATATTAATTTGCTCGTGATTATATGACTTTCAGAGACACTAAAATTGCTGTGACATAGTGAGGTAGCCATGTAAGCCATCAGAAAGATCAATGACCCTTAATGTTAGCATTCTGTCTAACTGTACCCCACAGTTACCTGTCAATAGCCAGGTATGCCTGACACTATAAAAAGGTTTTCTTGGGCCTCCTCATTCTCTTGCTCTTGCATTCTTGTTCCTGCTCTCTGCCCATTCCCTTCTCCCTTCTCTCTCTTTATGTGCTCATGGTCTGACTCTACTCCTCTCTCCCTCTCTTTCTCTCTGCCTCTACAACCCTCTTAACTACCTTCACCAGGCCATAAATAAACTTTATTTTATACTGTACTGTCCTGTGGCTGCTCCCTCAAGGGGAAGGAATATCTCAACATGGGTCTGCTGGAGGCAACTTCCTTACCCCATACCTCACCACACCTCGATAGAACATATCCCCACTCTCTTTATCTTTTTATAAACAAGTCAATGGTAAATATTATGTTAGTATTATTGTAAGTTTGCATAAATTCTTTTCATCTATCACAGAAATTATGATAGATGATATAATTCATTTAACTATAATGATGTAGATGTCTTTCTGATTTTTTTTGGATGGTAGTCCAAGTTCCCAATATTAATCATATAAAACAGTTTACTTGATGCATTGTCTTTTTGTTATTTGTTTCAATTTGTAAGTAGATGTTAGCTCATTTATGTGGTCTGAATTTTTATCAGAACCCTAGAAAGTAAGACACGCTTTTCCAGGTTAACTCACCACTGTACACAATCAGGTACACCCTACATGTGAGATGGTAGTTTCTGTGTTCTTTTATTGCTGCCTTTTCAGCATCAATGAACAGGTGTTCACAGCAAAATGGTAATACATCGTGTCACAAATATACCACTATATGAATCTACCTGAGAAATGTTTCTGTATATCTGTATCATTGTATATTCTATATGGCATCTAGAAGAAGTAGGAAGATAGGTTTGAATCATAGTCCTGCAGCTTTATGGTTGTTGTTGGGTTTGATGTAATCAAGAAGGTCAAAGTAGCATGTAATCTAATCAGTCATTATATTACCAATATTCAATATTCCCTAGAATCCAGAAATTTGTTTATATAATTTAATAAAAAAAATCTTGATAATACTCCTTTAAGAAGATAGAAAAAATTGTTTATTCTCATTGTTGAATATTAGTAGATATTAATCTCACTTCTAATTAAACACTTTATGGTTGTTGTCCTAAAGGAAACTTATGTTCATCTTTCTGATCTTAGCAGGTATTTCAGGTTAACTTACTGTTCTCTTATCATAAGCTGAATGTGCTTGCAGACTCAGGGCGTTTAATATGGTGAGAATAATCTGGCTACTGAAACAAATCTCCATCACTGACAATTTTTAAAATGCCATATGCCACACAGCAAGGTGTTGACTCTTGAGCAAGGTTTCATCTAAGCCATCATAAATCTTTGAGATCCTGAGTGGGTACAATGCAGGCAGCTCTCCCTGTGGCCTCATGGGTCTGTGCCAATGGCACAAGTTCTGTGTGCATTGGATTATCTTTCTAGTCCTCTGTCGTTTTACTCCATGTGGCCTATGGTACATTTGAGTTGATTTGTCTGTAAAGTGGGGATAAACACAGTATCTTCTTCACATGAATGTATAAATCAATAAATGACTATATAAAAGACATAGAAGAAGCACAGATGTAGCTAGCAAAATGGTCTGATGAATTTTTTAATGTGAGAACTCTTTGAAAATAAAACCAAAAGAATTTATTTCCTTACTTTTCATTTTTCTTCTACTTTCAAATTTGTCTGTTCTCTAATACATCGGGGAATGTATTTTAACATGTTACAGTTCAAAATATCAGGACAGGGTAGAATAAATAATAGGGTAGAAAGAGGTAAATTTGCATGGAAATGCAGTACTGCTTTTAATAAAGAACTACACAGGGAGAGAAACCAAAAATTTCATCATATGATCTAAACTGTCCCTGTGGGGCCTTATTACAGGAATTCTGCATGACTCGCTCGC
The DNA here is from genome assembly GCF_963924665.1 of Micromys minutus. Taxonomy (NCBI): domain Eukaryota; kingdom Metazoa; phylum Chordata; class Mammalia; order Rodentia; family Muridae; genus Micromys; species Micromys minutus. Next base: position 26,375,729 of record NC_137957.1, read on the forward strand.
CAAAGCCTGGATTAAAGTGAATTTACCTATATAATGCACATATGAGAGTTCTTTTCACCATACAGTCAGATTTTTATAAATGAAGACGAAAACGAAATTTGATGGTATTACCCTCATGAAAGCAAGTCCACTTCCTATGGGGACACAGCACTGTCCCTGCAGCTGCATTTGTATAATACTCTAAGCCCAAGCACAAAATAAGTTGGCTACTAATCACCTTATCTGCAAAGAATTAACCCAGAAAGACTATGATGCTTAATATAAGTTCACCTTCTTAATAATAAAATTTCACTCATGACCATACGAAAATGGACTCTCCTTTGGTTTAACAATGAGAATACATTAATTTGTGAATAATAAAGTTAGGTACATAGTCTAAGAAATTCAGTAACATTTTATTGTGGTCTATAAAAATTCATAATCCCTGATCTAATTATATGGCACATCATTTGACCGACAAAATAGAAGAATTTCTAAGAGCAAAATGTATAAAGTACACATTTCATCATACAACAGAATGCCTGCAAAAACCATCAATTCCAGAACCTCTAAAGAAATAAATGTGGTAAACCTCTTTTAACTGGTAGAGGTTGTTCCAAAAAATTTTTCCAAGTTGAACTCTTTTTTTTTTTAATTTTAAAGTAAGGTTTTTGCTAAAATGAACAATGGATCAAATGCAGGCCACTGCAATGTAGCAACCCATAACCATTTTGCAGGGCAACATAGTAATTTTGCTGAGACTATAATTTTGGTTTCCTTTCTTTTTATTTTGGGTATTATACCATTTTTCCCATCTTTAAAAATTATCCAATCGTATTGGGACCTACACAACTTTAGGACTTATTTGGCACTCCTAAAGTCTTCACAACCCTTTAGAATTGTGTCCTGATACCAGGCAGCAGACTGTGCCTATATACCAAGAGATGGCTTTAATACATACTCTTGTGTTGTTTCTCTCGGCTTTCAGCTCTGAAATCTCTTCTTCCTTTTCCAGAAGTTGTTCACGGCATGCATTCAATTCTTTAGTCAGTGCAGCAAACTCCTAAAAGGGGGATAGAATTGTTTGAAGATGTACTTAAAATATAAAAAATAAAATCATCAAGCAGGAACAACATAATATAAAACATAAACATTGAAATAAAATTTAAAACTCATATAGTTGACTGTCTAGTTAAGGCACACTATTATTATTTGAGCATCCTGATTTATGGTTTTACCAAATACTGATCCATGACATTCATGAGTTGTATAATATGTTGCTTATGTGTGTTTATCCAATATATATTTCAGAAGCATCACATTACATCGAACTTAGTGTAAAGTATTGCAAAAATATTTTGTTGGACAATATTTGGGATCAAGCTATATAATCTTAGAGTTTGATTCAATGATAAGTTTCAAATGTGATAGAGTAAATCGCAGTCACAATACAAAACTATGATCAATATGCTGTTATTTCTTAGCTCCTATACAAGCTGATATCACATAGGTTAATTAACCAACACTTTCAAACTTTTTTCCAAGATTTATCTGCATAAGCTGTTCCATTATAACTATTGTTATAAAATGAATAACATTGTTTTATTAAAAATAAATAGTACATCATATCAAGCAATGTTACAATGACTGAATTCTTGCAAGTTAAAGAACAAAAAGTAATTTATATTTTATTAATAATGTATAAAACATTGTTAATTTATATCTTATTAATTACATAATAGCTATTTGCTAATTGTATTTTATTATTATTTTGCATTGATTTAAAAAATACAATATAAAGTGTATTAATTAAATATTCTTTACTTTTTAACTAGCTTAATATTATCTTATTCATTAAATTATGAATAAATCTTTTATTTGTTTGGTTTTGTTTGTTTTTAATTTTTACTTATTAATGTTACACCCCATTCATTGTCTTTCCCTCTCCTAGTCCTCTGAGGAGGTGGGGCTCCTGGATGTCCTGCAACCCTGGTTCCTCAGGCCTTTGTGAGATTGGGCACTTCCTCTCCCTCTTTGTAATTCTATTTTATTAATTTATTAAAATATGAAATACATTTTTATTAATTATTTATTAATATTATGTCTTAGTTAATACTTTCAACTAAACATAGCCTAGAATCAGCTAAAGGGATCTCAGTAAGTCTTT
>NC_137957.1:26378074-26520574 GCF_963924665.1 Micromys minutus
GAATGTAACATGGAAACAGTCAGAGTTTTCTTGGTATGTATAGATTAAACATAATGATTTTTAAATACCAAAATTTGCCACAAGACTATATTCTTAGCTCTTGATATATTAAGGATTTAAAGTCCAGGTGTACCAAACTCTAAGAGGGTGCTATACACTTTTGTCTTTTCCTAAAGGACTGAGGTTTTTCATTTTTTGGCCTTTGTTTTTCTTGAGCTTCATATGGCCTGTGAGTTGTTCTGGGGTTTTCAGAGCATTCTGGGGCTAGTATCCAATTATCAGTGACTGTATATTATGTCTGTTCTTTTGTGACTGGGTTACCTCACTCAGGATCATATTCTCTAGATGTATCTATTTTCCTAAGTATTTCATAAAGTCATTGTTTCTAATAGCTGAGTAGTACTCCATTGTGTAAATATACCACAATTTTTGTATCCATTCCTCTACTGAAGGACATCTGGGTTCTTTCCAGCTTCTGACTATTATAAGTAGGGCTGCAATGAACATTGTGGTACATGTGTCCTTATTTTATGTTGGAGCATCTCTGGGATTTATGCCCAGAAGTGGAATAACTGGGTCTTCAGGTAGGACAATGTCCAATTTTCTGAGTAAACCACAGACTGATTTCCAGAGTGGTTGTACCAGCTAACAACCCCACCAACAGTGGACGAGTGTTCCTCTTTCTCCTCATCCTCGCTAGCATCTGCTGTGATCTGAGTTTTTGATCTTAGCCATTCTGCCTGGTGTGAGGTGGAATCTCAGGATTGTTTTGATTTGCATTTTCTTGATGACTAGGGATGTCCAGCACTTCCTTAGATGTTTCTCAGTCATTCAATATTCCTCAATTGAGAATTTTTTATTTAGCTCTGTACCCCCATTTTTTAATAGATTCTCTGGCATCTAGCTTTTGAGTTCTATGTATATACTGGATCTTAGACCTCTATCAGATTGGGGTTGGTAAAGATCTTTTCCTAGTCCGTTGGCTGCCATTTTGTTTTCATGACAGTGTCCTTAGCTTTACAAAAACTTTGCAATTTCATTTCTCAACCCTTGATCATAGAGCACAAGCCATTGGTGTTCCATTCAGGTAATTCTCTCCTGTGCCTATGTATTCTAAGGTTTTAACTACTTTCTCTTCTAATAGTTTCAGTGTACCAGGCTTTATGTGGAGATCTTTGATCCACTTGCAATTGGGCTTTGTACAGAGAGATAAGAAAGGATCTCTTTTAATTCTTTTGCATGCTGAGTGCCAGTTGAGCCAACATCAGTTGTTGAAGAGGCTGTCCCTTTTCCACTGAGTGTTTTCAGTACCTTTGTCAAAAATCAAATGACCATATGTGTCAGGTTTCATTTTTAGATCTTCTATTCTGTTCCATTGATCAACCTGCCTATCTCTTTACCAGTACCACGCAGGTTTTTAACACAATTGCCTGGTAATATAGCTTGATGTCAGGGATTGTTGTTCCCGCAGATGTTTTCTTGTTTCTGTTATTCAGATGAATTTTCAAATTGCTCTTTTCACTCTATAAAGAATTGAGTTGGAATTTTGATGGGGATTGCATTAAAAATGTAGATTGCTTTTGGTAAAATGGCTATTTTTACAAAGTTGATCTTTCCAATCCAAGAAAATGGGAGATCGTTCCATCTTCTAAGATCCTCTTCAATTTCCTTCTTCAGAGATTTGAAGTTCCTGTCATACAGGTCCTTCACTTGCTTAGTTAGAGTCACATCAAGGTATTTCATATTTCAATAGTTTGTGACTATTATGAAGGGTTTCTTTTCCCTAATTTCTTTCTCAGCATGTTTATGCTTTGGGTAGAGGAAGGCTACTGATTTGTCTGAGTTAATTTTATATCCAGCCACTTTGCTGAAGTTGTTCATCAGCTGTAAAAGTTCTCTGGTGGAATTTTTGGGGTCACTTAAGTATACTATCATGTCATCTGCAAATAGTGATATTTTTACTTCTTCCTTTGCAATTTGTATCCCTTTGATTTTCTTTTGCTGTATTATTGCTCTGGCCAACCCTTCCAGTACTATGTTGTATAGGTAGGGGGAGAGTGGGGAGCCTTGTCTAGTCCCTGAATTTTGTCCGATTGCTTCAAGTTTCTCACGGTTATGTTTAATATTGGCTATTGGTTTGGGTTTCTGTTCTTTCCAAGACTTTTAACATGAAGGGGTATTGAATTTTGTCAAATGATTTCTCAGTATCTAGTGAGATGACCATGTGGTTTTTTCTCTGAGTTTATTTATATGGTAGATTATATTGATGGATTTCCATATATTAAACCGTCCCTGCATCCTAGAGATGAAGCCTACTTGATCATCATGAATAATTGTTTGATGTGTTCTTAGATTCAGTTTGCAGGAATTTTGTTGAGTATTTTTGCATCAATGTTCACAAGGGAGATTGGTCTGAAGTTCTCTTTGCTTGTAGGATCTTTGTGTGGTATACGAATGAGAGTTATTGTGGCTTCAAGTAGAGCATTGTTAAACTTCCATGAGTATATGGGCCTCTCCTTGTTTTTGTTGTTATTAAAGACAAGCCTTGGTCCATGGCGGTCTGATAGGATGTGTGGGAGTATTTTAATCTTCTTATATCTATCGAGGCTTGTTTTGTGACAAACTCTATGGTCAATTTTGGAGAAGGTGCCATGGGGTGTTGAGAAAGTCTATTCTTTTGTTTTAGGGTGAAATGTTCTGTAGATGTCTATTAAGTGCAATTGGTTCATAACCTCTTCTAGTTCCACTGTGTCCTTGTTCAGATTCTGCTTCCATGATCTGTCCACTGATGAGAGTGTGGTGTTGAATTTTTCTCGATATTATTGTGTGTGGTACAATGTATGTTTTGAGCTTTAGTAGGGTTTCTTTTATGAATATGGGTGCTCTTGTATTTGGAACATATATGTTAAGAATTGAGAATTCATCCTGAAAAAAGTTTCTTTATAATGAGTAAAAAGTGTCTTTCCTTATGTTTTTTGATAACTTTTGGATGAAACTCTACTTTATTTGATATTAGAATGGCTATTCCAGCTTGTCTCTTGGGGCTGTTTCCTTGGAAGTTTTCTTCCCAGCATTTTACTCTTCGATAGTGTCAGTCTTTCTTTGTCTCTGAGATGAGTTTTCTATATGCAGCAAAATGCTAGATTCTGTTTATGTATCCAGTCTGAAGGTATATGTCCTTTATTGGGGAATTGAGTCCATTTATGCTAAAAGATATTAAAAAATATTGGTTGCTGTTTCCTGCTATATTTTGCTTTTAGAGGTAGAATTTTGTTTGTGTGTCTTTCTTCTTTTGGTTTTCTTGCTTATGTATTTTCTTACTGTTTCTAAGATGTAGTTTCCCTCTTTGTGTTGGGTTTTCCATCTATTATTCCTTGTAGGGCTGGATTTGTGGTCAGATATTGTGTAAATTTAGTTTTGTCCGGGAATGTCTTAGTCTCTCCATCTGTGGTGATTGAGAGTTTTGCTGGGTATAGCAGCCTGGAATGACATTTGTGTTCTCTTAGGGTCTGTATGATATCTGTCCAGGATCTTCTAGCTTTCATAGTCTCTGTTGAGACATCTGGTGTAATTTTGATTGGTCTGCCTTTAGATGTTAAATGACCTTTTTTTCCTTACTGGTTTTTGTATTCTTTCTTTGTTTTAAACACTTGGCGTTTTGACTATTATGTGTCAGGACAAATTTCTTTTCTGGTCCAATCTATTTGGAGTTCTGTAGGCTTCTTTTACGCTTGTGGTTATCTCATTCTTAAGGGTAGGAAAGATTTCTTCTACTATTTTGTTGAAGATATTTACTGTGCCTCTTAGTTGATATTCTTCGCCCTCTTCTATTCCCATTATCTTTAAGTTTTGTCTTCCCATTGTGTCCTCCATCTTCTGGATATTTTGGGTTAGGATCTTTTTGCCTTTTGTATCTTCTCTGAATGTTTTGTCTGTTTTTAATGTTGTGTTTAGTTTCTGAGATTCTCTCTTCTGTCTCTTGTAGTCTATTGGAGATGTTTGCATCTGTGACTGCTAATTTTTTTTTAGGTTTTCCAACTCCAGGATTGTTTCTTTTTGTGTTTCCTTTATCATTTCTCTTTCCATTTTTATTTTTATTTTCAATTTTTTCATCTCTTTGGTTCTGTTTTCCTGTAGTTCCTTGGGTGATTTTCATGTTTCCTCTTTAAAAGCTTCTATTTATTTATGGTTGTCCTCCTATACTTGCTTAAGGGAGTTATTCATGCTCTTATCAAAGATCTCCATCATCATCTTGAGGTATGACTTCAGGTCTGAGTCTTTTTTTTTCTGGAGTGTTTGGCAATCTGCTGCTTGCTGTGGTGGGGGAGCTGAGTTCTGATGTGGCCAGGTTGTCTTGGTTTCATTGATTAAGTTCTTTTGTTTTCCTTTTGCCATCTTGTTGTCTGTGGTTATATGTGGTCTTGTTGTCAGTGACTGACACCTGTCTTTCCTGTGGATATGAAGGCCCATGGGCTCAGGAAGAAAGTTTCTTCTAAGTGTTTGGCTTTTTGTGGGCAGGCAGTGAGTTCTGGTGGCAGGTATCAGTTATCTTTGTGGACTCAGGTGGGTCACCTCTTGGGAGGCTGCTCTGGGAGCTAGGCCCTATGCCCACTGGGCCTGAGAACTAGTGGTGGGTATCTGGCTCTTTCTTTAGTCCAAAATGGACCCTTTTCCAGTGAATACAGTACTCTCTGCTCACTAAAAACTCGTGGTGTGCCCTCCCTGGGCCTTTGTGTCAGGTTCACTTCTGGTCCTGGTATAAAAGTGCCTGTGTAGCTGATATTCTAGAACCACCTTCCCCAGGGAGATCAGGATTCTATCTGACACAGCTCTGGGCACTGCCTCCAAGCACTCTCTGTGCTCTGGGTACTCACTGAACATCCTCACTAGGTCTGTACCCCAGGTTACCTGCTTGTCTAGGTTGCAGAGCACCTGGGCTTCTGGCCCTGAAGCACAGCCTTTCATACTGTAGGCCTGAAAGGAACTTTTGCCAGGAGCACCACCACCAAGGACTCTCTGTGTTCTGGGTGCTCACTCTGCAGCCTCTTCAGTCCTGTGCCCCAGTTTATCTGTTACAGTTTTTATTGTAATAGGATGTCTCTGCATTTACATTTTAGATGCTATCCCCTCCCGCAATCCCATCTCCTCTCCCCCTCTCATTGCCTCCATGAAGGTGCTCCCTCTCCCAACTACTCTCTCCCCCCCTCAGCACCTTGGTGTTACCCTATCCTGGGAAAACAAGCCTTTGCTGGACTAATGGCCATGATAGAGTATTTTGATTGTTTTAATTGATATAAGACAGTCCAGCCCATTCTGGATGGTATCATTCCTGGGCTGGTTCTGACCTGTACCTAAAGCTAGAGTTAGCTAGAAAATATATTAATACACAGTCATCCTTCATGGTTCCTATCTTATGTTTCTCCCTTGACTCCCCTCAATAAGAGTTGTAAACTGAACCCTTTTTCCTTTAACTTGATTTTGTTATAGTGTTTGTCACAGCAAGAGAGTAGAAACAGGACTCAAATGTTTTATGAAAATCTCACTGAGACCTACAGAAGTGGTATTATTTTCCAGAAGTACACACTGAATTACACAGATGCCTATACAGGTTGCCCATTTATCTCCTAGAAGATGGTTTCTCACGCTGTTCATTAATTTTCTTCTGACATAAGTTCTTTCCTTGTACTTTGTCCATCTCTTAGTTTTTATAAAATTTACATATTTCTCAAACTCACAAAACTTTGAGATGTTTTTACTACCAAAAAAGTAACTGTTATAGATGTTAAGATTTTAAAATTTAAACCATACAAGACTTGAGAACCTTTCAAATGTGTACATGTTATGAATATACATTAGAATTACCATTTTGAGCAGTTGGTATTTTGTATTTCTTGCTGTTCATTTCTGTGTTGGGAATTAGACACTGGATAAACTATTTTATATCTTGCTCATTTTCATACATGGTTGGCAGAGCCTGATGGTGATAAATAACCTTCTCAAATATCCAAAACCTTAGAATTATCCACAGTAGTCCTGTAACTGATTTCTGATGCATTGATTTTATATAAAGATGAAAATTATCAAGTGAAAAAAACCTTACTCAGTCTTACCAAAAGTGTCTCCTCTTCATGTATGCATGACTCTTTTTACCATTCATCCATCCATTATCCATCCATCCATTCATCCATACATCCGTCCTTCCATCCATCTACCCATCCATCTAACATCCATCCATCCATTCATCCATACATCCATCATCAATCCATCTTCCCATCCATCCATCATTCATCTATCCATCCATCCATCCATCCATCCATCCTTCCATCCTTCCATCCATCCACCCATCCATCTAACATCCATCCATCCATTCATCCATACATCCATCATCCATCCATCCTCCAATCCATCCATCATCCATACATCATCCATCCATCCATCCACCCATCTACCCATCCACCCATCTATCCATCCATCCATCCACCCATCCATCCATCATCCATCCATCCATGCACCCATCCACCCATCCATCCATGATCCATTCATTCATCCACCCACCCACCCACCCATCCATCCATCCATCCATCCATTCATCCATCCATCCATCCATCCATCCACCATTCATCAATATGTACATCTAAACATTAAGTATCTATCCAATGTGTACTGTATTCCATGATCTATATTGAATACTGAAGTAGAAAAAGTAACTAGAAAGGGTTATTTCTCTTTGTGTAACTTTGGACCCAAAGTTCTTATTTGAGTGATTTACACTATCCTCAAGAACTCAATACCAGTTGCCACAGTGCTATGCCAGTAATGACATTTAAATCCACTGGACATAGGAGAGAGGTAAATGTGATACCACTCACTGAAGCCTCTATGTCAGGTGTACTGTTTGTAGCTACAGAAATACTTCACTTTCCCACATCTATTTTTTAACTATCCTCTTTCTCATCTGGGTTTATTTCCAACACCATTCTTTCATGAATCATTCATATCTAAGCATCACCTTGCTTTGTTGATATTCTATGATACCGCTTGTATTTTATAATAACTTAGAATGAACATTTAATAGGTTATATTCATAGCCTTAGTACTAAGAATAATTTAATAAAATTAGTAAGCAAACAATAATTTATGTTGTAAGAATAAATTAATGATTAGCTAAACTTTTAAATTTGACATTAGTGATGAGGTAATATTTATTAGTTATACATTCTTAATTTTCAAAGAGCATTGTAATTTTCTTAACATAAAAGAAATGATAATAGATTGGTTCTTTTGCTATTATTTTCTTGTAACCGTGTATTTTATCCTATACCAAAGAAATATTAGTGTCTGCTGTATCTTATTTGATGTGTGTAAGTTATTGGTGGTTACCTGGACACTTAAAACCAGTAAACAAAGTTTTCTATGAATCTACTCTGGATTTCTCTTGTCTACTGTACCTAAAGTTATATTCTTTAAACATAGTTCTAAAAATTCCAGGAAGAAAATCCATAAGCAAGTGGATTTGAAAAATAATATGTTATATATAGTTTGCCACTGGGAATTTATACATAGCAGTGGAAATGTTACAGATTCTGAGTCAAGAACTGACAATCATCCAGAGTCATAGCCATAGGAAATCAATAAACTAATATAGAGACTCCACAAGTTGGCAAGGCGTATAGTGCTTAGGTCAGACACTGGCATATATAAAGAAGAGTTCAAAATCTAACAATTGACAAGGTATTATAAAAAGTGAAGTCATGGAAGGATAAATGCTAACTAAAACTTTACCCAGATTTTGGGAAGTTTAATCAAAGGAGTCCACAGGGAAAGCTGAACTTTCTCTAAGGCAATGAGATACAAAAGTAGGTTCATTACCAGCAGAAACACCAAGTTTGACAGACTACTTACTTTGTTCCCCAGCCATAATTTGGCAAGTTCTTACTTTCTCAATAATCAGGATTATTTTTGTTCAGTTTATGTTTTTCTTGGAATTTTAAAGGGTGGTAGGAATCCACAAAACACAATGTCATGAGATACTCTCAGACTCAAAGGAGTCTTTCTTTCTGCCTAAGAAATTGCTCATGCATATTGCTCACATGCCTTTGAACATACAGTGAAAATTGCACCCTTTTGGTGCAGCCAAGACAATATTAAAGGAGAAGTAGCTACAGTTAATATGTTTTCGCACATTTAGACATTTATTGCCAGACCCATGTTAGTATGTGGCAGTTTCTGCAAAAGTGTCAATGACCCCAGATCTGATACACACCAGACAAAAGGTCTCCTACCCACCAGTCCTAACTGTGCTATACATTGTGCATTTCCATCTGCCCTAAGTTGAGCCAGAACCATTCATAATTCGTCTCTTTGCTGCTTATATCTCAAATGATAACCCTTGGTTGATGAGGTGTACCCATTTCGATATCCCCTTGTTTGTTCTGCTTGTTTTATTTTGTATTCATGAATATTGAGACGAGGCTCTGAAACATAGGTCAGGCTGACCTAGAGCACAAATTTTCCTTCCTCAGCCTCTTGAGTGCTGAGATGAGAGGCAAGCACCAACTTTACCAGCTCCATACTGGATTGATTACATCTAACCAGTTCTTGTTCGGCTCCCTTTATACCTTGGAAACTAGATATTCATTCAGGTCTTGTGCCTATTACCCTTGATAACAGTGACCTGGGTAGAAGAAGGAAGAATATAGCATGAGACCAGTGCTGGCCTTTTCTCTCTTCACCTCAGGCCCCTTTCCAACCTGACCACCACCAGCCACTGTCGGGATTCTTCCAGCCATTCTCCCCTCACATCTGTTCACTGTGAATCTTATTTTGATATTCAGTATTAAATATATAAAAGTCTTGATTCATTTCCTATGGTCTGTTTACTTGTGATTTAGTTGTGAAAGCAGAGATTTTACACACACACACACACACACACACACACACACACACACACACACACACTTTTATTTAGTAAATGTTTAAAAGATTTTGCTAAAAAAAATAAATGAAAGATTTTGCTTAGCAGAAGAGTCCTTGCTTTAAGGAACTCAGTGAGAAACTGCATGCCAAGAAGGGAATTCAACCTTTCTATTGTGTGAGTCACTTAATTAACAAGCCCTACTTTGGTCTTATTTTGTCAGTGACATATCTGAATAAGTACCAGTTAAAGACTCATGGGTGCCCATTAGACTGAGAAGGATGAGGAAAATGAAGGGTGAGTTGAGAATCAGGTTCACTAAACATTGTCCCTGCCCTCCCCAAATACAAATAAACATTTTGTATTTTATTCATCAACTAATGGGGCTTCCAAAGAACAAGCTCCCAGGACAGTGTTTAGAGTGCACAGATGCATACAGTTCTCAATATCCCAAAGTAAATCAGAAGCATCAACCTTTTTAACCTTAATAATTCCTGTTAAAATTTTGAGATTATAATAGGATTATTACCAACTTCACTGTTGTATCTCCAAACTTCCGTGCATGGCTACCTTTGCTCTTTTTTTCTTCATATTTCCATCCTCTTTTTTTTTTCATTAATTGTTGTTATATGTTTGTATGAATAATAAAACTCTAGCACCCCAGGTTCAGGTATCATAGGAAAAAAGAGGACAGAAACATTGCAAGAGCCAGAAAAACGTGTATGTGTCTCCTAGGAATAAATACAAGAAGTTGTACAATACTTTTAAAACATTTAAGAATGATTGCTTTCTTGTTCTGTTCCCTTCTGCTATGTTTTGGTGTTCGGGGAGACTTGGCTCTTCTGGTGATTGGTTTTGTGTAGGGTATGAAGGGGAAAGTATTCTTTATAAATAGATGTTTACTTTTATATAAATTGCACATAGATTTCCATGTACAGAGGTAAGTATATCTTCCTACAAACCAGAAAACGTATCTTCTAGAATGAACTTAAAATAGAAACATTGTATTAGCAAGATGAGTACAATGCAACAGAATGTCTATGTCTTTAAAACAGTTACAAATTAAAATATCTCCAAATAATTAGTTTAGAAATATTTTTTGGCAACAGTTAGCTTGCCTCATATAAATGAATGTCCCACTATTCTACCAGGATACATAGTACATATGTACATACATATGAATGTTTGCATCAATGTTATGTAATAAATTGTAGTACTTATGACCTCTGTTTCTAGACTAGGCTCTTAGACTCAGATAAACCAAGGAAGGCTGTCAGCCACAATTACTGTGTAAAACAGCTACGTCTCCTGGCCAGCTCTGGGCTAGAGAGCCTGAAGGAAGAATTGCTTGCATAAGTAATGCAGTTTGACAAGCATGACGGAACTCAGGATTTTGACCAAACTCTATAAATAAAGCTACCCGAATTAAAATGAAAGAGATTCCAACTCTGTAAATATTTCATGCCTTTTGATTACTTTCACATATCCTAACTACAGACATTTTTGCCTTCTCCATGAAATTCCGTTCAACACACCACAGTGATCTGGGGGCTGGAACAGAAAGAAGAGTGTGTCTAACACAGCAAGCTGCAAAAGCCTTTTAAAAATGACAAGATGTGTACATTAGAACTTGTTAAACTTCTGTTTTCAAAACTTTCCAAACAAGGCAACTAGAATCTTGTAAAATATGGATGTTTGCTGAAATCAAACAGTGGTGCTGTCAGAAAGCTCCAGGCTGTGTCTTCAGTGAGCACGTCCCTACCATGAGTCACTTACTGTCCTCCCACTGAAGTGTGTCTTGGATCTTACATGCACTCAGCTTATAAACTATAATTTGTCAATCACTAGCCCTTATATGCAGATCCACAGGCAGATCCCCCAGGGGTTAGTGTGTAGTAATTTGTTGAATATCATTCTGGACAAATTGCTCTGAAACAGGACTTACAGAAAAAAAGAAGTTTCATTTTGATTTTCAATTAAAACAATTTGTAAATCAAATTATCTTCCTTGTTGGCACTTTCTTTTCTTCTTTTTACTTTTTTGTTTTTACACTCCAGATTTTATTCCCCTCCTGGTACACCCTGCAACTGTTCCACATCCCATATCTCCTCCTTGCCCCCATCTCAATGAGGATGTCCCCATCCCCACATCCCACGAGATCTCTTAACTCCCCCGGGCTTCCACTCTCTTGAGAGTTAGGTGTATCTTCCTTTACTGAACACAGACCTGGCAGTCCTCTGCTCTACATGTGTTGGGAGGAATTTATATCAGCTGGTGTATGTTGCCTGGTTGGTGGTCAAGTGTCAGAGATCTCAGGGTACCGGGTTAATTGAGACTGCTGTTCCTCCTGTGTTTTCTCAGGACCCTTTTTAACCTTCACAGGCTTGTTTTGAATTATTTTGCACATGTGGACCATAGTCCTCTGAAAAGAGTTGGGTATTTCTGGAGTAATTGCTAGTGTCTCTTGGTGACAGAAGCTTATTTGTAGGTAGGTGGGGGAAAAATGGCACCAGTGATACTAATTGGTTCAGTATCATCTGTGCTACAGTATAGACCTGCCAGCCAAGATCCTCTGACTGACACAGGAGTGGCATGACCATTCTGGGGTGGAATGACTAATGCTTCCTGACTGAATTTGAGGGTTGCTCAGGGGAAGAAAATATGTACTTAACCCTGGCCAAATGTTTATAGCTGGGGATGTTATAGGGCCCTTGCAGCTCTACTTTACTAGCTGATCATGTTGACAAATGACCCTTTAAGTATTGATGTTTCTATGCATAGACCTAGGATACCCCATCCCCGGTCAGTGGAAAGTAGCCAGAGATTCATACATGTCAAAACACTAGGACCAGCAAACTCAGAGTTCAGCTGAAAATGAATTGTATTTTTCACCATTACCCCAGATTGTTTACAATGTAAGAGCAAGGAATGTTTCAGAATAGGAAGCAGAAAGAAAATAATTACAAGGGCTTGAAGAGAAGGAAAAGTGCTTAGAAATGTAACATCTGGGCCTGGCATGACTGTACATTAATAAGCTCACACCATCTGAGTTTAAGTAGCAAGATCAAGCCACCCACAGTAAGCATGGGTGAGAGAGCTGCTCACATGTCCCCATTCTTTACTAGGGAGAGAGTGACAATTGAAAACTGCTAAGAGAAAACATAGGTGTTCATGTATTATCTATGTGACAGGACTGATATGGAAAAGCTAATAGGTCCCATCACTAACATTGAAGTCTATGCAATTGATGCCCATCAGGAAAGAGAAAATCAGTGTTCTTCAATGGAGTAATACTGGATATATCAACCATAATATAGCCAGGCCTCATACCCTATAGCTTGCCAACACAAAATTCAATTTTTATTGTGTTTTTGCATTGTTTTGTCTTATTGTCTTTTGTCTGTTTTGACTTCTGTTATAGTGTTTTATTTTTTATTTTGGAAGTTGGGGGAGAATACAAATTTGAGTCAGTGGGTTAACAGGGAACATCTAGGAGCATTTCGGTGAGGGGAAACATAACCCAAATATATTGTATAAAACATTTCAAACTGGATATATTTTACTCACAACAGCAGCAAAGTTACAGCTGTGAAGAAGCAACAAAAATGATTCTAAGTTTGGCGGGGCACACAACATGAGGAGCTGTATTAAGGTGCTGTGTCATTAAGAAGGTTGAGCACCACTGGTTCAAAATGAGCTACTTTTTACCCATACATGGGTAAATTATACATACACTTTTAAAAATGTTTCTACCAAGCTCAGTTCTCCACATTTCGGATATTCATTAATTTATTGTATGCTTCAAAGGACATAAACATAAGATACTTTTTCCCACTGGTGTTGTGAATCATTTTGAATCTGATTGACATAAATCCTGTGGTTACTCATTGTTTTATTTTGCTTTAAGTTATCCTAATGATGGTCCTAATTACAAAGCAGAGGCAGCATTAACTATCTTCAAGAGGAGAGGAAGTTGACCTACAGCATTATCTGACTAGTAATATAAATGAGACATTATGTTAATGTAAAAATACTTGGTATATTTGTGCAAGAGGGATGTCTCAGTGTACCTTTTGGTTCATTTTACTTAGCAAATTTGTCCTGAATAATATGTGTGTATTAAATATTTAATATATATATATTAAAATATGAAAGACTGGATCAACAGGATTAATACTGATAGAGATAAAAAGCTACAAAGGAAACTTTTGGATATTCCAAAGCTGCTTTTATTTTTATTTTTATTTACTGTTTTGAGATAGGGTCCCACTATATGGCTCTGGCTGACCAAGACCTTACTATATATACCAGAATGTCCTTGTATTTATGGAGATCTTCCTCTTTCTGCCGCAATAGTGCTGGGATTAAAGACATACAATCACTACAAAACTGTTTAAAAGATAAAACAAAACCAAAGCTCCTCTAACACACATATTTCACTTTTCCCCCATTTTAGTTATGTCTACATTTCTCTCCAGGTATCTAGTTGAATAAAATGATGACCAGGCATATTTGAACTATCTGCACTGAATCTAAATGTTTGTTCCTACAAATATGACTCAAGACATCCCATCCACCTACCAGTTTGGCCAAGATTTAGCGTTTCCTCACACAAATAAGTAGAATAAAGCTTTGTGAAGTAAGGTAGTTCATATTCTCTGGCTCTAAGTTTGAGAGCCTCCTCCTCCCAAATTTCTCATGATGCATATGGAAAGATACACATAGAAATATATAAACACAGAGGTTTAGAATCATGATGGAGTTGCCCAATCCAAATTTACAAGTCGTTTGATCAATTTCACCTCTTCTTTAATTCCCCTTAAATCTATGTTGGCATCTTCTTGATATATGAAGCATATGAAAGAAAGGAGAGGAGGAGTCTCAGAGACAATTTCTCACTGAGGAATTAAGGTTTCTAGCTTTGTAACAAAATTAGTGCACTGTATTTGATCTTAACTCATCTGTATGAAAAGGAAAAAAAAATCAGTTTTCCTACTGCAATCTGAAAAATATATCTTTAATTATTATATTCTTGATTTATTCATAAATTTATCATATTTAACCTTTTAGATTCATTAGCAGAAATTTTGAGACCTAGTAAGCACCATTGCTAACACATGCCAAAGCTGATCCCTTGCCAAAGAGAATGCTTTTTGGCAAGAAACCCCAGGTTTCCACAGGTCTGACAGTGTGAAGCAGGAGGCATGCTTAACAAGATGCTCTGTATTAATTTGAAAGGCTTTAGCATCTGGTTAGATAATACCTACTGTGGAAGACACACAAAGTAGCATCCAAGACGAATATTTAAATCCCAACAAAGCCAAACAAAAACCAAACCATGTCTCTCTTGCAATCAAGAAAATTATAATTGCAAATCAAAAAGTATTTGGACCACAAAACCAAAAAGGTTGCAGTGGGTGCTGTTGAAATGGTAAAGCTTAGGTAAGCATTGTCCTGCCTTGAGAATCTTGCTGGGGGATTAGAAAATGCTAATAGCTTACTACTCAGTGCCCTGCATTTTGTGTTTTCATAATGTTTATGATTCTCTCTTTTAAAAAATAGGAGGATGAAATAGCATTGACTAGCAGAGAAAACCCAAGCATAGAAAGGGAATATGACTGGTTTCTACTAAACACTTTTCTCTGCAAAAAGATCCTGGCCCAAGTAGTGTAGCTTTTGTGATGAGAAGTATACACCAATGTATTAGTGTTCTGGAATTTTCATAGAACTTTGCCCCCAGGTCACAAAACAGTCAAAGCAATGTGTTCTGATTGCATGTGCACCAAAATATTGTCTTAACATAGTATAATTTTCTGTGAAGTTCTCAAAGGGTTTGTCTATTTAAGAACATTTTTAACAAAATTTCTGGTTGGCAATTTGATTTTTCACTTTAAAGAAATTGCTTTGACCATTTTATTGTTTCTACCCATTATTCCTGGAATCTTAGCATAACACAATTCCCTAAATGACTTCTGACAGTGTAATATGTGTAATGGTGAGCAAGTGTGACAAATAAAGAGAAATTACAATGTCAGGTGACAATGCAGTGATAGAGCTTTATGCAAAGTGCATCAAATATGTAGGCAGCATCAAGCTACACCCTGAAGGCCAGATGCATGTGACAGAAGAGAGGAGGAATAGTTAGCTGAGAAAAAATATACTCCCCAAACATAAAATCATAAAGTGCCTAGGGCAAAAGATACTGATACATGTCGGATTAAAAATGATGTCTTAGATATGACATCAAAAGTACAACTAATGAGAAAATAGAAAAGAGGTTTCCACTAGCAGGGGACTGAACTGAATTTCACATTCAGCTGTATAAACAGGAGAAAAAGGCATATTAGAACACTGAGCATGGCTTTGGTTAACTAAGTTGTTCTAATATAAAGTGAAAATTCATTGTTAGATAGTATGAAGAAGAAAAGCTGACTTCCACTATTGGAGAATCATTTGTCTGGGAGCTTGAGAAGGTTTTATTATTATCAGAAAGTATACCATGAAGTGAAAGATGTGAAAATATGCACTTGCTAAAGAATAAATTTACTACAATCAATTAACAAACGCCAAGTAAGTCCCCTGGATCCAGTTCAACCTTCTTAAGCTTGGCCCAGGTAGACTTAGTTGGCATTAGGCATCTATGCATATTTTAAGGGATTATATAGGGTTTTTTTAATCTCATATACAAGGGCAGTTTATATCTTTGTCCATTGGATATAATCTTATTGTGTAGAGAGTTTATGGATTGAGGATTTAATATGTAAACCTACATAAAAAGCTATCGGGCTTTGGAGTCATGTTTGTGTTGGGCGGTGGAGGAAAGAAAACATCAGGGTGGTCATATCCACCCAGGTCAGAAACAACAGGAGCAGTAAAGTGAACAAAGCCTGAGTTCTTAGAGGTGGCCTGGAGTGCCAAGTGGAGAGTGCCGCTTGTGGACCATGTGACAGAGTCTAAGAGTTGGCTTCAAACTAGAGTGGCACCCTCAGAGTGAGACCATGAGGCTGATAAAAGGGTAAGCAAGTTTTATTATTACTGCAATACAAACATATCTTTATATTGTCTATAAGAAACTTACTTTATCTTCACAGAAACCATTCCTAAATAAGTCATTCCCAGCAAATAGAAAAAAGAAACAAGCAGATACCTCTCTCCTAATATCTGACAACCTAAGATTAAAAGGAAAACAAACCAGGAAAAGACTAGAAAAGAAAACATCTAGAATAGGCTCAGTGCTTAAGAGCACTGACTACTCTTCCAAAGGTCTTGAGTTCAGTTCCAAGCAACCACATGGTGGCTCAAAACCATCTAGGACCAGATGCCTTCTGAAAAGTGTGTCTGAAAACAGCTACAGTATACTCACATAAAATAAATAAATCTTAAAAAGAAAACTTCTATAGAATTGAGAAAGCAATTTACCCAGAAGGCATTGCAATTCTTAACATGTAGTCATCAAACTCTGGCACAACTATTTCATACTGGATATAGGCAAATATGAAATCAGACCCAGCAAATGTTGGGAATTACAACCTGATCCTCTCTCTTCAAGAAACTCCATGTTTCCTAACTGAACATGAAGCTCTCCAGCTTAAAATAAACAGCAAATGAATCTCTAGGAATATTCTAAACTTAGACAGTGGACATGGACAACTCTAGCAACACGGTAAAGAGATCAGGATACATTTAAAAAAGCAGATTCAATAATCAAGAATTGGGACTTAATGAGATGGCAATGTTTCTGTAAGGCTAAGAACACTGTCAAGAAAACAAAACGGCAGCCAATAGATTGGCAAAAGATCTTTACCAACCCCACATCTGCTAGAGGCCTAATATCCAATGTATATAAAGAACTCAAGAAGTTAGACACCAGAGAATCAAACAATTCTATTAAAAAATGAGGTACAGAGCTAAACAAAAAATTCTCAATTGAGGAATATCGAATGGCTCAGAAGCATCTAAGGAAGTGCTCTACATCCCTAGTCATCAGGGAAATGCAAATCAAAACAACCCTGAGATTCCACCTCACACCAGTAAGAATGCCTAAAATTCACGTGACAGCAGATGCTGGTGAGGATGTGGAGAAAGTAGAACACTCCTCCACTCTTGGTAGGGTCGTAAACTGGTACAATCACTCTGGAAATCATTCTGATGGTTCCTCAGAAAACTGGACATAGTCCTGCCTGAAGACCCAGTTATTCCACTCCTGGACATATACCTCAGTGATGCTCCAACAAACAATAAAAGCACATGCACCACAATGTTCATAGCGGCCCTATTTATAGTAGCCAGAATCTGGAAAGAACCCAGATGTCCATCAGTAGATGAATGGATACAAAAATTGTAGTATATTTACACAATGGAGTACTACTCAGCTATCAGAAACAATGACTTTATGAAATTCCTAAGAAATTGGATGCATCTAGAGAATACCATCCTGAGTGAGGTAACCCAGTCACAAAAGAACAGAAATAATATGCAGTCACTGATAATTGGATACTGGCCCCAGAAAGTTCTGAACACCCCAGAAACAACTCATAGGCCATATGAAGCTCAAGAAAAACAATGGCCAAAAAATGAAAGCCTCAGTCCTTCTTAGGAAAAATATAAATGTATAGCACCCTTTCAGAGTGTGGTACACCTGGACCTTAAATCATTAATAATCCAAGAGCTAAGAATATAGCCTTGTGGCAATTTTTGGTATTCAAAGATCATTATGCTTAATCTATACTCACCAAGAAAACTGTTTCTATGTTACGTTCTGTCCTACAAGTACTTTATGCTTATGGTAATTAGTGGGATTTCAATGCAGGCTATCAATCCTCTAAAAAATTAAGTACTGACAAAAATATTCATATAGTATTATGCCAAAATGCCTTTAAAAATCTGTATATTTATTCCTCTTTTTTAAAAATAAAGTTGTAAGAGAGAGAGAGAGAAAAGCAGATTCTACAGTATGTATGCTTTGCCCCAATACAGCTTACAAGCTATTGAAAAAGTATGCATGGCATTTTACAGTCAAAATGGAAGAGAACACTTAGAGGGGACGGTTCTGTTCTATTTCTAAAATCTAATAATTTTGATTCTATAAAATATATATTTAATTAAACCCCTGTTGCACTCTTGGGAAACTTCACTTCAAATCACTTCCCAAAATAAACTCTCCCACCATTCCCCCCTACCTCCTTCTTTTTTTAGTTTAGTGAACTTGCAAGAGTTAATTAGTTCTTGCTTATATATGTGAATTTGAAGTATTCCCAAGAGGTTGAAATCATTCAAAAATTACCCCACTGTTACTTCACACTGCATTCTGTAAGGACAATGAAAAGAAAACCTGTCATTTTGTTTGGGTAAAGGCTATTTCTTTAGTAATAAAAGCATTATTGTAATGTTATGTTAAAGATTCATTTTACTCTTATGCATAAGTCCAGGCAAAAGCCTAAAATACCACAAGAGTGAAAAGCAAAAGTATGTATATATGTATACATGCTCACACACACACACACACACACACACACACACACACACACACACAACTAGACACATTTATAAGTGGTTCACACTGGTTTTAGCTCAGAACTGTGCTGGATATTTTGAAATTAGCTGTGATTTGGTGACATTTAGGTTTTTGTCTAGTGATCCCAATATTTTAATGCCAGATGACATGGTCACTTGGACCTGTGTTGCAGAAAGCAGCCAAATTCATAGTCATAGAAAACAAAAATCTAACTCACTGTACCCAAAACAAAGATTCCTATAAACAGAATCTAATATCATCTAGCCATTGTATAGACCTTAAAAATATGCTTAAATAATTACAATTTTCATAATGTGTTTAATGTATTTGGCGATTATTCACTCCTCTCCCTCCCTCTAACTCTTTGCAGGTTTATCTTTTTATTTTATGAAAGATAATGAGGGTTTATGAGATGACTCATTATGTATATATGATTGTTTATAGAAGTAATAACCTGAATTCTGCCCCTGGTTCCTACAAAGGTGCAGGAGAGTACCCACTTTTGAGAGTAGGCTTAAAATTGCCATGTGTGTATGTTCGTGTGTGTGTGTGTGTGTGTGTGTGTGTGTGTGTATACAACTATATCCCCCAACACAAACACTCACATCTCTTAGCCCCAACACACACACATACAACCCCTCTCACACTCATTTACCATAACCAAGCACATAAATGATACCTAAATGATAATGTGTAATAATTTGTTATATAAAATGTGTTTTTATATTTTTTATTTGAATATTTCTTATTTTGCTTTGCCTTTGTTGCTGATAGGGTTGTTTTATTTTGTTTCTTTGGTTGTTTTGTTTTGTTTGGTTTGGTTTTTTGTTTTGTTTTATTTTGGTTTGGTTGGTTTTGTTTTTGTTTCCTGTTTTAGTTTCTCTAGGCCATTGATAAGTCTGGATTCAATAAACATTTTTAAAAGCAATCCTGTATTTAATGACTATAGTTTTAGTTCAATCTTGAATGTCCCAATGCCCAAAGAAGTCTTGCTTTGGAGCCTTTTGCTTTAGGCATCATTGGGAGATGATGGAAACTTTAAGAGGTAGCACCTAGTAGAGGAAGTTGGGGAGTTGAGACCAAATGCTTAAATTGATTGTTGGGACCCCAGATTTTTCCCTTCTTTTGTAAGTTTCCTGGCAACCATGTGGTAGCTTTCTCTACCACATACATCAGCCATAGCCATGAGGTATTGTACACTTCTAGGAATCCAAAATCATAAATGAACTAAAGATGGATTAGCATGTTCAAGGCTCCACTCACCAGTTACCTGGCAAAAGACAGGTAGGTCTGGCTTGCTATAAAAAAGGCTGTTTGACCCATCCTTGCTTTCTCTGCCACCTTTCCTTCCCTCCCTCCCTCTCTGTCTCGCTCCCTCCCTTTCCCCTCTGCCTCTTCCCCCATCTCTCTTTTCCTCCCTCTCCCTCTTCCTCTCTCTCCCTCTCTCCATACCCTTCTCTTGCCCCTCCCCCCGACTCTTTCTCTCCCTGATCCCTTTCTCCCTCTCTCCAGCCTATCCCTTTTCTCCAAGTGTTCCTGGCTGGCCTCTCCTGCTCTCCTTTCTCTTTATCACCTCTCCTTTTTCCCTTCCCCTCCCTCTCCTCTCCCTTCTTTACTTCACTTCTCCCCCCCCCCCGCTCCCTTTCCCATTCCCCCTCTTTCTCTCCCTCTCTGTTTCTTTCCCTGTCTACAGCCTATTCACCTCCCTTCCTATGCTACACTATCTACACGACAGCTAGTACCTCAGGGAAGAAGGGATGCCTCATCATGGGTCCACAAAGGCACCCCCTCTCAACTCTCCATACCGTGGTCTATAAAATATTTCCTGATTTTTAATGTAAAATACAAGATGAGTTGACAATTTTATATTGTTTTATAGCAGAAAACCTTTAGACTAAAACTTTCTTTCTCAGTGGGAAGCTCATTTAAGATACAGGATAGGAAATGAGAAATAAAACACCAGAATTAAAATGCCATTTACAGAGAGGTGATACAAGAGATCTTATAAGATCTAAGGCAGTGCCTTTCACTTGTGGGTCAAGACCTCTTTTGGGTCTGACATATACTACATATCAGATATATTGCATATCAGATATTTACAGTATCAAATTACAGTTATAAAGTAGCAAAAGCATAAGTTTATGTTGGAGGGTCATCACAATATGAAGAACTATGTTGAAAGCTCACATTAGGAAGGTTAAAAACCACTGATTTAAGAGGTGAAACACTATGCCCTTAGAGGAAGCTCCTTAAAATAGAAAGTCAATAAATCAAAATCACTTCAGGAAGTCCCTGAAACTGACCAGATTCACTCTAGCCTACCCTTTTCAAGAGGATAAAAATTATAAAGATTGCAGAGAGTTACTTGCACACAAGCAGAGATGCCTGGAATAAGCAGATATCAGCCAAACTGGCAAGAAAAAAATTAAGACTAGTCCAAGGTGTTCAGAAGAGGTACAGTTCAACTGAACCACCAGGAATGGACAGGACACCGTGGAACCTGTTGAGCAGCATGCAGATTGTTCAGTGCACTCTTGGTTTTGAGCTTTGATGAGCTGTCATGCATGCCTTGATTAGCTTTGATGATGCAGCTGTCTTTGAATCATTTTACCTTCTGTAAGTAACTGCTCATCCATATTGCTATAAGTAACTCCAACAAAACTAAATCGTTCATTGAGTTGAACTTCAGGGTGTCTGCACTTTTGGGGTATATCTCCTCAGCTATATTTCTTTCAATGCTACTTACAAAACTCTTACCACCTGTTTTGTAAATGAAAATATATTTATTTTAAAAATTAGGTTGGAAAACTCTCATGAATAGATCAATACTCATAGAAAAAATGAATCACAATTCCTTAAATAAAAAGATGAAGATATTTCAACATTAGTGCTATGATTTTAACACAAACCAAAAAGTAATAAATAAGTCATTACAAATAAAGGCACCATAAAATCACAAACTCAAGATTTTATATGTATAATTAATATAAAACTATGAAATATGGAAGCAAAAGTTATTTCACATACTTAATTGAAGGAACACTTGTCACTATACGAAAATTATAGAAGATACAAAATAAATCTTGGAGTAAATAATTTGGTAACTTCAGTTAAAAGAAGGCAAATTTTCACCTATAATTATATGTATTAAATTACAATATAAATTTGCATATGTTAAGACATTTAAAAGAACATTGTACTGGCTAGTTTTGTGTGTCAACTTGACACAAGCTGGAGTTATCACAGAGGAAGGAGCCCCAGTTGAGGAAATGCCTCCATGAGATCCAACTGTAAGGCATTTTCTCAACTAGTGATCAAGGGGGCAGGGCCCAGACCATTGTAGGTGGTGCCATCCCTGGGCTGGTAGACCTGGGTTCTATAAGAAAGCAGGCTGAGCAAGCCAGAGGAAGCAAACCAGTAAGATATATCCCTCTATGGACTCTGAATCAGCTCCTGCTTCCTGACCTGCTTGAGTCCTGACTTTCTTTGGTGATGAACAGCAATGTAGAAAATGTAAGCAGAATAAACCCTTTGCTCCCCAACCTGCTTCTTGGTCATGATGTTTGTACAGGAATAGAAACCTTGACCAAGACAAACATTAATCTTGGTTTTAAAAATAAATTATTTTCTGATGAAATATAACAGAATCCATTTAAGGGAAATATAAGAATTTCAGTATATTCCAGTGTTTTATTATGTATTTTGTTTGTACTAACTTATTAAACAATCAAATTATTTTGTTGTTGCTATAATGATCACATGTGTGCAAAAATCAACACAGCTGAATCTACCTCATATTGTTCTGCAGATCAGTGTTGTGCATGTCACAGGTCGTCCTTTTACTAAATTATCTAGTACTGAAATTTTAGTTGAAGTAGAAGAGAGGAATCAGAACTCACAGAAGTATTTTGAGCATTACAGTGTAAATAGATTTGCAAAGCAGGGGAATAAAAGCATAAAGCTTATTGAAAAGATGAATGACAGTACAACTAGAAATAACTGTCACAGTGTTTTCTAGTCTAAGCTGCAATAGAGAAAATATCTTTGCCATAACTATACTTAGTATTTTAATGTGCAGATCCTTAGTGGAAATTCTATTCAGTATTTTGCATTGATATTTTCAATGTTATATGTTGCATCCTTCTTTTTCTCCCCCACAATACATAGGTTTACTGTTTATTCAATATTAAATATTACAGAGTTCTTACACTGTCGAAACCAGCATGAGAAGTCAAAGAAAGAGATGGTGCAATGGACAGCCCATCCACCCAGACAGTGTATTAAAATTTTATTCATTTTTCTTACATACCCATCCTTGTTCTCCTTCAAATTCATAAACTCTTTTTTACAGTAGCTATAATATATAGATGTAAAACATATTATACATCCCAGTCAGTGCATATGATGTCATTTGTATATGTGTTTTCAGCACTGCCCATTTGGTACTGGACAACTAATTTGTGTGCTCATCCCTGGGGAAGACCATCTTTCTGCTCTCAGCTTTTCTCAGTGGCCTATAGTTCTGTGTGAGGGTGAATTTTCTTTGACTTTACCCATGACATGAAAGCACATGCCGGAAAGTTCTCTATTGAAGAATGAAATATATGAAAGTTTGTTCTAAATTATTTTTAAATATTATAGATTAATATGCCCCTATGTTTATTCATTGTATATTTTTATTTCATAAAACCAAGTGTGATCCCTATCTATAGGGAACTATTTTAGGAAAGAAAATAAAACTCACATAAACAAAGGACAGTGTTAAACTTTGGAGTTTCTGGACTCTCAACTGAAAGTTACTGGAATGGCCTCTAATATCCGCTGTTTGTCAATGTTTATTTTTATGATCAATAAAGATATATGTTGGAAATTGTTATCTGAATGAGAATGGCTCCCACAGGCTCACATATTTAAAAACATCTTTTTTTCTTTTAATACTGCTCATATTGACCCAACCTGCTCTCCTCAAACTCACATTTGTTTTGGAAGAATTAGAAGATGTGGCCCTTCTTAAGGATAGTGTGGCCGTGCTATAGAATGTGCAGCTCTGCTGGAGAAGGTGTGCCATTGGGACAAGCTTGGAGTTCAAAGGCCTCCCAACATCCTTATTAGCTCTTCCTGCTGCTTTGTGAATTATTAGCAGTTCCTGCTGTCACAGATTCTATCTCTATGATTAAGACTTCCCTTTATTCCCTAGGATCTCTGGGGGTCTGGTTGATTGATACTGTTATTCTTCCTATAAGGTTGCAAATCACTTCAGCTCACTAAAGAATACATATGGAGGGACTCGTGGCTCTAGCCCCATAATTAGCAGAGGATGCTATTGTCTGGCATCAATAGGAAGAGATACCCTTGTTTCTGTGAAGACTCATTTCCCCAGTGTATGGGAATGCCAGGGTGTTGAGGTGGGAGTGGGTAAGGGGGAGGGACATATCCTTCATGGAAAGAGGGGGAAGAAGTATGGGCGAGGGGGAATGGGGAAAAATGATAATATTTGAAATGTAAATACATAGTTGGATTGGTCAGGGTGTTTCATCACAGGAATACGGATGGAATTTATACAAAGAGGCCCAAGCAGCAAACTAGTTAAAATATCTAGCTCTGATGGCAAAGCCTCCATCTAAGTTCATAAGTTCATGTGTGCTTCTTCTTAGATGGGAGCTTTGAGGAATTTGCTAAGCGTTTATGTCTCAATTTATTCATCAGTTGTGGCAAAATCAAAGCAAAGTATCCATTAATTCTATTCCTAAAAGACCTGAGTTATTTGTAAAATTTAATTACAAATATTTGTAAATACTTAATAATTTTAAGATTTTGGATTATTATCAGAATGATAATCAAATGCAGGAACCTCATAACAGAAAAAGCCTGATGCCATATTTATCACATAGGTACTTAATCAGTTATATGAGAATTCTTCTTCCATGGCTGATACCTGATGTCTGTTCCCAGGAACATTGTATAAATTCTGGCATAATAAATTCCGATTATTTATACTATGGTCTTATGTTTGTCTCAAGATTATGATGATGATTTATGTATAATGGACACTCTTATGTTCAAAGATGCTGGTGAACAAGATCAATTAATTATTGTGAAGTTTTTAGATGACTAATCAATTAAAACAATCAAGATTTTACACACATTTATATGAGAAAAGAGCACTATGACTTAATTTTGGAGTTAATACTTCCATTTATATTTGAGTTTTGTTAACTAGAGTTAAATTTAGTAAGTTTTAATACTTGTATTCTTGACTATAGTTTAAGTCTTCTTTTAAAATATGTAAAAATTAAAAATGTTTTGGGAGAAGACTCACCATAATTGAATAGAACTTACCTATTTGCTTATACTATTCTACTAGTTAATTTTTTGTGTGATGACAATTCTTTAGCTATGATGAAAGTATATCTTTCACACAAACATATGTCAAAGTTTTGGATTAAATGTCAATGTTTCCTAAAAATTCTTGTTTTCAAACTATAAAGAAATTGATGAAAGACAGTAAATGGAAGGAAATGTTGAAAGACAGCAATCTGAAGTTTGCCAGTTTGAATACATGCATGCACACATAGACTAGTTTTTCTGGCCTCCAGTCTCAAACCCAGGATTGAATCCAAGGGATATGCTGAGTGAACACATGCCTTGCAAAGTTGCAAAGCTCATGGTGTCCTGTCATATGAATTACCCAAAAGGGTATTTCTGTGTTGAGGCACAGAAGAAAATCTTAGAAGGTGGGTAGCCTCTGTTTTATACCTACCATTTGGTCTTTATGATGTTATGCCACAAAATAATTAAATGATAGAGGCACACATGATAGATGTTACAAAGGTTAGAATTATTGACATTCTACTTATCTAGAGAAATAGCTTACGTAACTTTATGATGTCAACTATGAGTAAGAAGAATTTGTCATAGTTAAAGAGCAAAAAGGTCAAAACGTATGTCCTGACCAATGCTTGATTTTTCATGCATGCAAGCAGCTTGGCAGCAGTCCCACCTCCCTCAAGGCAACTTGATGCTTTATTTACCTATGACAGTTGTAACTATAAAAACGATTCTCTCACAGAGAGATCTGGTTGATTAGTTAAAATCAGAACAGTAGCAATTGCAATATATCATATTTTCAAGTAAATTCACTATTATTTTTGATGTAGCAATATTGAAATTTAGTATTAATAAAAAACTTTTAATTGACTAAATGAAGCTGAATATTTTATTTTTCTCTTCTTAAATTTTATTATTTTTATCTTCATTAGGGCACATGTTTTCCTAAATGCTCTTGGCATATCCATTTTATACATAAAACCATATGAAATGAACTATTCCCTTTATCCAGCTGCAACTAGTGTTAACAGTGTCCATAATCACAGTACATATATTATTAAAAGCAGTATTTGTGTAGGACTCCTAATTACACCATCTTTAGATCTCTCAAATTTTCAGGTGCACTAAGAAAAAGTCTACAAAATTTTTTGCACATATGAAACTGAGCTTTATAATGATTAAGTAGGAAATCTAATGAAGGTCAAAAAGCAAGCATATAATGCAACTAGTGTCCTAGTGTCTATTCCAAACTAGGTTTCATAACCACACAACATCCCTGTGGACCCCTGGACAATACTAGCTTCCAGTCTTTGTAGGGTATAACTTGCTTGGAATTGTATCATCAATGTATTAAAGTCAATACTTTATGTGAACATATGCATTTTTTTCTATGTACTCCACTCACCAAAGTCTAGACCATTCAGCTGAGACAATGCCTAGAAAAACGTACATATTCCATGCATGATACTCCTTTAAGTAAACAAGCTCCACCATATTCTCAATCTAACAATATGTTCCACTGATTTTCAATAGAAGAAGCTCACATTTCTAAAAACACATGAAATTATTTTCTAAATGTCACATAAACACCTGCAATTAAGGTGGTGTTAGTGTTTCACAAAAAATGTGTTAAAAACATGTTAAAATTGATCTCAAATGAAAGGTTTTAGGGTCAAACAATTGAATTATTTGTATAAATCATGTATGTATCTCCCATTGCTCTGTTAGCTAATGTTAGAACAATGATTTCTCTGGACCTTATCCATTATATTGACATTGATTTCTTAAGTGTTGCTTCTGTTTATAAATTCTTCTGGCAGTTTGGCTTCTTACTGTTGCTCTTCATAATCAGATTAATTCAGACAAAGCAACCAAGACCACGTCCAATAATAGTCTTTGCCTTACTTGCCCCTGTTTTTAAAAGAGTGACCAGTGGAATGTCTTCACACTGCTGTCACATTAACTCACTGCTGTCCCTGTGCACAGTATAGTCATGATTGCAATAGACAGTCACACTAGGTTTGTTTTTTGTTCTGTTTTGTTTGTTTATGTGTGTGTGTGTGTGTGTGTGTGTGTGTGTGTGTGTGTGTGTGTGTGTGTGTGTGTTGGGAGGAACAACTTGTTTTGACCTAATTAAATTTATAAGTTAGAGTAAATAAATTACATGATCTTATGGGATCAACCCTCTGCAACCACTTGCAATTTAAATACCAAGAATCAAGTAAGTGAATGTATTTATTCATTCAATAATTTATTCAATAATGCCCTGTGGTTACTCTGGAGGAAATTTACCAACAGTTGTAGCTTAAAGAAAAATGACATGATGCTGCTGAGTGTCCCTTTAAGAATGAACAAACCTGTTCTTTAGGTTAAATCAGAGAAAATAACAACTAGTATATCACTGGTGTAAAGGTCAGATGGTCCTCTTCATTCTGGCTGAGTATAACTTACTATCTCTTGGGTGTTTCTGAAAATAAATTTGGAGTTTTGTAAGTCTGAGCTTCTTTCACAGCTACAGATGTAGGCCCTGGTAGGTCTCAATCAGATATTTTGACAGTTTTCCTAAGAAGTTAATGTACAATTCCCGAGAAATACAGAGGGGAATAGTGCTTAAAGGCCTTTATGTCCAGCACTCTTTATTGATTCATCTGTTTTGAGTTATACCAAGGATTTACTATGCATTAGAAATAAGGCTACCCATTTCATATAATAGTTGATAAAAAATTTATCAGAAAAGCAGAAAATATTATGAAAAAGATATATAAGCCATAGCTCTATCCATCTAAAGTAATACTGAACATTTATTTCTTTTTAATCCATACTCTTAGAAATTTTGATATCAAGTTAATATTGCATTTTATTCTTTACCTAAGGCATACCACAGACAAGACAAATTGAGGCCACCATTAGTAACTCATCACAACTGACACTACAGCTCAGCTTCCTCCATGTGGAAAGTCTTGCCCATCAAAAGCCCTGTATGTGAGAAAATCTTTTGAGAGAGAGAGAGAGAGAGAGAGAGAGAGAGAGAGAGAGAGAGAGAGAGAGAGAGAGAGAGAGAGACTTCACTTTTGATCCAGGCAAGGGTTAATCAGTGGTTTTGAACTCTTGTATGTGCTGCAGGACCTCAACAAAAACATTTTCATTCACCATAACCAAGATTTTTCTCAGATTGGTCCTTCTTTTTCCTTCACTCCTGCCTGTTTCCTGCCATTGTTCAAACAGATTCTTAAGTTAACAGCCTTAAAGAACTTACATTTCTTTTAAGAAAAAGTCAGCTTCCAAACAGAAATTATAAAAGAAATCTGAGTCCAAACTATATTCATTTTCAAAATCATACAAGAACAAAAGAGCCCCATTCTCACCAATGTAGAGTTTATCAAAACAGAAACTAAACAGGGACACAATGAAACAAACAGAAGTTATGAACCAAATGGATTTAACAGCTATCTAGAGAACAATTCACATTTCACACCCCCGCCAAGAGTGTATCTTCTTCTCAGCATGTCAGACCCTTCTAGAAAACTTACCAAATTCCCAGATACAAAATAAGTCTCCACAGGTAGAAGAGGAGTGAAATAACCCTTTACATTCTATCAGATTACCATGGACTAATGCTGGAATTCCAAAACAACAGAAAAGCCACATACTAATGGAAATTAAACAACTCTCCATGCAATGATAATTTTGTCTAGACTTTTCAGAATTCAAAGAAAATGAAAGTCCAATATATCCAAACATATGGGACACCCAAGGGAAGTAGGCAGCAGGAAATAATGAAATTCAGGGGCTAAAATCAGCCAATTAGAAACAAAGAGAACAATACAAAGAATCAACAAAACTAAGAGCTGGTTCTTTAATAAAATTAACCCACCCTTAGCAAAAATAATTAAAAAGCTGAAAGATAGTATCCATATTTTTTAAAAGATCAGAAAAGAATGAGGGTACATAGTTACAGAAACTGAGAATATTCGAAAAATCATAGGGTCATACTTCAAAAACCAATAATCCACAAAAATGGAATATCTAGATGAAGTGGATGATATTCTAAACAGATACCACATACCAAAGTTAAATAAGACAGGATAAACTATCTAAAAAGTCTAATAACCTGTAATGAAATAGAAGCAGTCATTACAAACCTCTCAAACACAAAAACCAGGGCTACATGGTTTTAGAACAGACTTTTAGCAGATATTCAAAGAGCCATTACCATTACTCTTCAAAGTATTTCACAAAACAAAAACAGAAGGAACACTTCTTAATTCATTCTATGATACCACATAAACAACACAAAGACTCAGCAAAGAAAGAGAACTTCAGATCAATTTTGTTTATAAATATTGACATAAAAATACTCAATAAAATTCTCACAAACTGGGTACCAGAACACATCAAAGGCATCATTCCCCATGATCATATAGGGGGATGCAGGGGATCATTCAATATATGAGAAGCTACCAACACAATACAGTTTATAAACAAACTCAAATTAGAAATCACATGATCTTCTCCATTTTTAAATTATTTTTTTACACGCCAGATTAAAAAAAAAATCTCCTTTGACAAAAATCTAACACCTCTTCATACTAAAACTATTGGCCAGAACAGAAACTCAAGGCATATGCCTAAACATAGTAGAAGAAATATAAAAAAAGCCAATAGCCAACATCAAATTAAATAAAAAGAAACTTCAAGCAATCCAACTAGACCAGGGACCTGACAAGGCTGCCTATTCTCTCTCTCCAAATCCACTCATTATAGTACTTTATGTTCTAGTTATAGCAATGCAACAATAAAAGAGGATCAAGGGAATATAAATAGGAAAGCAAGAAGTCAGGGAATCACTATTTATGGATGATATGATAGTGTACATAATTGACCCCCAAAATTAAACTGGATAACTCCTACAGCTAATAAGAACACTTCAGCAAAGTGGCTGGCTATACAATTACCTCAAGGAAACCAATAGCTTTCATTTGTGCAAATAATAATTGGGTTGAGAATAAATTAGGAAAGCAACATTCTTCACAATAGCCACAAATAATATAAAATATATAGGTGTAACTTCAACCAAGCAAAAGAAAGATATATATGACAGGAACTTCAATTCCCTAAAGAAAGAAAAGAAAGAAGATATCAGAAGTTTGAAAGATCTCTCATGCTCACAGATAGGTATGATTAACATAGTAAAAATGGCTATCTTGCCAAATCAATATATAAATTCAATAGATTCCCATCAAAATTTCATCACAATTTTTTAAAAACATGAAAAGAGCAATTCTAAACTTCATATGGTAAAAAAAAATAGCCAAAACAATTCTGAACAATAAAAGAATTTCTGGAGGAATCTCCATGTCTGACCTCAAGCTGTACTACACAGCAATCATGATAAAAAGCTACATAGCATTGGTACATAAACAGGTTATCAAAGGAATATAATCAAAGACATAGAAACAAACCTACACACCTATAGACAATTGATTTTTGACAAAGAACCCAAAAGCATAGAGTAGAAAAAAGAAAGTATCTTCAACAAATGGTGCTGGGCTAACTGGTAGTATGCATGTAGAGGAATGCAAATTGATCTGTATCTATCACCCTGCACAAAACTCA
Source organism: Micromys minutus (assembly GCF_963924665.1). Taxonomy (NCBI): domain Eukaryota; kingdom Metazoa; phylum Chordata; class Mammalia; order Rodentia; family Muridae; genus Micromys; species Micromys minutus. The sequence continues at coordinate 26,408,446 of NC_137957.1, forward strand.
GATCCAAGTGGATCAAGGACCTGAACATAAAAATAGATACACTGGATCTAAGAAGAGAGAAAGTAAGAAATAACCTTAAACACTTTGGCACAAGAAGAAAATTTCCTGAACAGAAAATGAATGGGTCAGGCTCTAAGATCAACACTTGATAAATGTGTCCTTCTGAAACCGACATGCCAATGTAAGTCCAAGGAAACTCTCCACATGTCAGCCTACAGATTCAAAAAGATCTTCACTAACAACTATATTCGACAGAGGAATAATATCCAAAATACATAAAGTCTTTAAAAAGTTAGACTCTAAATTAATTAATTAATTAATTGGTATAGAACTAAACAGAGAGTTCTCAACACATGAATCTTGAATGGCTGAGAAACACTTAAAGTAATACTTAACATCCTTAGTCATCAAGGAAATATAAATCAACATGACTTTGAGAGCCCACCTTATACCAGTAAAAATAGCTAACATTAAAAACTCAAGTGACAGTACATACTAGTGAGGATGTGGAGAAGGGGAAGCATTCTTCTATTTCTGGTGGGATTGCAAAATTGAACAATTACACTGGAAATCAGTATGGCTGTTTTTCATAAAACTAGAAAAAATCTTACCCGAATACCTAGCTATATTGTTCCTGAGCATATACCTAAAGATTTTCCACCATACTGCAAGGACATATGCTCTACAATGTTCATAGCAGACATGTTTGTAATAACCAGAAACTGGAAGCAAGCCAGATGTCCATCAAATGAAGAATCAATACAGAAAGTACGGTTCATTTACACAATGGAATATTATTCAGCTATTTAAAACCGAGGACATCATGAATTTTCAGGCAAATGGATGTAACTAGAAAATATCCTGAGTGAGGTAAACCAGACCCAAAATATATGCATGATATATACTCACTGATACATAGATATTACAAAAATAAAACCAAATAAAAGCACACAGTATCCATGATACACACAACAGCTGAACACGAAGGAAAATCCATATGAGGATGTTTAAATCCCACTTTGAAGGGGGAGCAAAACAGCCATGGGAGGCAGAGGGTGGAAGAGATCTGGGGCAGGGCCTGGGGCCATGGAAGGAAATAGGGGAGCATGATCAGGTATTAGGAGCCACAGTAGGGAGACCCAGTAAGCCAGAAGAATGAATGGAAATATGCAGTTACCAGGGTAGGGATGATAGGAAAAAAATCTTTAAGAAGTCCCAGAAACCTGGGATGGGGGAGAATCCCATGATTCTATTTGGCGACCTTAGCCAAAGTACCCAACAGTTAGGATATGGAACCTGAAGCATCCATATCCAGTAGCCAGACAAGGTCCCCAAGTGGAGAGATTGGCACATCAACCAACCTTCAAAATTTTTTACCTAAAATTGCTCCTGTCTAAAAGAAATGCAGACACAAAAATGGAACAGAGATTGAAGAAATAACTTAAGTGACTGGCCAAATTTGGCATCTACACCAGGGCTGGGCACTGATCCCTGACACTATTGCTGATGCCATGATTTGCTTGCTGACAGGAGCCTAGTATGCTGTGTCCTGAGAGTCTCTACCCAGCAGCTGACTGACACAGATGCAGATATCCATTGCCAAGCATGGGATGGAGGTTGGGGACCCCTATGGAGAAGTTAGGGTGAGGATTGAAGGAACTGATGGGGATGACAACCTCACATGAAGACCAACAGCATTGGTCACTCTAGGCCCCTGGGAACTGCCAGAGATTAGCCACCCACTGGAGCATGTAGTCTGCTCTGAGGACCCAGCACATGCATAGCAAAGGGTTGCCTTTTCTGGCTCCAGTGGGAGAAAATGGGCCTAATCCTGTAGAGACTATTGATGCCCAGGTTGGGAAGATCCCCAAGGAGGCTCACTTTCTCAGAGGTGAAGAGGAAGTGGGATAGTGGGAAAAACTCTGTAAGAGGAACCGGGAGGGAAACATATTCTCTCTCTCTCTCTCTCTCTCTCTCTCTCTCTCTCTCTCTCTCTCTCTCTCTCTCAATCTTTCTCTCCCTCCCTCCCGCTCTCTTCTTGCCCCCTCTGATAGGGATTAGATGTGTGCTTATAGATGTTAGACAAGCAGTCACCCACTGAACTATAAGCTTTACCTTCCTTTGCTTCCTTTCAAACAAGAATATGCTTTATTAAATGAAAATGAACAGATATTGGAGGCATTTGAGCTGTTTATATAATTTTCATGGCATTACAACTAAGGTATAAATTTAAACCCACAGCCTTTGTACAGGATTTGCATCTTCCTGAACAGACTGTAGACAGGTAATTTCTTCCCTACTTGCAATCCTCACATCTTTTAAACTGACCCCGTTGCCTAAATAGTCATGATACTGTCCATATGTAAGCAAGAAAACATTATTTATTGATATACAATGCATGAACATCTAGGACAGACTAGCAAGTCCCCTAACTCATTAAAATTAAGATATTTGAGGTTGCTTAAACTTACAAAAGAAGAAACAAATTCACCTAAGCAAATAATATGCATAAAATAAGATGATTAAATTTTTGCGGCATTAATATATATCATTAGAGTGACATTTTTAATGAGATACAGTCTTGTGCACTTAGTAAGCAATAATTTAATTGTAACCTAATTATAAATAAATTAAGTGTCTTCCAGGTATTTAAAAATATTCTCCATGAATAATCCTCTTTTCCACATATCACCTAACCTTCCACACCTGTAAAATATGTAAAGAAAAGGAAGGGGAGAAAGAGCAGAAGTAGTCAAAATAGGGACCGAAAAACAATGTTGTGGGAGGTTTAGTTGAGAACCTGTTTTGTTTCACCTTTACAAAGAGTAAATAATTTTGCCAAAAGCTAGAACCAGGCCTGCTCTTTCCTTCAGTAAAGTATTCACCCAGAGTATGTTTTGTCAGTGTGTTTACAGACCTTTTGTTCCTGTACACATGGATTCAAATACACTTAGACTGACAGGCATTCAGGGCTTGAGGTTATTTTCTGCTCAACTACAGAAGCACCAAACTTAGAAAGACCACACAGAAGGACATGCAATCATGTCTGTCTTTCTCTCTATTACAGTCACCTTTGTCCCTCACAGCAAGGGACCTCAGATGTGCATGTATATGTGCTCAGCCTGGCTCATGAGTATAAAAACCTTCAGCACAAGCAGCCTGTTCTCTGCTCTGTGCTCCCAGTGATGCTTGTGCTAGAGGCAAAGTTTAAAGATAATAGAAGTACAGCTAAACTTGTAAGGAGGCATAAAACAATGGGTCGGGATCACCGGGTTCCTAGATCACAGAACTGGCCAACAGTGAGTAATAAGATGTTTAATTGGATGTAGCTTCATGAACTTGGAAACATTTAATCTGCTGTGGAGAATTGAGGTCAAAGAAAGATCACAGAAAAGCATGACTTGCCAACACGCAGAGCCCATCACACAGCTGCCTTGGATTCTTAGGTCCCTGATGAAGATTGTAGGCATATTGCCAGAAAGCAAAAGCAGTTGCTCTTTCCATGAAGATGTGGCCATGGTATGGAAATGGCAAGAGCTATATTCCAGAGGTCAACAGAATCTTATGAGTGACAAGATGCATTCATACTCACTTTCAGCTGTCTTTCTCTTTCTCTCTCTTCTAGTCTTGGTCATCCCCCATTAGCAGTGTTTTCCTTTCTGTGTGACCATGCCCCAAAGTTTCTTTAAAAGCCAGAGTTAACTGCCTCTATTGTTCCTTCTCTAAGCCAACAGCAGCAGAATTACATTTAGACACCACTTTTCATGTTACTTTAATATAGTATTTCCCCACAAATATACATTAATATGTATTTCCTCTATTACAGTATATTTTTTAATTTTTTATAACAAAAGTCATTTATTCTTTGCCTTAGATGAGACTAACATTTGTATACAAAGGAAAGAAGTAATGACTAATGAATTGAAAACACATATTAGATTTAAAAAAAATACTTTGCTATTAAGTCTCTTATTTAAAACTCCTCTTTATCAACCTTAAGGGAACTTTTTTATTATACTAAGTGTTGCATTCTTGAGTGGCCTGCAGTCTTTAAAAATCCTTCGCTGACCCAGATCAGTATTTTGATACTTTTAATCCTTATGCAAATGGACATCCTGTTAATACGCAGCTTCTCTTCACCATAAGGTAACATTTCTGTTATGTCACAAAAACAGTCTAGATAATGTGGAAATAAATGTGTGTGGCCATGTCCCAAATACAACCTCACTTTGGGGAACAGATTGCAGGACAGATGTAGCCCAGATCTACACCAGCCTTTCTCAAAAATAATTAAAAAGGATAATAAATCCAATTCCTGAAGGTACCCATTTACTTATTTGATGGATGCCTGTTTACATTATAAATCTAGATTACCAAAGACTATTGTAACCATGTAAAGAGATCTGAAAATGTAGCTACTAACTTTCTTTCTTTCTTTCTCTCTTTGTTTCTTTCATTCTTTTGTTCTTTGTTTTTAATTTTTTTATGCTCCAGATGACCAAATCTGGTTGATAAAAATGCATAACTGAGCCAAAAACATATAACATTTTATTATACATTAGTGTTGTTTTTTTAATATTGATTTTTTCAAGAAATTCTTACTAGGTCTTTCTTCAACACTTGGGTTACTTTATGTAACATGAAATGTCACCTTGATCACTAGTAATTATTTTCTAAATATACTATCAGGAAAACATTCAGTTTTGGGTGCAAGTTATAAGAAAGTAGTGTTTTCCTTAATCTTTAACTAATGAGGTTGAAAACTAATACAAGCAGCTCTATCATAATACTTGAGAAAAAGCAAAGAAGAAAAAAGGAAACATTGTTATTAATTTCCTATACCTAGATCTTGGAAAAGCTTTAATTAGAATTTTACAGGTAACTCATATGCACCTTTTTGATACAAATTAGTTGAACCAACTATTCAAATACTAGTCTCTTCTTATTGTTTCCTACAAATTTTGTTATCTACATTATTAAAAAATCCAGAACATAACTACTTTTGATTATATTTTCACCAATCAAGTTGGTTCAAACAGTACTCTTTCCTGTGTATTATAGTAGGACTCATTTCAGCTTCTCTTATCTTCTTTAATTCACACTCAAAGAGCCAGGGAACATAAAACTAAGTGGCTAGGAAAATGGGTTTGAGCCCAAAGTACTTTCTGTGGAAACATGAATACTTGAGTGCAGACTCCCTAGATCTATATTAGGAAGAGCAGGAGCAAGTTACATTAAAATACATTGCATTCATATATAAAAACTGAAATATATTCACCTGTATGAAGATTAATATTGATTGAGTCTTGGTGGCATGTGCCTATGACCACGGTGAAGGGACACTAATTAGAATGATGTAAATCTAGGACATTTGTTGGCCTGGATCCCAAGCTCAGCATCATTGAAAGACAAAATTTCAAAAAACAAAGAGGAAAGTAATACTGGAAAAGACCTAAAATCTGCTTCTTTTCAAACATGCATGCAGTTACATACCCACATAATGATAGGTACATACACATTATATACAACACACACACACACACACACACACACACACACACACAAGAACAGATGTTTTTCTTTTATTTAAACCCAAAATGTATGTACCCCAAGAGAACTGGTGTAGGGCAGGGAATCTAGGCTCACACAGACTGTAGACAGTCTGGTCTTGTTTGGGGACCAAGTACAAAACATCTGGCAATGAAGCTGCACTCTATTCATATGATCTCAGTTCCTAATTTAGATTTATATGCTCTTTCTTATAGTGCTATGAATTTTTAAATCTCACAATAGCAAACAGTCTACATCCAAATTCTGGCAAGAATTGGTTTTTGCATTCCTTCATCTAATTCTAGACCTAATATTAAACTTTACAAAATGGCATTCACTTATAATTTTCCATACATTTTAAATGTGTGTATAATTACCCCTTAATTTAAGAAAAAAAAAGTCCATGGTATAAATTTGATGTCTCTTATGCTTTATCTGCAAGAACCAAATGATCAACTATTCATGAATGACATTTGTTTCCTTCAACTTCATACACATATACAGTGTGACTTTATCATATCCACTTTATACTCTCTCACTACACTGCTCCCAGGTCCTCTTGGCCTTCATATTCTGCCTTTAATAAATAACCACTCAGTCCAATTAATGCTGTCCATACATGCATGGGTATAGATAGAATTGTCTACTAGGTAACAGGAAAATCTACTAATATCAAGGCCTTCAGTGAAAATGGACTCTTCATCCCTATACATCCATCAACTGCCAAGAAATCTACAATTAGGCAGAGTTGGTTATAGGGAACACCTCTCCATTCATAATACAACTTTTCATTGGCTTAATCTTATGCATGTAACCATCAATAATGTACATTCATATGCTGAACAATCATTCCATGTTCAGAGACCAGAATTTCATACCAATAGATGACTTAATATCATATTACATAGATAATTTCATATTCATTTTCATTGTAGATTTATTCACAATAGCTAGGAAAGGAAATCAGCCAAGATACTATCAACCTAGAAATAGATAAGGAAAATAAGGTACATATATAATATGGAATATTACTCAACCATGAGGAAAACAGAAACCACAACATTTTCCTGTAAATGGATGAAATTAGAACCAATTATACACAGCACATCATTAAAACCCACAGAAATAACCATTGTTTGTCTTTTTATTTGGGGGTTAGTGCTCAGTTGTTGTATTGTGCGTTTAGCTTTGGTACATATAGAAGCTACAAACCTAAAAATGAACTACTATACTGGTATGCAGAGGAAAGTGAATATTGAATACTGTGTGTGGAGAGATGATTTGGGTAATGGAATAATTGATGTGGAGAAATAAAGATGGAGAAGTGCTAATTTAAATGAAGGACAGGTCCATCAAGAAGCTCTATGGTAACTTCTGATCCTGTAACCCAAATAAAAATACTAAAATGGTAGCAGTAGATCACACATGATAGAAAATGGTGATGGGAGGGAGTACTAAAAAATGTCTATGTGAGGATGAAACGGAATTAGGAGGGAAAAGAGTGTGATGTGTTAACTGAAACTCGTGCTGTATGAAGAAGCCATATGAAACCCCACTAGTTTATGTGCTAAGTAAACAAAACAGATACACATGCAAACTCTCCGACTCTCTCTTTGTCTCTCCAGCATAAATCTTTCATGCTTTTGGTGCCCTTCAAAGCTGCTTTTCTTCAGTAATACCATCTTTAATCAGAAACTAGTTCATAGTCCTTTCTTTATGAAAAAAGGTGTCACTTCTACCTAGTCATTATTTTCAGGTTTTGCTCTTGTCATAACATGCATCATGGAGTTAAAATTATATAACCATTTCTTTCATAAGATCCAGCATGTACCTCTAAATACCATGTTTAAATCCGTGGGCCACCTCTTCCGAGTCCTACCCCCAGATATAGACTCTCTGGGCACACAGAAGATAATACTTTTGGAAATCTGGACCAATCAAATAAAAAGTCGGATGTTATGTTTAAAATCTTCTCCCTCTCCTTTGACTACAAAATATTCAACATCATTTCTATGAGAACAACTTGTTCTCTTCATCATAATTCAAATATACATGTGGTTCAGTCTATGAAGAACATATACTATCTGTCAGACATTCAGAGAAATAAGAATCTGGAAAGTGGGAAGAGGAAATTACATAGACTCTGGACAAAAGCAACTGGGCCACTCTAAGTGGCTTAATTGCCTATACATTATATTTTGGTTTTTCTACCTAGTTTATCTAAAAAATATCTTCTATGCATTTTTCTATTAATTATATTTTAGAATATTATACACTCAGACTACTATTCTATATGTCTGTTCCCTTAACATATTGGCAATGAACGTACCTAGAAATAAGAAATGTGTGTGTGTGTGTGTGTGTGTGTGTGTGTGTGTACTCAGCAACTACAGAGAAAGTGGAGAAAGTGTGTACTTATGTGTGTATTTGTAAATGGTGATTATGCACACTATTTATGTATGGGGGATTTGTAAGTATGTTTGCTTCAACTGTAGTTCTCCCAAAAATCTATTCATGTTCTTCATGGAAACTTGGCAATTTTAACCCTATTCTACTTATTCATTTCCTAGTTTTTTTCAATTAATTTTTAGAAAAATGGATGGAAATAGAGAATATCATCCTGAGTGATGTAACCCAGTCACAAAAGAACAGACATAATATGCAATCATTAATAACTGGATACTAGCCACAGAAAGTTTTGAATACCCCAGAAACAACTCACAGACCGTAAGAAGCTCAAAAAGATGGAAGGCCCAAATGTGGAAGCCTCAGTCTTTCTTAGAAAAAATTAAGTGTATAGCACCCTCTCAAGTGGGGCACACCTAGACCTTAAATTATTAATAACTCAAGAGCTAAGAATGCAGCCTTGTGGCAATCCTTGGTATTTAAGAATCATTATGTTTAGTTTTTCCACACCAAGGAAACTTTGACTACTCCCATGTTACATATTGTTTGATATGTACTTTATGCTCATTGTAACTAGTAAGTTTTCAATGCAAACCATCAAACATATCAAGCACTGACAAAAAATTCATATAGTTCTATGCAAAAATGCTTTTAAAATCTGCACATTTATCTCTCTTTTTAAAAATAAAGTTGTTTAATTAAAAAATCAATTATCAATTCAAATGTTTTATGTGTGTACTTGAGGTCCTTGTATAACGACCTTTATTGTTACTAGTCTTCTACAAGTACTGAATTCACATCGATTGTTCTCTCCATCTACCTACACTTGTTTCTTCTAGCCTCTGCTCATTTCACAAGTCTCACAGGCACACAGCTTGTTTTGTTTTGTTTAGCTTTGTTTTGTAACCCATTGCAATGAAAAGGGCCACTAAACTAGCCACAGCTTTTGTGCTCTTTGTTGGCACTTGGTAAGTACAGAAGGGTACAGCACTAGAGATAGTGACTTCCTTCTGCTAGACTCCATTCCTATCCCTATTGTTCAGAGATAAAGGGTTGAGCCCCATAAGCCCATCCCTCCCTTGACTGATTGCTAATAAGGAGTCTTCTCTTGTGGGCCTACTGCATGAAGATACAGCTGAGAGTTGGTGATTGCAATGGTTCTATCCAGTCTGGATAATTGCATTTCAGAGTCTTGTATGGCTTTTATTTACTTCCATCCATTATTGGCTAGTATTCCTTGAGCTGTAGTGAAGGTAGTGCAAATTAACTATTCATATTGGGCCCCAGCCACCATTTATTTTCTGAACAGTAGACAGCTACCATTCTCTCCCTCATATGTAGATAGGCAATGGCCCTCTGATTGGATTCAAATGGCATTCCATGGTGGGAAGGGTAATGTGTGATACTGTGAGCCTGGCTAACAACCCAGATCTGGGAAGGAAATAGAAGTAAACAGGGGCTTATTTCTAATGGTTTACTAAAATAGAAGCAACTGCCATCTAAACACTGAGTTGCTAAAATCTGGTTCCTAGTTATAATCAGAGAGACCTTCCCTTTTTAATGAAGAGTGGGAAATGTGGACTCATGGTGTATTGTGAATCCTCAGTATAGCAACCAAGCAACAGTGGAACCAAGATCTGAGTCATCCCTCTACACACTCTCTTCTGCTTCACCAACAGCACCAGCTTCTTTATCCCACTAAAAAGACAGCTTAATAATTTCCAACATAATGCCGAATATTCATCTTCACTCTTTAGGTATCAGAAACTACTCAGAAATCTTTACAAATTTAATTCATTTAGTTCCCCGCCGCCAAAATCTTGTAGGTATTATGATTTTATAATTTAAAAGAAAAACAAAGAGTAGATACAGAATATTATAGATGTATGAGACACAAAATATTTAAACACAAAAATAACTCAAGAACCAACACCCTGAAGATTTTATTTTTAAAAATCCACATTGTGATGCACTAATCTTGTACAGCTGTCAAAGAATACTTCAAGGAAGATAATCTTGTAAACAAACTATTCATGACTACATAGAATGAAAAGAAGTTCTACTCTGAAAACATGTCCACCCACACACACCATCAAACTCAAACTCAGGCAGGAAAGTTAATGTGCTTATTAAACTGTACTTATTAACTGTCTTTCATTATTTTCTTTACTGTTCATCATCATTTTCCCCTTTATCTTCAAATGGCAGTTTAAGAGATGGCTGTTGTCACATCTGCAACAATGATTTACTAAGTAAAGGAAAACTCATCTTCAGCAATACGTCCATTGTAGATTATATTCAGATTTTTCTGAAAGGTGTTTATATTCACAATGCAAAAATTGTTCTTTAGTAAGTTGGTACCCAGTTAAGTATTTCAGAGACTTGGTATATTTAAAAATAACAGGAAAACCTTCTGACCACTTTTGACTAATATCTGAACGATTTCCAATATCATGTAAGGAGATATTATTTCACTTGAAATATATAAAATTGTTCATTGCCATCAGGGGTTTTGTCATCGTAGATTTAACCAACTGTACAACATGTGGTAAAGAAAGTGGATTTAGAGGAACAATGGAATATTTAGAGGGTACAATGGCTAAGGTTGAACTAGTGCAGTTCAAAAACCCTTAATAATGAATTGAACAGAAATATAATACTATAATGAATGTTAAAAGTTCAGTTGGCCATGAGTAATTGGATATGGAAGTATTTAAAGAGAGTAAACACATTTGTACTGGATTTTTGGTAGCTGTAACTGTGCCTGATTCAACCATCCATCATGAAAACATTGTATAGTACTTATAAAACTGGCAGTATTAGAGACACCCAGAATCCCTATCAAATGCAAGATAGCTTAATTAACTTGGTAGTGACCATCACTATCAGACAGTGTTTCTGCATCTTAAATCATTAAAAAAAAGTTGTTTCTTTTGCTTTAATTAATTATTTTTTGCTGAAATACAGAGTTTTATTTGGACTGATTAAACTTGTTTTTTGGTGGGCCTCTAAGAAGTACAGCAGAAGTGTTACAGTAAAGAGGGTGCATGTTTAAAATTTAATATACGGTTAATGATTACCTCCAAATACTGACACCATTATCAGGTATTTGTACATAAAAGGCAAGGATGTAATACACTTTCTTTGTGTGGGGTCCTGTATAATTTCTCTTTTGGTGCATGCTGTTTATTCTTAATATGTAAAGTGCTCTATGCATCTAATGTATAAATACTATTGATCTTGGAGACAAATATGTACATGTAAAACTATACACCAATATCACAGTTATGAATAGATTCATTTTGCCGAAGTTTTAACATTGCACTCTTTCTTACTGTGCATTTCTGTTAAAATTCTAGGAAAACAGCAAGATCCAGGTAATATGAATCAGGAAACAGGAAAATGGGAAGTGGGAGCACCATCTGGGAAGGAAACCAGGGGGAGAGGATGTCCAATAGATAAAACACACCAAGGGTAATTGTAAAACCTTGAGGAACATTGTATTTGTCTAAATTCATATACAATTTTCATGAACTAGGGATGACAATGCTTTCTACAAGAAACACAGAGGAAGAGAACCTCTGTACCAAGAATGACAAATCTTTTCCAGAGTAGTGTAAATGATTCCTAACCAGAATAGTCTATAGCTGTTGACCTGGGTTGCCACTCAGGAGTTGTGGCTGAGTCTCTGTTACTGAACACCCCAGATACTTTGAACACAGAAATCCAGTTATTCTGGCTAAATCTAGTGTAAAGTTCTTTTTCATATGGCTTAGCTTCCCGGCTACATAAACGTCCTATGCCAGATTTCAAAGGATTGGGGCAATTCATGGTTCTGCAATATCTATTATACTGCAACAATGACCGACATGGAAGGATACCTGTAAAGCTGCCCCAAGTGGCAGTCATATATTGATGGCAGCCTACAGCTGTGTAACTGGACTTAATAAAATTTCTAAGTAAATTTTAAATTTCATCTTTATGCTCACTAATATATTTAGCTGTCACTCCTTATCAAAGAAGCTTCCCTGTACAGACAGAATGTGGAGACCACCATAGATACTGGAACTGGACAAAATACAGGGATCAATAGCTCGTGGGGTGTCCACTCCAGCAGAAACATCTGCACCACAGATGATGTGTCTATGGCTCAGAGAACATCACAGAAAGGGATGAAAGAATGTAAGAGCCCAAACAGCAGAAAGTATACTTCAAAACATTTTTTCATTGATATAGCACATCTGTACAATGACAACATTAATGCACATGCCAATTTGAATGGAGTGAAACCCTAAGGGGCCATACCTCTGGGCAGAAACTGTAGGAACCTAGTGAGTAATGAGAGAGCAAGGACTACCACACCTATATAAAGTACTCCGTCCTGAAACCATATACACATAATGAACAAAAGGACCCATGGAAGGGTGTCAGTATATTTTGCATGTGTTAATGGTCAAGGAATACAAAACTATCAAATTGATGGGAGATCTTGGAAGGAGTGGAGGAATGGGACAAGGTATCTAATTAAAAATGCATAACTCTTTAACAAATTATTGGTTATTTTATCTACCTACACTTGAATGTTATCACCCTTCCTGACCTCCCATCTGAACTACCCTCCATTTCCACTTATTTACCTCCTGCTTGCTTCTATGAGGGTGCTGTTCCATCCACCTGCCCACACCACCCCAGCATTCCCTTTGGAATTCCACAGGACCAAGGGCCTCCCCTCTCATCAATGCCAGGCAAGGCCATCTTTTACCATATATGCGACTGGAGCATATATTCCCCCATGTGTACTCCTCTTTGGTTGGTGGTTTAGTCCCTGGGAGCTCTAGGGAGTCCACCCACTTGACATTTTTGCTCCTCCTATGGGTTTGCAAACCCTCTCAGCTCCTTCCCCTAACTTCTCCATTGGGGTCCCCAAGCTCAATCAAATAGTAAGCTGTAAGCATCCACATCAGAATTGGTATGGCTCTGACAGAGCCTCTCAAAAGACATCTATATCAAGCTCCTGTCAGCAAGCACTTCTTGGCATCCACTATAGTGACTGGGTTTGGTGGCTGAATATATGATGGATATCCAGGTGGGACAGTCTCTGGATGGCCTTTATTATGAAAAACTATGGCATATCTTTGGCATGTCTGATATGCCAGCATCATTGGTGCTGTCCTTTAGATGATGACTGAGTAAAGCAATGCCGATTTAGCACAAGTCCAGAATTCTGCCTAATAACTAGCGATTACTAATGAGTACTAAGTGATCGAGGAGCAGATGTGTATGATGTAATGAAGGAAGTTTATTTGCCTACAGAAGGCAAAGAAGGATGCCTGAGATATCACCTCACTACTCAGAACAGTAGATGTTTTAAACATTAGGAATTGTTTACTTCTGGAATTTTACCTTAATTAGTTTCGGCTCACACACAATAGACATTGAGTAGATATTAGAAAGCGATCAGAGGGAAATAATAAAAATATACAACACTAAATAGATAGCTTGGAGTTAGCATGAAACACAGTTTGATTATTTTTCTGCTGAACTTTGATTCTTTCTTCTCAAGTGCCCAGTAATGTCAATAAATTAGTTAATAGCATGTCTAATACTCAGCCCTCTCTCAAAATCACGTAAGTGTTCCTGATGCCTCCATTACTAAATATGAACACTTCACACAAATACAGAAGCTGTTGGGTGGATTAGTTTCTTTATAATTCCCACCATCAACTGCTCCTTTTAATACTTTCAGAAAAGAAAAACCATTTTTAAATAAACTGAATTCTCTTTCATTACTTTGCAATATTTTGGTTTCAAGCTAAGAATGAAATTTTCTCATACAAATTCTGATTGACTTTTAAAATCAAGTTCTTTTTGACACCGATGCTTCATTGTCCTGGGTTGGTATTGAAATAGTCCCAGGTGCATTTCATTCAGGATCAGGTTCTGGGTATTATTGATTATTTTAGGTGTTTAACACAAAACTCAAGCCAAGTTAAAGATGAAATAATAACTATAAAACCAGTTGATTTGCTACTTACTGGATTGATAGTAGCTAGACAAATAGTGCTTGTGAATAGCATTTTAGGAGAGTTCTGTAGTGAATTAGTTAGAACTTACAGAAAATGGCAAAGCTTATCATTTATTTATTTAGGGCTATATTTTTCAAACATACCAATTAACTGTAAAAATATACAGAACATTAACCTGGTTTTGCATTGTATCTTAGAAATTAGAAATTGACTCCTTTAGGTGCATAGCCATAACCAAGACTCATGTCCTTCTGATAAAATTATTCATTGTTATGAATTTGCTAGCCTGCTTTTCCCTTCACTGCCAAACATGTATTGGAAACTTGTGTTTTAGAAAAGCATTTATTACAAGCCTAATGAGAAAAATAAAACCAAAAAATAACCACAGTCCATTTTCCAAATATGACAGAAGAGTGACATTCCTGAAAATTTGTAGTACGTTCTTATATACTGTGACTTACTCTTTTCCTGTATATTAAGACGTCTAGCGTGAATGAACTACTGCTATTAGTATTATATATTATTTTAAATGTCAAATATTATTTATTTATTTATATGGAAATTACTTTGCCATCACAATATATATGCAGAAAACACTAAACAGAAATTTCACAATACAAGTTTGATAAAATTTAAGTTTTTGAACATGTTACAATTCAACACAATTTGTTTCATGAAACGATAACCTTGATATTTAAATTTTAAAACAAATACACTAAATTATCTTGAGCTCTCTACCATCTTCTCTTTCTGGGTTTCACTGTGCAGTCTTTGATAAAAATGGATTACATGTCACTTAGATACCTGGAATTCTACCTTAGGTATTGACGCGTTCTCAGCTGCTATTATTGCTCAGTAAGCCTTCTCTCCAGCCTTCTTCTATATGTAATCCTTGACTGACAATATTCAGGCCTTAAAAATAACTCGTGAAACTAACCCAGAATCCATAGAACCTATAGGTTTGGGGCTCTCTTTCCAACCAGCTGGATGCACTGAATTGTTGGAATAAAATAAAACAAAGAATATGACTGTGGGACATAAGACATTTTACTTCTCTCTCTTTTTTTGCTATAAAGAGAATTATAAAAGTTTCCTTTTTCTTTTTCTTTTTTTTTTTTTTTGAACAACTTTATGTTAAAAAACAAAGATAAAAGAACAAATTTTAAACATTTTTGCATAAAAGTATGTGAATATTTTTGTCAGTGCTTGGCTTTTTTTTTCTCAAAGGTTTGATAGTGTGCATTAAGGTCTTACTAGTTACAATGAGCAAAAAGTACATGTAAAACAGGATGTAACCCGGAAGTAGTCAAAGTTTTCTTGGTGTGTAAGAATTGAGCATGATGGTTTTTTTTTTCCTTGAACTTCATGCAGTCAAGTTGTTTCTAGGGTGTTCAGAGCTTTCTGGGGTTAGCATCCCACTATCAGTGACTGCATATTATGTCTGTTCTTTTGTGACTGGGTTACCTCACTCAGGATGATATTCTCTAGATGCAACCATTTTCTTAAGAATTTGGTTAAGTCATTGTTTCTGATAGCTGAGTAGTACTCCATTGTGTAAATGTACCACAATTTTTGTATCCATTCATCTACTGAAGTGCATCTGGGTTCTTTCCTGCTTCAGGCTATTATAAATAGAGCTGCTATGAACATTGTTGTGCATGTGTCTTTATTGTATGTTGGAGCATCTCTGGGGTATATGCCCAGAAGTGGAATAACTGGGTCTTCAGGTAGTACTATGTCCAACTTTCTGAGGAATCACCAGACTGATTTCCAGAGTGGTTATATCAGTTTACAACCCCACAAACAGTGGAGAAGTGATTCTCTTTCTCCACATCCTTGCCAGCATCTGTTGTCATCTGAGTTTTGGACCTTGGCCAATCTGACTGGTGTGAGGTGGAATCTCAGGGTTGTTTTGATTTGCGTTTCCCTGATGGCTAAGGATGTTGAGCACTTCCTTAGATGTTTCTCAGCCATTCGATATTCCTCAATTGAGAAAGTTTTGTTTCAAAAACATTAAGTATTGGCCAACATGGCAGTAAATACTCTCTAGGGTGTGGGGGGGATGAATTTATACAGAAAATCAGTTTCTTTTTATTTATGTTGATAAGTACTTTGTTTATAAATTTAATCTTATAATTCAGATAGAATCATTAAATACTTTGGCATTTTATACATTTCTCTGATTCTTTATACAGGTTTACATTTCAACCCTTCACTGTCTACTCTGTTAAGCTTTTGGTAATAAAGGCTATGTCTTGCCCCTGCCATCATCTTAGGTGCTCATATTCTAAATCATTGGTGTAAGTTATTTGAAATGTCACAAAGTCACACCAAATGCATGCCCTGTAAATTTAAATTCTTTGTACCACTTGTTTGGAATGATGTACTATACACAGGGACGTGCTTTTGTGCACATGACAGTCTTCAAGTTATAAATTGGAGAGTCATTCTAAACTCCCTTTCTTTTACTTTACACTGTATAGCAGCTGTGTCTGAGACTCCGGTCTTTTCTGTTCCCATAGTCTCTAAAATCCACTGCCAACATTTTTACTCTTTTTTTTTAGGATTCCAATATGCTTGGACATGCTTGTAAGGGATTATTATTTGTATTACTTTTATTGAGGTGGAAAGACTGTTTATCTGTGAGTATCAGCAGCCCATGGCCTGGGCTTCTAGACTGCATTTAAAGGAGAAAGTGAGCTGTGTAACTGAATTAATCTCTTTTTGCTTCCAGACTGCGGATGCCACTTCATCATCTACCTAAAGCTTCTGTCAGGACCTCGCAGTAATGATGGAGTACACCTGTAAATTGTGAGCTATCCCCATGCTTTTCTTCTATAAGCTGCCTTTGTCAAGGACCATGATAGGGTAATAAGGAAAAGGGGGATGGAAGTAGCTATTACAGCAATATATCCCGATAGAAGGAAAAATTAAGCTCCTACCATGTCAAATAATTTATTCCTTAGCATTTTTTATGCAATTTGTCAAAATAGAGAAAATTGTGTTTTTATGTTTGTGATACTGATATATTGGATGGCTAGGGGTATACTATGAAAAAAAAGAAAGTAGTGTTTGATTAGCCTTAGAAAGATTGACTTTAGTACTTCAGCACTCACAATCATCATCCTTCTTTTCACTTAGCATAACTTTAAATCAGATACAAATTCATTGTCCTTATGTGTATTATTGTTGTTTATACTGTTATTGTTTATTGTTATTTTCATTATTTAATATTGTATCTACTGTTATGTTACTGGATAATTGTGACCTAATGTATAATGATCTGGCTTTATTTTGTGCTGTGTTGTGCCTCTGAAAAATGTAACAAATCCAAGCGGCCAGGACCTGTGAATGTGGACTTGTTTGAAAAGAGGGCCTTGAAAGATCATCAAGTTGATAACATTTAATGTGTCCTAATTTGATATGATGGTATTGATGGTTGAGGAACTGAGATGGATTGATACATTCAGTGCAGGGGCTATGTGAAGATAGGTGAAAAATCAATCACAAACCAAGGAGAGAAAATTGGAGTATATTTACCTTCCTATCCCTCAAAAAGAATCAATTGTATAAAATAATTTTATATCCCTGTTTTCTTCACTAGCTTAATTCCCTAACTACATTTTGTAAATTCTAAGAATTATCTTTACAATCACTGAGATGTAAAAAATTCACATTTCTAGAATTCCCTCTTCCCAATTCCTCTCTAAACCATTTCTCCTGCCTTGTAATTTTTCATAACTTCCTCTCATCTATCTGTGTTTCAACTACTTCAATATAATTATTAACTAAAAACATTTTGCTTATATGCTTGGAACAGTCTTTGCTGTACAGTAAGATTTCAATGAATATTTACAGAGTAAATGAATGAAATAATTATATTAATCTTAATTGAATTATAATTTATTATGTAATCATTATTTCATAAAACAGATAATTTACACAGAATAAAATTTCCTGAATTAAAGTAAATACCTAAAAATCTCTCTATTCTTCTTGTTAAAACTAACATCAACTTTGTAAATTAATGATATCCAAAAGATATAAAATTATCAAGTTTTTAAAATTAATGATATACATTTATTATAATTTCTAGTTTTGCTGGGTGCCCTGCTTTGAATATGTTCTCTTAAAACTTTAGTAGTAATTTTTTTTACATTTTAGTAAAAAATAATTTAATTAAGATAAGAATATATTTTAATAACTAAAAATATTTAAAATAAATAATTGGATGATATTTTAAATTGACCACTTAAGACAATGACATGTTATATAAATGTTGCACTGAGCCTCAGATAATTTTATATTGAATCCTCTCATTTCAATTGTCTGTTAAGGAAGAAAATTAAATGGATTGAAATATTTTGAACATTCATCTTAATTATGCAATTGAGCAGACATATAGTAACTCCCAAATTGTTAATTATGTCAGCTAATTTACTCATAATACTCTATTAGCAAGAGATATATGATAACACTAAGTTATTAAAATTTATTTAAAGTGATTTTTTCTTATGGAGACACACGTACATAATCATGCAGTAGGAGTGTTTGTGGAAATGCCTTGTAGGCAGGAACCGTGGCTATTGTTCTGTGATGTTTCTCTCATTACTGTAATGAGTCAAATGTGGATGAACAATATATTGAATGGCATGGAATTATATACGTTTTCATTTTTATCTGTTCTTGTATAGTTGATGAGGAGCTACATCCTACACTGTATATATTACATAAAATTCCCCCTACACCTTAGCATCTCACAGTTGATGGTGGTTTAGTTTTACAAGGTTACTTTGTAAACCGGTGTATATCAAACTAGAGTAGGTAAAATAAATCACTAAAGGTGATTAGTGTGTGTGTGTGTGTGTGTGTGTGTGTGTGTGCTCTTTCAATCATTGTTGGCCAACCCTGTAGTGCCAAGAACTGACAGATTCAGCAGAATGAAACAAAAGGAGAAAGAGAAGTTGACTAAAAAGCAGAGGATAGGAAGTGGTCACTCACTCTGATGGAAGAGAGGAAATGGATAGAGATATCCATACATGTTTCTTTTGGTAGAAATGTAACTTTTGGAGATGGATTGCTAACACTAAAACAAGTGGCAAAAGAAAGAAATGGTAATGAGGAAGTCATATTCATACTATGCAATGCCTGAAACAGAAGAGAAGTGTGTCTGTGTGTGGAGGAAGGTGGGGAGGGTGTCTATATGAAGTTAAAATTATGGGAAAAAAATAGATGATAACTGTAAACCTGAAGCACAAAGTGTGAAAGAAAAGTCTGAGAACACTCAGAGTTCTGCCCTGATCATGGATGGGCATCAGAATACACCAAAAATTGGTTGGTGTTGAAATAAACAAACAAAATAAAATGGTAAAAAGACCCCACCTCACTGCTATGACATCCCCCTACACTTCAGCATAGAGCCTTCACAGGGCCAAGGAACTCTGCTCCTTTTGATGCCTAATAAAGCCTTCCTCAGCTACATGTCTGGCTGGAACTATGAGTCCCTCCATGTCTACTCTTTGGATGGTGGTTTAGTCTCTAGGAGCTCTGCAGGTAGGGGTGGGGATCTGGTTGGTAGATATTGCTGTTCTTCCTATGGGTGTTGACAACTCTTTCAGCTCCTTAAGTCATTTCTCTAACTCATCCACTGAGAACTCCGTTTTCAGTCCAGTGTTGTAAGCACCCAACTCTGTATTTGTCAGGGTCTGACAGACCTTCTCAGGAGATAGTTATACCGGGCTCCTGTCAGCATGCACTTCTTGGCATCCACAATATTGTCTGGGTTTGGTGACTGTATATGGGATGGATGCCCAAGTGGGCCAATCTCTGGATGACCTTTCCTTCAGACTCTGCTCCACACTTTGTTTTTGTATTTTCTCCTATAAATACTTCGCTCCTTCTTCTAAGAAGAACTAGAACACTGACTTGTTGGTCTTCCATATTCTTGAGCTTTGTGTGGTCTGTGAATTATATCTTGGGTATTCTAAGCTTTTGGGTTTCTATCCACTTATCAGTGAGTTCATACCATATGTGTTCTTTTGTGATTGAGTTACCTCATTCAGGATGATATTTTCAAGTTCTACCAATTTGCCTAATAATTTCATGAAGTCATTGTTTTTAATAGATGAGTGGTACTAGCCACTCTGGAAAACAGACTTGCAGTTCCTCAGAAAATTGGACCCAGCTTTAAAATTCCTAGGCATATACCCCAAAGATGCTCCAACATATAATAATGACACATGCTCTACTATGTTCAAAGCAGTCTTATTAATAATAGTCAGAAGCTGGAAAGAACCTAGACGTCCTTCAACAGTGGACTGGATACAGAAAATGTGGTACATTTACACAATGGAGCACACTGTTTTTTATTCTCTTGTAGTCAACACATCTTAGGATGATGCTGATGTCCCTGACATTTTTTCCTCTGATATTCAGTTTCCATATATCCATTCATCTAGACAGCACCTTTATTTGTTTATATACAAGAAATGACAAGTAAATGAGAATAAATTTTCCATATGCATTAAACCTTTAATCATTTAGTTTTAAGTTATCCAAAAGAGAATATTATCCTGGTTAACTTTTAGCTAAATTAAATAAAAAACCTCACATAAGAAGACCCTTTTTGAAGCGCCATGAGGTAAAAATACTTTCTTCTTAAACTCAGAATAATGGTATCCACTATAGCCTGAGGTGCTCAATATTGTGTATGTAACAACTTAATTTCTGTCAGTCACTGGTGAGCTAGGAGCTATCCTTCCTCTGGGTTGAATAAATAGTACACCTCGCTCAGGTCATGGTGAAATCTTGATTATCTACTTGTAATTCTGAACAGAAATCTAACTAAATTGTGCACATGGATTCATAAACCTAGAAAACCATGAGAAAATGTGTATTATATTTGTATGTTGATTTATAATCATTTATCAGTACTACAAAGTCAGTGAAGAACTGCTACACATGTTCCCCTATGTTGTGTTCTAACTTGGGTATCACAATTGATATGTCATAACCATTGTTTGTTTATTTCTTTAGTGAAATTTTGTGACTTTTTAAATAAATTGAACAACTTTAGTTTTACAAAACAAAGATAAATGTACATATTTTAAGAATTTTTGCATAAAAGTACATGAAAACATTTTTATCAGTACTTGATTTTTTATTGAAGAACTTTATTTTTAAAAAAGGCAAATGTATAAATTTTAAGCATTTTTGCATAAAACTATACAAATACATTTTTGTTATTGATTGGCTTTTTTTAAGGTTTGATAGTATGCATTAAGATGTTACTAGTTACAATGAGCATAAAGTACATGTAAAACAGGATATAACCTGGAATTAGTCAAAGTTTTCTTGGTGTGTAAGGAGTAAACATATTGGCTTTTTCTTTTCTTTTTGTTCCTTTTTTTAAACTTCACATAGTCTGTGAGTTGTTTCTGGGGTGTTCAGAGCTTTCTGGTGTTAGTATCCAATTATCAGTGACTGCATATTATGTCTGTTCTTTTGTGACTGGGTTATCTCACTCAGGATAATATTCTCTAGAGGCATCCATTTTCTTAAGAATTTGGTTAAGTCATTGTTTCTGATAGCTGAGTAGTATTCCATTGTGTAAATGTACCTCAATTTTTGTATCCATTCACCTACTGAAGGACATCTGGGTTCTGGCTATTATAGAGCTGCTATGAACATTGTGGTGCATGTGTCTTTGTTGTATGTTGGAGCTTCTCTGGGGTAAATGCCCAGAAGTAGAATGACTGGGTCTTAAGGTAGTACTATGTCCAATTTTCTGAGAAATCACCAGAATGATTTCCAGAGTGGTTGTACCAGTTTACAAACCCACCAACAGTAGAGAAGTGTTTCTCTTTCTTCACATCCTTGCCAGCATCTGCTGTCATCTGAATTTTTGGTCTTGGCCAATCTGACTAGTGTGAGGTTGAATCTCAGGGTTGTTATGATTTGCATTTCCCTGATGGCTAATGATGTTGAGCACTTCTTTAGATGCTTCTCAGCCATTCGATATTCCTCAATTGAGAACGTTTTGTTTAGCTCTGTACCACATTTTTAATAGGGTTGTTTGATTCTCTGGTGTCTAACTTCTTGAGTTCTTTGTATACCTTGGATATTAGGCCTCTATCTGATGTGGGGTTGGTAAAGATTTTTTCCCACTCTGTTGGCTGCCATTTCATTTTCCTGATAGTGTCCTTAGCCTTACAGAAACTTTGCAATCTCATTAAGTCCCATTTGTCAATCTTTGACCTTAGAGCACAAGTTATTGGTCTTCTGTTCAGGAAATTTTCTTCTGTGACTATGTGTTCTAAGGTTTTTGTGACTTTTTTGAAGGCAGTACCAAGTCCCATTTATAAAATTTAGTACATTTGTGAATATCTTGTTGTAGTTGGTATAAAATGAACACAGCAATTTTTACATATTTTCTCCTAATGATCTGATTAAAAGATATTAAACAATATCATCACGAACTCTTAGAAGATTTAATTCTTATTATTTCAGATTGCTGCTACTTTCTCTCATCAAAATATTACTGGTTTATATTGGACAATTTCTCTACCTCTGTCAGAGCTAATATGAGTCTCTGTAACAAGTATTCTAACTTCAAAGAATTTTTTCTTGGCTTGAAATTCATTTTATTTTCTTGATGTTCACTATAATTTGACCTGGGGAATTTGCCTCAGTGACCCTTATTTGTAACATATGAAATATGAAACAGAAAATGGCCTTTTATTGATAGATAAAAATAAAGATATAGTGACCTTCTTTTAAAAGGAACTAGATTGTGTCCGTAATTTTTTCTCTCTCTGTAGATGACATTGTGGAGGGCAGAGTTGAGAAACAGAAAAGGTGCATTTCATTCAATTTTATAGCTCAGGAATTTACTGCTAACTCATATCTTATTTCTGGACTAATGTTTAAGCAGAGCTAACCATGGTTTACAGTCAAAATCACTTGGGATTATGTTAATGTAGCAGGATGTTCTAATTGCTATCATATTAGATCTTTGCAATGCATCACTTGAACCTCTTATAAAGAAAAAAATGTGATTTTTCAACTCTTTATCACATTTCAAAAGACTAAACTGATTGTTTTTCATGCTAAGGCCACTATGTAATCTTGGAAAGAGAAAATTATGAACTTTAGATTTGATATTAACTTTCAAAGATAAAATAATAAATTCTGTATTTGAAAATTATTTTAACAGTAAAAAAAAATTCTCAACAATAATCATTGTTGTCATTTAGCGATATTTCTCAATGACATCTGTCACCTTAAACTTGAAATGGTTCTGGGAAGCTTCAGTTGGTAATTGACATCTATTGTTGTAGCTACTTAGCCTTTAGAGTTACCACAAAAAATCTTACCTGTACATGGTAGAGAAAAACATGTTAAAATAAATTACCCTTTTTTTTAACAATAAAATTAGCTTGTATCTGAACTAAGATGGTTTCATAATAGCAATATGGATTTTAAATACTATAAATTTGTGAGGAAATGAATAAGACTGTTAAATCTATAGCAATCATAAAAATTAAAATCTTTGACTAATTTAGTTTTGTATAATGTCCTTTACTTTATTAAAAATAAAGCAAAAAATGATACTAATTGATTCCTTGTCTTAACAGGCGTGAGCAGTGGTCAGGGCCAGGAGAGCAGGGTCTGGTCTCTGATGCATTTCTTTGCTTCAACTGTGTACTATTTTCATTCTGTTGCATATTTTATTTTCCCAATGCAGAGACCCAAAGCTAAACAATTGTCTGAGCTCAGGATCTCTTGTGAAAATATGGGTGATAGAAGTAAAGGGCTGGAGATGTCAAGAACTCTACAAGAAGACCCAGAGAATTGACTAACCTGAGACCAGGAAGGTTCTCTGAGCCTGTCCATCAACCAGGTAACGTGCAGAAGTTGGACCTAGATACCTTATACATTTGTAGCAATGTACAGCTTGATCTCCATATGGATCTGTTTCTGTCCATTTCCAGACATTGGATCTCTTTCCCCCCACCTGGACTGCCAGGTTGGACAGCTCATATGGAAGGTAGTAATAGTGAATCAGATAGTAAGCCATGGAAAATGTCTCTGCTGATGAAAACCCTTGCTGAACAAGCCTAGAAACCTCCTAAATGTCATCCCCCATAAGCAAAGGAAAAGCCACACATGGTGATTGTACCTGTAGGCCTGGGAAGTTGGGGGTAGACACAGTCAGAAAAACAGGCCTGAAACTCAGTGATATACTATGCTGTATTGTGCAGTGTAGAACCAATAGAGGCCTTAACTTTGAAACATCCCAACAATAGAACTAACTACCCAAAGTTTCCAATGTGAACGGTGCATATGTATTGTGGCATCTGTGAGATCATATGCATGTACACGCAGTTAACCAAAGAAAGGAACACATAATGAGATGAGCAGCGGAAATTCAAAGATTTAACAATATGACAGCAAAAGGCTTAATACACAGAATTGAATTTGCCATTGTTTCAGCTATACCAAAACAACTGTGTTTATATACTCTAGGTACTGTTTTTTAAATAAGCTGATTTATTTATAATATAATATAATATAATATAGTATAATAAATATGATATAATCACATTATTTCTCTTTCTATCTTTCCTCCAAATAAGTACACTTATTTCTAAATGGAAATAGCACATCTAGGTTTAGGGAAATTAGACGGAGTCTAGAGAGTGAGAAAGAATGTGAAATCTATTGAAATCTTGAATATGCGCTGACTTAAGTATACTTTATTTTTGTCTATAATCACAAAATATAGTTTAAGTTTATCAGTTGGTATTTAAGAAAATGAGTAACTCTACAAACAAGACAAGCACCAGAAACATTAGAACAATTTTCATCGGAAGGTATCACTGTGATAAGTTCCTACTGTTTCAGACACATGGAGATACAAGCTCATCCACAGCAGAATCAGCACTTGAATACTGGGAAATTATGTTTTTCTGTATCAAGTGTCATTGAATAATACAGAATTACATGTAAGCTGATGATCATAAAATATATTCTGTATTAGAAACTATGAAAAAATATTATAGTTTTAAGTTTAAATGAGCATATTTTTTTTCCAAAATTCATAGATTTAAACTATGGTGGCAATATTAGGAAAATTTAAATCCAGAAAAATATCTTAATTTGCATCTCTATTAATGCAAACATTTTCCTCTAACACTGACAATATCTGTCTGGAGCTATAGAAATCATAGACTAACATAGCCAGTGTTCTAGAAGAGAGTCAACTGTCAACTCAAATGAGAATTGTGTTTACAACACACTCCACCAAACAAGAATATATTGCTTTATATAAAATAGATTTGAGGCACAGACATAAAGCAGAAGTCATGATAAATTCATTTTTTTCCAATCAACAGTTCTATATTTATTTAAGATTACTTACTAGACATTAATTTATCTTTTTATCATCTGAAGTAATATTTCACTTTTAATTTTTCTGCTTTTTTGAAAATGAAAGGTACCATCTTTGTTTCATATCTCATAATCTAGAAATCATGCCTAATACATTTTTCATTTCTATGAATACTAGAAATGGAGAGAAAAAGGAATGCAAAGTTTTAAAATAATAAGGTAAAGCCCAGGTCAATGTTCGCATCAAAGAATCATTTTGTATAGAGACTACAGCTTTCTATTCATTAATAAGCAAAAAAGACAGGGACACCTACATGGCAGGATTATTCTAAATATGTAAGTTTACACTAGTTACAAAAACTACTACTCCATATTTCAGTCAGTGGAAATCACTTAGAAACTGTGACTCTGTGGTAGATGGTTAAGCCCATCATCAAATCCAAATGAACCTTTGATTTCACTAACTACACCCTTATGTGGTTAAAAATTAACAGTGAAATAAGAATTGTAGACTGGTGAAAATTATATGAAATTTGATTTTCACCTGTCTTTAATATAGCTTCTTTTAGAATGTGGTGAAACCACCTGATCCTTAGGTCTTATCTGTGATCTTTTGGAGACCCTGGAGCATAAATGATTGGTTGTCATACAGACTTTCTGACATGCCAAATATGCATGGATTTATGATTCTGTGCTTTACATACAAATCTGCCACTGCCACTGGGTTCAACAATTCTCTGAGGCAAAGATGTTCAGACCATTTATAAAAACAACCTTAACCTCTATATTTGAAACCTGAAATGGTATGAAAATTTAAAAGGAGCCAGCTAGAGCAGTAAGGGCTCAGTATGTAGGAATATTTACTAGCCATTCAGAGGATTTAGGTTCAATCCCCTGTAGCCATGTCAGGATGCTGACAACCAGCTGGAGTTCAGCTCTGGAAGATCTGATGTCCTGTGTTGTTCTGTGAAACACACACACACACACACACACAGACACACACACACACACACACACACACACACGCATGCATACACAGCAAAATAAATTTTTAAAAGGAAAAGCATTTCATAAAATCACAGTATATTTAGAATTCAAATCTTATGAGTTTAAACATGATAAATTTGAACTTAGTTATTTTTAGTGTTTTGGGCCAGTATCCGATTATCAGGAACCAGATATGGATGGCTTCTCTGAGGCTCTGAGAAGGCTCTGCCAGAGCTATACTGATACAGAAAAGGATGCTTGCAGCTAACCATCAGACTGAGCATGAGGACCCCAATAGTGGTGTTAGAGAAAAGACTGAAGGAGCTGAAAGGGTCTGCAACCCCACGAGAAGATCAAAATGATCAACTAACCAAACCCACCACAGCTCCCAGGGACTAAAACACCAACCAATGAGCACACATGGAGTGACCCATGGCCCCAGGTGCATAAGCAGCGGAAGATAGCATTATCTGGCATAAATGGGAGGAGAGGCCTTTGGTCCAGTAAAGGCTCTTTTTCGCAGTGTATGGGAATGCCAAGGTGCTGAGGTGCTAGAGGGTGGTTGGAAGAGGGAGCACATTCACTGAGGCAATGGAAGGGGAGGGGGAATCGGACTGGAGGAAAGGGGATAACATCTGAAATGTAAATACAGAGATTATCCGAAAGAAAAAAGAAAAAAAATGAACTTAATGATATAAAACAGATAAAAGGCTTGTAAAGAAACCTACAAGTTAGAAATGCTAGAAGAGTAGTTCAAATCAATATTTAGAGTTTGTGTTTTCTGTAAAGTTGCTCTGTATTGCAAAAGCAGAGAATAGAATGCAATCAAAGCCTTTGACTAATAGATCAATCAGCAAAATGGCTCAGACACCTTTCTGTATGTCTTAAAGCAGGAAAAGGAGTCCAGCTTGAGGTAAATAAAATTCAAAATGAGAAAGGAGAAAGTGTACTGTATTTTATTCTTATAGTTGTTGCAGAAAATAAACTATTGGGAATATTATGTATGTGTGATATTTTATAAATTGTACTTTTATTAGAACCTGAAGCAGCCTGATGATTCTCACTAAGAATTTATACTTGAACAATTGACCAGTCCATGCAAAGTGTAGCTTCTCTTTTCCAGATAGCTAGAGACTATTCATTTGGAGTGGCCTCCTACAAGGACTAGCAAACACATTATCTTGTGCTGGACTGAACAAACATAGAAGTTCTGGGTAGTGGAACTAGCTGTAACAAATAGAAAAACCAAACTAATCCTAGATTCATATATCCATGTCTATGTGTCTGACTTTTCTTCATTCCTGTGACTACCCTTAAACAGGGCTCTATTGCTTTTCTTCCAGTCTTGTTAAATCTATACTGTGCTGATGAAACCAAAAAAGAAAATATGAAAAAATCTAAGAAGAAAGCATTGGCATACATACTGCATCATTAGCCACTTCCCTTCAGAAGGCAAATCGGAAAACTAGCAGAGCAAGGTATGTGCTCCTCAAACTTGTTTTGGACACAGTAGCAAATTGAAGGCCTTGGTGAAAAACGTGATAACCCTAAAAGTAGTCAGTGCATCATTATGCAAAGAACACATTATACTACTTAATTGAAAAAGCTCATGAATTTGATTAGTAATTGCCACACCACTGACTACCATTATTTATCTCAATATCAGATTAAAATAAAATTAACATGAAATATGACAGACACAGCACCTGCTCTGCACAGTCACTACATCACTGATCACTAGCACAGCATCACTTGCAAACGTCAACATGCCTACTAATATTTTATATCATGTCACACCATACATTTAAAATCAGTGAGTGCTACTCTGCCTTACAAATAAGCATTGAACCATCCCGGAACCACATCAAAAACTGTCAATAAACTTATCTTAGTTGTGGCCTATTGACAAATCAGTTTCCTACCTTAAAACCAGAGTAAATAAAGTGCCTTCATTGATCTTCTAAAATGTCTATAAGGAAGCTCCATATGTGTGATTATGTATGTTTAGTTTGGGGAACAAATATCTTCACTTTTATTCTTTAAAATGTATGTTTATTGTTCTCCATTTTTTGTAGACATATGCCTTTACAGGAGTGTGTACACACAATTGAATGTTCCTGTGGAAACAGAGGTCATGGGAATCTTTGGAACTGGAAATATAGGGGGTTATGAATAACCTGACAGAAGTGATGAAAACCAAAATTGAGTCTTCTGGAAAAACAATCAGCGCTTTCAATGCTAGACTCAATCATCCCAGTCCTTAGCTTCACTTTTAGAAAATCTGTTCTGCTGTGACAAGGAGGCTTGATAGTGCATATGGCAAAGGTAAAGCTAGGTAAGAGGCCATATTTCAAATAGACTGTAACTGCTGAGAAAGCGACATAATTTTAAATGCTATGCTTCCTTTTAGTCACTGGCTAGCTTGTATTTTTATAAGTTCTATTTTATTAGGTACAAACTACAGAACACAGAACCTTAATGCCTGACTGGAAAGAAAATGGCAAAGGATTATTTTAAAAGGAAAAGCAACTATATTTAATAAAGAATTTAAATTTGTAAATGTTTGATGCGAGAAAAGCACAATTTAAACCAAAATATTTCTGCAAAAACCAGGAAAGAGATGATAATTATTTCATGTGATATATGACTTTTAAATTTTTGTGCTAGGAAATGGTGTTGTATATGAATTTTAAACATTTGACTGACTTTCCCCCGGCCTTATTCCATCCCCTCAGTACTCATTAACTACAAGAAAGATGAAAAAAAAAAAAAAAAAGAAGATGTAAGGGAAGAAAAAGTGAGCAATCCGATGAGGTCCTGAGTAAAATAAATGGGCTCCATCTTACCACCAAGTTCTCCCCCACTTGTGAAGGTGCCCACTATAATGTTCTTAGATTCCTTCTTGTCCTGTCTTCTAGAGAAAAGAGTCCTCATACCATGCATCTTTTGCATCTTCTATTAATATGCACTGGAGTAAGTCCTCAAGGTTTTGTAAAGTGTCTTGAAGAGAATTAGAGGAGCAGAAGTAGACAAGAGGAAGTATATTTGGAAAGGACTGAGCTGGGTATCTAAATGGGATTGATAGGGAAATGGGCTGACCCAGGGACCCTATAAAGTACCTGTCACAGAGTCTATTTGGCCAACTCCTAGCTCTAGTGCCCCACCCATCCTAAGGTAGCTCTTTGCTTGCTTTGAAAAAAAAAAAAAAAAAAAAAAAAGAGGAGATATGGAAAGTCCCCATATTGTAAATCATTTTCACTTTGTGAGTTGTAATGGCCAAATCTATATTTTAAAAGGAAGTAGTACATTGTCTCCCTAAGTGATTTTAAGAATCACACCATTCATGTTGAGTGGGATGGGAAACTCTTTGAAGACAAAGACAGTGAAGAGTTGAGAAATGTTCATTATTATTTTGGCTGTGTTGACAGCAAACCTGTGACAGATAGGACAGTAGTGGAGTTTAGGATGCATCGTTAGAAGACTATTGTATAACAATGGTCTGAAAGAATAAAGACAACATCTTAAATTAGGAAGGCAATAGGATAGATACATGGTGATATGTGTACAGTCATATTTCCTCATGGAACAGGCTGTGTGAGTGGGGAATCTCAGTATTTTCACACTAAGAAATAAGGTTGGAATTATCTGCTGCAGTTGGAGGTTGGGACAGGGAGGGAAATGTCAGGAGATTTGAAAGTTCTGTGTTAGGATGTCAGATAGGGAACTTCGTTATTATTGACAGAGCAATAAAAATGTTAAGTGAGCATCTGTAAATGTGTTGAAAATATTAGAAAGCTTTTGTGGAAATGGTTTTGAACATCACCAGATTTGATGATATGTGGTTAAGGTTACGTAGTAACCAATGGTTGGCTTTGTGATATTTTAATATTATGAATTCTGGAGAAGAAAAAACCCTCAAGGATATAGAAAAATAGTAAATAGGGTAAAAGAAAAACAGTTTAATTTCATCAATATAAGAGAAATTGGTACCATGCAATTTCTATGCCATACCAAGCCCCAGAGAAACAATATCTTCTGGACAGGGCACAGGCATTTGTGTTTTTATAACCCTTTCAAGTAATTGTTAAATACTCTGACAAAAAAAGAAACTGATAAAAAGGAAGCATATGAATTTGGTATAAAATAGAATGTTTTTTTTTAAATTTTTCAATTGTTAGTAAATTAACATTGAAATTATAAAAGTATCACCTAAGGTAAATATTGATATTCACTAAAGAATTTTCACATTTTCATTCTGAGTTGCTACTACGCCTCTCTTGATGTATGCTTTATATACGTTTCTATCACTTGTCTGGCTTTTGTGGATATTAGATTTAGTTGCTCAAACTGTTTTATTACCACAAATTAATTTCATTAGCTTCATTTCCCGTGCACTGAATTTTCTGATTCAACTAACTCAAATTTAGCATTCAGAAGAGTTGTTTAATATGATTAGTTACTGCTATCTGAGATCTGGGTTGGGAGCTATATGGAAAGGCTATATGGAATATATGGAATAGAGAAAGGAGAAATTGAGGAGAAAGGATAAATGGAAGAAAGGGTTAAGGTAAAGAGAGACAAGAAGGAAAGAGGAAGAGAAGAAAAAGAGAAGGCAGAAGAAAGAAGTATATACAGTACACTGTAGCTGTCTTCAAACATACCAGAAGATGGCATCAGACCCCATTACAGATGGTTATGAGTCACCATGTGGATGCTGTGAATTGAACTCAGGACCTCTGGAAGAGCATTCAGTTCTCTTAAAGGCCAAGCCTTCTCCCCAGCCTCAATTCTATACTTCTTGCTAATACATATATTACTATGGAAGCAAATCAGGCAACAAGCAAACAGAAGCATGTACTACAAGAACAAAATCACAAGCCAGACGAGTGGCAAAATAATCTTTTGACGTTCCTTAAAATGTAAAGAGGTTAAAAGATTTCCCATAGAATTCGGCAATTAATACTAGAAAGAATTGGATTGGCAAGATGATTTAGCAGTCAACTCAAGAATGTAAGTATGTAAGAATGAGGAGCAGAATTCATATTCTCAATACCCACATAAATAGAGGTATCTTATTTAACCTGTAATCAGAGTCAGGTATCTGAAACAGGGTATTCAGATCCAGTTGGCTAGCTAGACTGGTTGATTAATGTGTATCAGGTTCAATATGTAACCCTTCCCTTGTAAACATTGGAAAAGGGGTGTCTAATTCAATCTTAGATGTGTACATGTATGTAAAAGCATGCATACACGTTTTCCCAGGAACTTGAACACAGATGCTCCTCATATTCATAATAGTTGTACCCATAAGGTCTAATAAATTACAAAAATAATTTTGTATAAGCCTACACCAAATGTATAACTGTGATTTAAGCTGTTACTCAAACAAACGGACAATTTATACAGTGGTGCTTACATTCTGTACAACTCAATGAGGGCAGGTAATGACAGAACTCTCAAATGTAAATATGCTTTGTCAATCCACCAAATATTAAAAAAATATATTACTGATAAAATAGAAGAAAGTTCTAGGTTACAGGAAAGGAAGAGATTTAGCACAGGAAAAACTCATTCTTTACATAAATATAGCTATTACGCAAGAACTTCAAAAATAGTTTAAATACAGACTTCATAGATGCCAATGATTCATTAACTGATAAGCATACAGCATATCCAATTCAAAGATTCACATGATTATCTATATTCAAGTATTTAACATAGACTATGAATAACACTGATTCAATTTAGAGAAAAAAATACAGAAAATATATAAGTTGAAACATGAGTAAAGTGAGTTTTGAAGAAATATCCCACATTATTGTATTTATTTTTAAATCTGCCATAGGAACAAATGTGTCACACACCTGTTCTTATCACTTCTGTTCCCAATAATAGCCACAGTCTTGAGTTTGGGTTGTATTATTCTCACTCAAATCTGGGCACATTCTTTGCATATACGCATAATACCTGGGCAACACACAGACTCATTCTGCTTTGAAATGTATATCAATAACATCCTCTTCTAACTTACCATTGAACCTTTGAAATTTATCAGTGTTGATATTTGTTGCTAAGCAGTCTTCTGTTATAAGAATAGATTCATTTATTTATAAACTTATACAGAATGTTGGGTTATTTCGACTTTCGTTTTCTCCTGTTACAAGCAGTATATTGGCAGGCAATTTCTCTCTTTTATTTTAAATGAGTCCTATTCAAATGAATTCAGCTGTGGGAAATTGTCTGTGGCATATTCAAATTTGACAGGCCTGTCCATGTGCTCCTCCTCCACACCTGCAAGATGATCTTATGTCAAATTGATATTTCCATGAGAAGGTCCCATGAGAGGACCTGTCTTCAGTATTGGGAAAGCTAAGGTCAGTGAAAAGTCAAACATGCCACAAAGAATTGTGCAATAAAATAAATCACTTTCAGTGATTTATTCCCAAGCAATGGTTGCAGTGCCTACAGTAATTGGGGAAAGACTTACTTAAATTTTGTAGGAGAATGAAACAAAATTAATTTTTTTTTAACTACTGGACAAATGGCTTCCCTTTTATGTTAATCTATGATTTTTTTAAAAACAATGAGTAAGAAACACTATAATAATTATTTTATACTTAGCATAGTTGTGATTGAAATCAAGCCTTTTTGCTCTTTTATTGGAATTGCGCAAATATTTGACTTTCAGCACAGTTAAGCACAATTCTCAAGTCTCTATAGCAAGATAAGGAAACTGATCAATGAAACTAAGTAACAGATGGTACTAGCAGCCAGGTTTTGCAGTGGGTGCTTATGAGTGGGCAAGATAAAAGGCTATAATAGTCAGTATGCTACAGCAGTGAGGGGAAGTTCATCAGAGTACATGTACATTTTTACTAATACAGA
Organism: Micromys minutus; assembly: GCF_963924665.1. Taxonomy (NCBI): domain Eukaryota; kingdom Metazoa; phylum Chordata; class Mammalia; order Rodentia; family Muridae; genus Micromys; species Micromys minutus. Next base: position 26,441,691 of record NC_137957.1, read on the forward strand.
ATGATTCTAGGGTAGAGTCATGGATGACATCCTAAAGGTTGTGTCTGTTTAAACCCCAGAAACATTATTTTACATAGTAAAAATTAGGTGTTTGTTTGTTTGCTTGTTTAACATTTAGGTTAATAATTTTTAGTGTGGACTTTTCAAATATACTTTATAAAGCCTTCATGTAATCACTGGTTTCCTTTCTTTCTCTTTCTTTCTTTCTTTCTTTTTTTTTTAAACACAGAACCGGTTGGGGGTTGGGGGTGTTATTGAGGCAGAGGAATTCCTAATATAAGCATAGAAACAAAGATGTTGTAGACCCCATGAGAAGTGTACTTAGGGTTTTGAACAGGTACATGTTACATCCTAAAGTAAACCATTGAAGAGTAAAAGGCTCTATTAACACTTGAATATAGAATTTCTGGTCTTAGCACACTAGGTTGTGAAAGAATATATTTGGGTTCCCTCAATCCGGGGAATCTTCAGGAATATTTTAAAACAAAGACACAGAAAAAATATAACAACAGGTTTGTGAATAGTTGATAAACAAATAATAGATTACATACAGATGACAAAATTATCAATAAATACAAGAGTTAAAAACACAAATACCTTTACTGGTCCTACCAGCTGAGAAAGGTGAAGAGTAAAGACCATAGTTGGCAAAGAGAATTAAACCACAGTGGTCTTTGATCCCTTTCAGATGATACCAACTTGAGACTGTTTATTTTTTTTCCTGACTGTAGAGATTTCCTGAGAGTTTTGCTGTCTGATATGCTTTATGAAAAGTCTCTGAAGAGTCTCAAAACTCAGTAATATCTTTCCTGAGGATCCCAAATGGCATACTTTTAAGAGACATTCTTCAGGAAATCAGAGCACTGTTCCTAATCTCTGGGGAAGGGCATGGTTGTAACCTGTGCAGCTCTTTGTCCCAAGTTAGAAACAGCATGCAACCTATGAATGTGAACAAACTTCCTCTCTGCATGAAGACAAGTAGCATGGTGGCCTAAAATCCCCTTCCCTCAGGGTTCAAAACCTCCCAACCCTTTGTTTCAGGGGAGTTGAGCTCAGCGTGAGTTCTTATTACTCATCCCCTCTGCAACTGCCTTCATTGTTCAGATCCACCAGGTGCAGTCTGGTTTTGTCACTTAGAGGCCAGATTTTACCCTCTAACCTTATTCTCCAACAAAAGCAATGAAGCCACTGATGATAAATAGCTTATTCTAGGAAAGACGTGGGGAATTATGTATGTGGAGGATAAGTATCTTGCAGTTTCAGGAAGAACATGTTGAGAAGACAGAAAACAGGAATGATAAACAGATAGCATACACACCACACATGTCCAAACACACATACACATATATACACACACATATCTGACATATATGTATCATATATAGTCACACACACACACATGCCCATAAGTTTATCTTGATGTAAATTAACAATTATGTAATAAATGCAGAGAACATACAAATCCTCATGTATTTGTAGAATCAAAACAATAGAGATAGTCTTACTCAAAGTGCTATGAAGTCAAACAACCGATATTTTTAGCATAGGTGTTTCATGATTAAACATGCTAAACATGGTGACATTCTTAAGAATAGGTGCAGAAGATGAGGATGGAATTTAAGGAGAAAACCAACAAGCACCTTGTAGAGAGCAAGTCAAAGAAAGCACCAGCAGGGAAGTGCAACACGGCCTTCATATGCAAGGATGGTCCTTTGCATCATCCACAGGATTAAGCCCTCAATAAAACAAGTCAGAGAAATCTCATAGGTAATGGGGACCAGCAGATAAGGTGCGTAAGTGTACTGTCCTGACACACAGAAAAATATAACAGATGAAATGAAATATGAATAGAAGTGTAGTCTTAGCTGATAGTGCTGTTGTGATCCTGGCTTTAGTGACTGGGAAAAACATGTGAACAAGTGGATGATGCTAAAAATGAGGCAACCCGGTATGGACAGACCTACAGACATGCAAACTATGTATTATTTTGGCACTTTTTCTCCATTAAAATTTCTAGAGTAAGAAGGCTTTATGTTCATCTGATTTGTTTAAGAAAATCTTTTATCCTGGAGTTGATTTTATAGTAATAAAGAGGAAGGTTAAGTTTTCTTCAAGAATGGTTAATATTTTCATCAGCATAAATGGTGAAACATAGACATTTGCCTACATGTCTATACGAATAATGATTCAATTATTCTGCTAATTTCTGAAGACTTGTTTACATGGCAATTGATCATGGATTACTTCCTTTCTCTTCCTGAACTGTTTGATTAGTGTATCACATGGACAGCGGCATTGTGTATGTAGATAGACTATGTTTACCTGAATTTAGGTTTAGGAAGGAAGGCACATCATTTATCATTTCGGGATTACTGCATCCAGAGCTTTTGATTTACCGAATGTTTTCTCCTCTAGTGTGAAAGTGTTAGCAGGTTGTGACTTTCCAGCTCCTAATCATGCCCTGTGTCTGGCAGGAAGAAATGTGGCAGATGCTGGGGTGGGTGTGTTGGAAAGAAAGAGAAATTACATGTTCTAGCACCTAGAGTTTAGTGTTGGCATGGAAATTATTTGTCCATGACACAATGCATTCATCTTTTTATACAAGTCATGATGGAGTTGGTTCATTCAGTTCTTCAAATGTCTACTGGGGATTGGACTTCTATAAATTTTTATTGTATTACTCAAAAAGCATATTGATTAATCATGTATTATAAATTATATCAAATATATCAGATACAAATGTCCAGCTCTGAATTTCACATTCTTACTCGAAAGTAAACTAATGGACTAAGTTTTGCACACATTTACATATATTGTATTTTATGTGAATTTTTATTTAAAAAACAAAAGAATATTGTATTGAAAGACTGCAAATTTATTATGTATTGAAGAAATAGCTGCCAAGAGAGAGAACAAAGAGAATTGGGAATTTGGGTCCAATTGTACTGTAGAGTTGCTCTGAGCTTTTCTTTCTTTCTTTTTTCTTCTTTTCTTTATCATGTACGAAACAGACCATGGAACTAATACTTCAATATGTAGAAATTAAATACTTATTTTCTAATTATACTTAAGATAATTAGTAAATTAAAAATATAGGGAAATACATCAAAACTCTTCTGTATTTTTCTAGCAAACAGACAGAATGCCATTAGCACAGGAACTAGGAACAACAATTAATGAAAGGGACCTCATAAAACTGAGAAATTTCTGTCTGACAAGGACACTGTCATTAGAATAAAGTGACAGTCTACAAAATGGAAAAGGATTTTCACCAGATATACATTTGATAAAGGGATAATAACAAAAATATATTTCATTAATAAACCTAAATATCAATAAAACAAATAACCAGATTCTAAAATTGGGTTACAGATATAAACAGAGAATTTTCAAAAGAGGAATTTCAAATGGTTAAGAAACAGTTAAAGAAATATTCAACATCCTTATCCATCAGGGAAATGTAAATCAAAACTATTTTGAGCTTTCAACTGATACCTGTCAGAATGACTAAAATCAATAATACAAAGTCCTTCTGGCAAGGATAATATGGGAGTTCATATTCATAGAGCCTCTGTGAAAATCAGTGTAATGGTTCCTCAAAAAGATGAGAATCAATCTACCTCAAGATCTAGCTATCCCACTTTTGGGTTTATACTCAAAAACCGCTTAATCCTACAAATGAGACACTTGCTTAGTCACATTCATTGCTGCTCTATTTATAATAGCCAAAAATTGTAAACAACATAGATGCCCTTGAAGAGAATAATGGATTAAGAATATCCCAATTTGTTGCAAAGTCTGTGAGTTTTTCTTCACAAACTGACAGCAAGGTTGTGCTGCTGAAGACAGCACCCACACAACTCTTCCGTAGGTACCTACTAGAGCATTCACACCTACATTCCAAAGTCTTTGGTATAGGAAGGTACTTTGCATGCTACCAAAAGAGAAACATAAAAACCAAACCAGATACAAAGCTCTTGATTGGCAGTGGTGTCTTGCCTCCAAGCTATGGTATTCCAATGGGAACAGAAAGCTAGTGGGAGTAACCCACCAATATCAGATTTGACTTAAGGCTTATTCCATGAGATGGGAACCATACCTGACACTATGTGGGTGACCAAGAATCTGAGCTAAACAATTCTGTAACCCAGGGTAAACAGAAAATTATTGTTCCAAAAACTGATGTAGCAATACAATGACTTTTCATGACATTGTGATACTCATATATCAGTCTCTTGCTCAGCCTTCACCAGAGGAGGCAGGGAGAGTAGAAAGCCAGAGAGGGTGGAGGAAGCCAAGAAAGCAATGCTTTCTAAATTAGCAAGATCAAAAGCTCACATGAACTCACAGAGACTGAGGCACTAAAGTTATGATGACTTTGAGATAAAGCTAGACTATAAAAAAGAAGCTAGACTATAAAAGCAGTGAAAATATTCTCTCCTTTCCAAACAAAAAATCTAACCTTTAAAGCTTTGTGTGTCACACGGAAAACACTGGCTTAAATATGCATCATTATTTCTCATTTATGTATAGTTCTAACTTTGTCTCTCTCTCCCTGCAGCCATCTGTTCCTTTGTGATATTTAGTAAGGATCATATGGCTTATTGGAAAGATAAGTCACTATTATTCATAAACAAAACAGAGTCTTTAAGTTGACTCATGAAAAAATTAACATATATTCTAAAGATATTAGGCATGCATACCATAATTGCTACAAGGATTGACAAGTACGTCTATAAAATATGACATACACATCAGTTGGAGTCACTTTCTTTTTCATAGTCAATAACGGTTACCTTTTATCCATGTTATATATAGTATATGGGCTTATTTCTCCTTATATCTTAAAAAAATACAAGTTTTCATTTTGCAGTACTTAGTTACTTTGATGTCATTTTCCAAGTCTTTCAATCCACTTCTTTCTCTTATTAAAAAAAAAAAAAAAAAAAAAAAAAAAAAAAAAAAAAAAAACCTGTTGCACACATAAACTATTTGTGTATTTGATACTAATATAATACTTTTATAATAAAATTTACATAAATCACAATGGAATGATTATTAGCAACACAACAGTCAGATATACATTCTATTATGAAGATATTTGTATTTGACAATTGTCATCACAGGTTTGTGCCTGCCTAATTATTTCCTTTGGCAATCCCTATCCTCTATCTAAACAGGGTCTGATTATAGAAATATCTTTTCACAAAAAACAATTTATCAATATTTCTCCTATGTTAGCCAAACTATTCCTGAATTGCTACATATGAATAAAAACTGAAATTAATATATATTCCATGACAAAAATTGTTATCCTTCAGAAAGTACTTTTCTTCCAGCACAAAAGGAAATTTTCTTTAAAAAAAAAGGTAATGGTTAAAATCCAGAAAATAGGGCCAATTAGATTACCTTAAACACTAAAAATATAAATGCCAAATTTTATAGCTGGGACAATAAAAAAGTAAAAATAATATCAAGTAATATTCAAAATATTGCCCTAGAACTATATAGTTAAGGAGCAGCATATATCTATATTTTAGAAACCCAGGACCTTGGAAAGAAGAAAACATCTACAACACCTATTTTTGAAAGTTGATGCTTCTTTAATAACCAACATGGAGGTTGAGGTATTCTTGACCCAGGGGAGAGTATTTGTAAAACAATTAAGGTAAATGATTTTAAAATGTGGCAAGAACTATTATCTCATAAAGTTGTATTCAGTGTGTTATGGATAAATTTGATAGAAAGTAGGGAGAGAAGGAATATATTTTCAAAGCCTAAGTAAGATCACTGTAAAAATAGCTATAAAAGACAGAAGGGGGTTTTGTTGATAATTTTATTTCAGTTTATTCAAGTCTCTACCTCATTGTTGAATTTGACACTTGAACATCAAATCATCTCTATCACTAAAAGTTTGAAATAAATAAGAAAATCTATGGCATACATTTCTGAACCATCCTCAGTTCTTGTCCTTGAAAGAATTATAGAGCTCTTTATTTGGGAAGTATTTTTCTTGGCATACAGAACTAATAATACTCTTTTGATGTGAGATAAAGGACTGGTAACAGTCACAGGGTAGAGTCTGTCTTCACCCTACTCAGACCATTGAATTTTTTTTGTCTTTTCAGTCCTTATACATGCCAAAGCCAAGACGTACTTTTCAATCATTTTTATCAAATCTCAATTTTTGTTCAAATATTTACTGCAGCATTCCCCTTTAAAATTCTTGTGAGGATTTTGATACACCATAATCACCTTTTTTCCCTGTAACTTTTTCTGAGAGTGCATCTTATGGCAAAGTCATCTCCTTTGAACCACTAAGAAAAGTGCTTCAAGGGACCCAAGTTGCAGTGTCGTGCATGTACTTTCTTTGCCTGTTACTTATATGTGCCCCTTCCCTCTCTTCCTCCCCAGCCTTACATGAATTTTGTAACAAAAGTAACTTGAATTTATTCATGTCTGTGTCCACCAGAGTCTCAACACAACTCAAGTACTACATTACAAGATGAAACAAATCACAGACTGTGTGAAGTTCAAAAAAAAAAAAAAAAAAAAAAAGAAAATAAGAAAAGAAAAAAAACAAAAAGAATATAGTTTAATTAAAATAGAATTGTATCACATCCCCCTTTCCTCCCTACAGCCCCTCCCAGTTTCTCTCCTATTCCCTCAAATTAATAGCCTCTTTTCCTATATTACTGTTACATATATACATATGTATATATATATGTATGCACAAATACTTAATTACAAACTTAAAAATGTATTCCTATACTTTTATGCAAAATTGCTTTAAATTTGTACATTTTTCTTTGTTTCTTAAAATAAAGTTTTTCAATAAAAAAAGATTTAATGACAATTGCCTTTTTTCTGCGCAAGAACAAGAAGAATAAAAATCTCATCCAGTGCAGCATCCTTCACAGAGTATTCCATAGAAAAAGCAGCATGAATGAATATTTATAGACACTTCTAGAACTAGAGTTTTATAATTTTTTTACTATTTTTAAAACTTTTTACTAATTTCAGATATTCTATGTGGCAGGAACTGCAAAAACTTATAATTTAGGTATGTGTTTTATTATTAAAAATTTGAGTTTATTTGTGATAAAGCTAATTTATGTAATGTCTTGTATGTATTACAGTATAAAATATGATAATATGCATCAAAAATCCTAACATTTTAAAAAAGTCAATTCAATCCTGTTTTATATAATAATATAATCAAAAGACAACACTGGTATGAGTTATTTTTCTAGCTTTCTCAGTATAAAATGCTTCTTTGAACGGATTCCTTTGAACATGTACTTTATAAATTTAAGTGTAAGTTTTATATCATAAAAGTTTTTATTATTGTGAAATAAAGCTTTAATCATAATTTTCTTCATTCTCTGCCCCACTTTAGGATAAGCACAAAACATCAGTTCTAATATGTATTGCATAGGAACAAGTTAAAATACAGATATAGTTTGATATAGAGTTTACTAGAATTGATATGCTTTTCCATAATTGTTTTAATTGAAAACAAGGTGGAAAAACTCTGAAATCCCAACTAACAAGTACAAGTCAACAAAATCCATACATTTCCCATATGTTATAGTTATGAATTTCAAGACATTGAATTACACCGTGGTGCACAAAATCTAATGGTTTTGAGCTGAGAAACAGGAATGCAATAGGAAGCAGTTGCCCAGGTTTGTTTGATTGTCAAACTTGGACATCCACTTATACACGCACAGATGTGTGAATACATAACAGCCAGGTTCTTAACCAATAAATATTATCTTTACAGTCCATTGAAAATGCAGCAAGTATGCACTAATCTTAGCTAATGTGACTGACAAATAACCACACAATTAAGTAACTGTTAATACCTCCTCAGTTTTCCATTGAGTTGTGCCTGTTAGGACAGCGCAGGATAGAGAAAACCAGGACATAGGTGGGAAATCAAGTCTGTTAATTTACAGAAGTGCTCTTATCCTCTTCCTCTGAAGTCTCCCTTCTCTGCTATTGTTTTGCTTGTCTCTGTGACCTACTCTGAGTGATTGTTAAACTGTGCTTGTCTGTTCAATGGAATGAACCTAGATAGAAAGGGTAGATTTATTTCTATTGAAATGCTATTCTCAGACTATTGTAAGTTTCTGGTGCCACATGGATTCTCCAAGTCTCCAAATTCCCAGATTTATAGAAATATTCCAGCCCTTTTCATATATTCCAGCATACTAAATATCACCTCCAACATGTAGCACCTAAGGAAATCAGTGTAGTACAATATAATATTCAACTCACTCCCATATGCTTTCTTTTCCCTTTACTGTAGTATAGAAAGAACTTTAACCTGATCAATATTAAGCAGCCATGAAAATTTAAGAGTATATGCTTTATTATATGAAAGTTTTATCACAGAGTCATCAGTTGATTGGAAAAGAATCACTCCAATAAGTTTTCATTATTTATTACTCAATGCTAGTTTAAAACTTGTGAATAGCCAAATATCTTTCAAGATTTACGTTAATTCATGCAAACTGTACTAAGTTAAGGCCATTAGTTGGTATTACATATTTTCAGATGATAGCTAGCCTTTCTCAAATTACATCAGAGTTGATTCACTAAATGTGTAAGTTAAAATTGTTAACAACCGTAAAAGAATAAATGCTTATGCTGAAATGTTCCTACAAATTCCCTGTCCATAAATTATTCCTCTAATATTCAGGGAGACTTCCAGAACACATTTTAGTGAACAGCATGGCCTGATTTATGTGAGCTTTCCTATGAACAATTTAAATGCACTGAGTCTTCTTGAGATTTGCCACCAGTATTGTGCTTCTTAGGAGTCAAATAAATTATTAGTAAAAGGGATGAACGAGACCTTGAAGACGTGGCTTTATGTGTGTGTGTTAGTGACTCTGGATCATTTGAAAATTATATTACAGTTTCTTTTCACTTTCATGTATTTGTTCCATGTAATTTTCTGGGTGCTTAATGTATTTTATTTTAGTAGAAACTAAATATTTTAGTGATGTTCTTCAAAATGTGATCAACCATTTCAAATATGCCTTTAAAATTCTACACAGTCAATGAAAACAAAATTTAATCTTTGTCCTGTTTAGCCTTTATGTTATCTAACATGTACCTTGAAATATTTTTGATCGTCATCTCTGATATGTGGAGACATAGAACTGTACATCGATTAATGATAGTGATTAGCACAGCTCTTTTCAGAAAATATCTCCTACATTAATTTGCTCATAAGTAAACTTCAGGAAACATGAATGTATAGAAATATGGGATTATAACATCTTATTTAATAATGAAATATGTTATATTTACTATACAAGTAAAATTATCTTTATAGATATATAAAACTTTATGATTGTATATATTCAAATATTTCACTTTTATTATATAAAACATCTATGTGCTATTAACAACACAAGTAAATAAATAGCAATTTACTCAATATTTTATTATTTTTTAATATGAAAAATAAAATTTAGGCTTATATAATTTTTAATAAAAATATTCACAAGTTTGCTCTGCCAGTCCAAGATTACTATTAATTAGTAAATCCAACAGGAATAATTTTAAAAAGCAAAAAATTACATTCTCCCAGCAGTGAACAATTTCATTCTTAAAAAACAAAGACAAACAAAAAAACAAACAGGAAGGTATAGGAATGCTTTGACTTCCACAAATTATCAGAAGTATCCATACGAAGTTGGATAAATTATATTGTACACAATGCACAGAGTACTAGCCTGAGCTTCATAGACACCACCAGGCAGCAAGGCCAATACCTGATATCAGAATAAACCCGTCCTCAATGGACACTGGAGATAAGACTTCCCCGGTGAATATACTTTAACTTTTCTACTCATAGAAGGTCCCATAGCATTTTATTTAGCATATTTAATTTTACAAGTTTTCTTTTTAAAGACAAGGTAGAAGAGGACTTTGTTTTACGGCACTGTTTAAAATGATTGTTAGTAAATAGCTGCAGATACTTAAGGCAGTGCCATGTCTAAAGGTGTGATTTCCTCAAGCAAGTAGAGGGGTTGGTGGCAAAGACCTGATTTTATCTATCATATGCTTAAAACAGGACAGGAGGGGATGAGATGGCCACACCAACTAACCACTGAGGTCCCAAGTGGTAGCTAAAAGTGACCCAGGACTTCCTACTCTGTTTAGAACCTCTGTTCCTCAACAAAGATCCATTTTTTTTTCAATATGGATGGTTTTTGTCCCAGCTGGACATAATGCCTCAAGAAGTGGCTTATAAGGTTCAGACATCTCTTCCACCTCTTCCACCATTTTCACCTTCGTCTTTGTCTTTCTTTTGATGTTGGTACAAGTTCTCACTGTGTAGCTTTGTGCTGGCTTGGAATTCATTGTGTAAACCAAAATCTCCTTGAATTCACAGAAATTCACCTTCCTAAATCAGTAAGTATTAATATTAAAGTTAGGTACCACAACACATGATTAGCTTCCTGTTATTATTTAAAGCATGTGTGTGTGTGTGTATGTGTGCACAAAAGCTATATACTGTAGATGAAAAAATGTAATAAAGGCTAACTTATATTCCCTGGGGAAAGTATCAAATATTTGTAATTGGAAAATAAATAGACTTTGGAGTCATCCCTGGAACAGCTATTCATATCTGACACCTGCCATAAGACAAGCAAGAGTGAAGATTCTTTGTAATTATTGTGTTATTTTAATGGCTTTATATTTGTATTCATGTCCCTGTGAAATATAAGATTTTAGAAGATTATCAAATATAACCTTGAAGGTTGTACTTCATTTCTTAAAAAACATTGTGACTAGCACTTAAGTCATTTTACCATACAATATCAATTTTTTTCCAAGACAAAATTGTGAACACATAGAGAACCCTATTTGTGCCATTATGTTTTCTATAGACTTACCATTTGGTAGAATTTGGTTCCTAAAGCAACATTTTGTACACATAGAGGACTGGGGAATTTCAAGTAAGAATCTTTAGCTGTTCTCCTTTCAATACACACCTCTTCATATAAGTTAAAATTTTATGTAAGATCATGAAAACAATAGGGAAAAAGGTGAGCAAAACACTAACTAAATGATAATGGCAAGGGGACTCGCTGGAAGAAGGTTTTTCACCCATGAGTGGTTAACACAGAGACTCCCTGATGTATTGTCATGTTGGCATTACTGGATTCCGAGTGGGATCACATCATTGCAGAGACATGCACAGCACAGCGGCCAAGAGAGCAGAGGAGGGGGACTTTACCTGAAACGTGCCTCCCAGGGCATCACTAGATTCTTGTAAAATGCTTGAATGTGAGTCCTACGCAAATTCTGTGTAGGTCTGCAATGGAAAGTGTGGTACTGTCCCTCAATAACGGGGTACTGCATTCTACACTGCTGCCCAAGAGGCTTGGAGGTATATCTACACTGCAATATGTATTAGGAATCAGTATGCGTCTTCCGTTCTATATTGCACATGCTGCCGTACCAACTCTAAAGGACTATGTTCTGTCTGTAGAATGGTAATATGGTGGGGGTTTAGAGAGGCGGCTCGGGGGTTAAGAGGACCACCAGGTCCAATTCCCAGCACCCACATGGCTTCTGGTATGTGTTAAATGCTTTTAAAACTTGAGAAATATTTGAACATTTTCAAATTCACATATGTGGTACAAAAAAAAATTAAAATAAGAGAAGAAAATGTCCCCCAACCAAATTTCTTGAAACAAAGGTAAAGAGGTTCATTCTGGTAATAAAGAAATTAAGAGTTCCCTTAGGGAATTCTAAATGATTACAGTGTAGGTGATAGCTGACAAAAATGTTTTAAAATAAGTATTGAGGAGCCTGGCAGATCTTCAACATTTTTTTACCTTTTTTTTTTTTAAAAAAAAATGGATATATTCTTTATATTTCAAATGCTATTTCCTTTCCCAGTATCCCCTCCAGAATGCCCCATATCATTCCTTCTTCCCCTGCTTCTATAAGGGTGCTTCCTTACCCACCCATGTACTCCTTCCCTCCCACCTCCCTGCACTGGCATTCCTGTATGGTACAGTGGGGAATAGAGATTTCAAAGGATCAAGAACATCTCCTTCTCTTGAGGCCCAGTAAGGCCATCATCTGGTAAATATGCAGTTGGAGCCATGGGTCACTCCATGTGTACTCTTGGTATAATCCCTGGGAGCTCTGGGGAGTCTGTTTGGTTTATATTGGTGTTCTTCCTATGGGGTTGCAAACCCCTTCAGCTCCTTCAGTCCTATCTCTAACTCTTCCGTTGGGGTCCCCACTCTCAGTCCATAATGTATAGAGTGTAGGGATAGCAATGGCTATGTGTTTGTGTGTCTCAGGACAAGTGGTTTTATGGGTAGGGATATTAAAATTCAAAAGACTACTTAGCTCTTGAGTTATTAATGATTTAAGGTCTAGGTGTACCCCACACTGAGAGGGCGCTATACAATTATTGTTTTTTGTTTCCTGAGAAGGACTGAGGCTTCCATTTTTTGGGCTTTTACTTTTTAAGCTTCATATGGTCTGTGAGTTGTTTCTTGGGTATTCAGAGCTTTCTGGGGCTAGTATCCAATTATCAGTGACTGCATATCATGTCTGCTCTTTTGTGGCTGGGTTACCTCACTCAGGATGATATTTTCTGCATCCATCAATTTTCCTTAGGAATAGCTTTGTGGCAATTTTTGGTATTTTAAAATCATTATGTTTAATCTATACACACCAAGAAAACTTTGACTATTCCCATATTACATTTTGTTTTACATGTACTTTATGCTCATTGTAACTAGTAAGATTTCAATGCATACTATCAAACCTTTAAAAAAAATCAAGTTCTGACAAAATATATTCATATAGTTTTATGCCAAAATGCTTTTAAAAATCTGTACATGTATCTCTGTTTTTAAAATAAAGTTATAAGAAAAAAAACAAATAACACTAAAATGTACATAAAATTCTAGAATTCATTTGTCTTTGTTTTTAAATAAAGACAGAAAGACAGAAAAAGAAGCCAAAAGAAAATGACCAATGCTAGTAATTCTAGAATTATTATGCATGATTAATCTTTCAAAGGAAGAATATTTTATTTTATCCTATTGAGGAAAAAATTAATTTTATTGTAAAACTAAGTTAACATTTCCTTGGTGCACAATGAAAATTATGACTTCAACCTAAATTTTTAAACCTGTATGAAAATCTATCTGGCCTTAGAGTCTTTTTTGTGCCGGGCGGTGGAGGAAAGGAAAGGCTGAGGCAGTAATTCCACCCGGGACAGGGACAGAAGCACCAGGACGAGCAGAGTAAACCTGGGAAGGGAGGGGAGCCATGCAGAGAATACAGCTTGAGAACTGAGAGACTGAGTCTGTGCTCACAGCTACATACTAAAAGTGGTGCCCGCAGAGTGAGACAGCAGTTCTGATAAAGAGATAAACCAGATTTTAATATAAAATGCAACAGAAGCCAGTGTGTCCTAGTGTATACATCGGAGGGTAAGTACATAGAAGACATTTTGATGGTGGCCCATCTAGAAATTAGACTTGATGATGCCTATTTATATTTTTAGAACTTGGGCGTTGGAGTCAGGAGGATCAAAGCCATCCTCCTACATGAAAACTCAAGGCTTTGTTGGGCTATTTGAGCACTTGTCTTTAAGACTGAAATATAAAACAAACAAACAAAAACACTTTATGTTGAAAATGTCAACTGAACAAAATGAGAACGTTGTGAAGTAGCCATCTTTGCAATAACAACAGGTAATCTTGAAGGCTTCTAACTAGGTTGAAGCACCCTTGTCTGCATGCAGAAATAGTAAACACCTAAACAGGGCAATTCAATAAAAAAAGATACAAAATGCTGCAAACTACAGATCACTGTTTGATGTGTTTTGATATCACATAAGACACCTGATAACTAGGAGATATAAACTGTGAATTATCTAAGACTTCCCAAATGCAAAAAGAGGACCATTATTTTGTCTCAAATGGAATTTCATAACATGATCAACTAATATATAACTAAATAAATGTCTTGCTCTTTGAAAGTAATTCTTGATAGGATGTATATTATAATATGAGGATGCCTACAGGAGAGAAGTAGCTTAGAGTGTTTGCCAGATTGACTAAAGCTACCTCCCTGGCCTTGGGAATCTTGGAAGGATAAACTTTAGTCTTCACCAGAGAATAATGAATTATATACTCATGGGTAATGAAAAAGACTGCTTCAAAAGTCACTTTTGTAAATTTACCACACAATGTTCTGATGAAATTGGTCACAGATGCCAACCATCAGCTTCTGTTTTCTATTTAAAAGCCAACCATTTGCAAAGCTTCACCACATTCTTTCAAGTAAACTTTGATCATGGAACATATTACAAACTCTCAATCACTTGGCATATGGCAGCTAATATCAAGTCAAAAATTCTGTCTTTAGATATTTATATATGTTATCAAAAGCATCATATCTAACTTTTGAGTACTGAAGACAGGTTAATAATTTTATATGTGAGTATAATTTTATCTTGAATTAAATCTGTGAATTGACTATAGGGAAGGTTAAAAGGAAAACAACTTAAGGTAATAATCATAGCTGTCTCACACACAGCCCAGATAGTAAAACTTAGACTAAGAAAGGGAGAATGTAGAATACCTTAATACCATGTTATCCTGCCCTTTAATTTATACTTCTCTGTTATCTTCAGTTATTTTCTCTCTCTACACCTTCCTTTTTCTCTCACCACCCTGTTCTGCCCTATTTGGTAAAAATTAAGACCTCACAAAACTTCTAAATTTTCTGTGTTCATGCACAAGTTCATTCTGTAATTTTGTCTTGAAAACTTAACTTGGAGCTAAATGGGTTTGCAAGCCAATAGAAGAACAACAGTGTCATACCCCCTCTCACCCCCCTCCAGAGCTCCCAGGGACTAAACTACGAACCAAAGAGTATCTATGGCTCCAGCTGCACATTTATCAGAGAATGTCCTTGGTGGACATCAATGGGAGGAGAGGCCCTTGTTCCTTGGAAGGTCCGATGCCCCAGTGTAGGAGAATGCCAGGGTGGTGAGGTGGGAGTGGTTGTTTGGAGGAGCACCCTCAAAGAAGCAGGGGGAGAGGGGGATGGAATAGGGGGGTTCCAGAGGAGAAAAGGGGATAACATTTGAAATGTAAAGAATAACATATCCATTAAAACAAAAGAAAGAAAAACTTTAATTGGTATACTCAGCTATGATGGAGGATATTTGAACACTTGGATTGTAGGGATTGGTGAGTCTTGAAAAAAGAAAATACATGAATTGAACTTCAAACTCCAGATGGTCCCTCTGATATTAAACAAATAGGTTACATCTGCAACAGAAAGACCTTTGGATGCTTCTATCTGAGGTTTATAATGACACTTTAGAGGAAAGTTGCAGTTTCAACCCCTACCTGCATCAGGTCTCATGCTATACTCTCTGAATAATGAGATAAGTATATCTGAACCCAGTGACCATACAAAAAGCCACAAAGAGGATGAGGTCATTCCACCACAGCAGACATAGTACTATCCAGAAATTGCCTTTTATGCCTCAAGTATGGTCCAAGTAAAAGCTATGGAAACAGTAACGGCATTGTGGGGAACATTTTAATTATGGATATATAAGTCTCTCTTATGTCCAGTTCATACATTGAGATCAAACCTTAAAAACAATTCTATACATTCATCATATAGCAGTCTTGATCATGCAGCTGTACTCAATAAATAGCCTATGGTGTTTATTTATAAGATAGTCCAATGACATCTTATCCAGCACTTTTTTGCATATTCTCTTTTGCTAAGCGTTGTAAAAAAACAAAATAAAATAACCTGGGATGCATCAAAAACAATATATAATCAATAAAATAATTGTAATGTTTAATTAATCACGGGAAGTAAGAACAATTATGATACTTTAAATTCAAGGGTTAATTACACATATGTTATTGTAAAATTGTGTGTGTGTTGTTGTTGTGTTTTATTTTCTAGACGTGGTCTAACTATATAGCTCTCGCTAGCTCTGATCTCATTGTGAATATCCAGATGGCCTTCACTTCAGAAGAGACCTGCCAGCCTCTGTGTCCGAAATGCAGGCATTGAAAGCATGCTCCATTACACCATGCCGTAAAATTATATTTCAAATAAAAATTAAAGTAACTCAGAGGATCCTTTGCTTTGTTGCTAAGTACTAATTTGGTTTTATAATGTAAGTAAATACATGAAATATTAAATAATGAAAATTAACTTTAATAATAGTTTATGCATTTATACAATAGAACAAACTATAAATGTATGTATATATGTGAGCACAGACATATTAAACCACTATTGTTTATCACTGCTGAGTTTGTGGCATACAGCATTACTCATACTATAGTTTAACCAAAAAGAAATAAAGTGATCACTTCATTTTGAACAAAATGCAACACATTTTTTCATTAAGTTATTGTCAATGCATTATAGTATCAAAAATAAACAATGTTTCTGTTCAAGTTAAAAAAAAATCACCAAATGATTACACATAGTTTTATTTTAAAGAAAACAAAGATTAAGCACTTTCAAATATTTTTGTGAACAATAAGACCCTATTCCTTCATTTTGTTAAATAGTAAAAACCATGATCCTTGAATAACTTTGGATGTTTTGACTATCTCATTTCCAGCATAAATAGATCATTGACCCACAGTAAACTGATCATTCCCATGATACTTTTCATGCAGTGCATTTGATGTGAGAAATCTTACATGACTGCACAACTAAAACGCAAGGACCTTTGGGACTATTGGTTAAAACATGATTTCACAAAGACTACATTATTGTTCAGAACATTACATGCTGTCTTATCACAGGGTTTCTTGTGCTTCAGCCCAGGAATCTTTCAGCTATGCAACCCCCTTCTGATAGTTTCTTCGATTGCCTAGAGTAAAGTATTTTGATAAGGTGAGTGCTTGTCTGCTTCTATAATCATGTCAAAAATCTTGGCTAGGGAAGCCATAGGCCCTAGCTGACCATACATCAACATTTTGCTAAATCATCATGTTGTTAAATTTTCCTATAATGCTTAGTTATTTTTATGAATGGATGCTGCTCTCAGCGTTGTTCAGAGAAGCTTCGTACTGTAGGGGCACTGTCCAAGGTGCTGAGTATAAGCAGCCTGGAGTGTTCTAAAGGTGCAATATCTTTATGGACCACCTTTCTCACAGACTCGGGGAACATTATGTACAGGGCCAGAAATAAAGTAAGAGTCTGAGGATGAATAACTGAATAACTTTCCCAACCTGTAGAAAGACATAATGCATACATTAAAATCACTTTATTTAAGTTTTCATTTTGTTGAAATTACATGCATATTGAATTTACATCATTTCCAACACACGCTCTCCCTACTGTAGGAAGCTACCCCGTTCGACACTGAGGTATTCGTTCCATGACTTATCCATCCTTTGGCAGCATCATCATCTATCTGTGCAGGCTCCCTTTGTTTTAATTTGTGCTTTTGAAGGATAATGCTTCAATGAGCTTACAGACCACCAGGCTTCTTAAGACTTCTTTACACAATGTTAGTTTTGTTTAAGCACCCCCATCTCACTGTTAACTTCCCTACCTTATCTGTTCCCTCCCCTTCCATTCTGTTTTGTTTTGTTTGTATCTCAAGTGTTTTACCACCCCCTTCTATTTTCTACTTTGGTTGGAAGGTCATAGAATACCATGAAGCTTTATCATCTACACTTGACTTTACTTAACCCTTTCCCCCTCTCTCTTTTCTGTATGCCCATTGCTTCACTACCAGTTTAAACCTGTCTGTCCCCATAGCTTCCATTCCTATATTCATCTCACTTATAATCTACTGAATGATTTTTCATACCAAATGGCCCATCACAAGTTTCATGACTTTGTTCTAGCCATTGACAAAGGTTTTGAACTCTCACTGTAGTTTTGGATGCACGTTTACACATTGCTTATAAACCAGCTGCTTTGATGGAACTATGAAAGCATCTGCATATCTACATGTTGTTGGTTTCCCTTTATAGGAGTTCAGAAGTCACTTCACTTTCTTATTTCACATTCTACAAATCTAGACTCATGAGTTATTTTCTTTCATGCTAAGTTTAAATTGCCCCTTGTAAAGAAACAAGTTTTTTTTCAGCCTATTTTTCTATTCAACAGAGAGAACCAATGTCTGATACTTTCATATTAAAATATTGCTAACTCTGCTGTAAGGATTACACAGAGTATAGTAGATACCAGAAACTGGAGCATCTACTTAAAGTATGTCAGCATTAAGGACGCCAGAATTTTATCTGAGAGACAATGTATTACTTTAACATCCTGAACAACACTTTGAGTTCTTAAGTAGTACTGGGTAATAAAACTTTATGAATATACAAAGGCAGAATATTAAAAGAAAATAGTTATAAATACTTTCTGCTTTCTCCCTAGTGTTCTGTTTTAGATTGTTTTCAGCAACACGTTCACAAACAACTCACTTGACAACATCACTAATTGGTTCATAGAATTGGAACCAGACTGCTGGTATTGAAATACCAGATGCTAGATAATGGTTTTATAACCTTAAGCAAGTCACTCATCTGAAAATGAGATAATTATACCAGTTACCAAAGTGAATTGTTATATAAAGTTCAACTGATTAATAGTTGTGGGTAAACTGCTCAGGAAAGAAAACACAACGCTCCTCTACATATGTACAGCGTTTACAAAATAAATTAAACTCATTATTAAAAAATATTTACAAAAATACTATGCATAATTTTTATTATTTTCAGGGAACAGAACATTTTGTCAAAAGTGTCAAAGAATAATATTTATTAAATTAAAAGTTGTACAAATTGAACAGAAGAGAAATGTAGCGTGGCATATGAAATGTACCATCTTAAATATTTTACCTTTTCAGTTTATTTAAAATTTCTTTTTCTTGTTCTTTTTACCCTGCAGGTCCTTTGCATATATATTATGCTTCTGATTTTGTATATTTAAAAATCCCTGAGTGTATGAATGAGTAGCTCTCTGTCTGTGTTCTACTACTTCTCAGGGATCTTTTCCTCTTGCTTGATTGTTTAAGCTACTCTGAAATTTTTGTCTTTGTTTTTGTATACTGTTATTTTATATTTTATTAATATCCATTAGGTACCTGTGTCTTATCTTATTTTGAGAGTAAAAAAGCATAGGAGAGATAGGGAGGAACCAGGAGGACCAATCATAATTAAGGTATCTAGTATGAAAAAAAAAAACTATTTTAGCAAAAAAAAAAAAAGGACATTATCTAATATGTTCTATGAAGGAGCAAGCATATCCAGTATGGTGTTATACAGTCTTGATATCCAGGGATGTTAAGACAAGAGCTGTTCTGGGGAGTTCCTTAGGGCTTGGCAGAGGTGCAAGGCTGCCTTATTGCCTTTGATCAAGCTTCTGTAGTCACATTGGCCTTTCTTCATTAGGGCACACCAAGTGAAATTTAGCTTGGGGATTTATGTCTGCTGCCACATCCTTCTGGTGTATTGTTTCCTCAGTGCCCCATTCACAGACCTTCAACCTTATTGCTTTGAGGAGCAACCCTCTATGTTCCTGCTCCAGTATTCACCACCATCACACCAGTTTGCAGATGGCAGGCTAAGTGATTTTCTTACTTATTGTGCTTTGTTTACTCACCATATCATATAAACTACAGCATAGCCTCTTTCTGTAGGCATGTGCATCACGGGTTATTTCCTTTCCTTAGAGACAACTAAATCAGTCCAAGATTTGGCACCATGTGCAATGAGCATCAAAATGAGTCTGTGGTCCTCCAGCACCACTGCACAATCTGAGGCTTGGATCCTGGTTTCCAAATACCTGGTACATTAGCTAGAACAAGAATCCTCTAAAGAATTAGAAGATGTGCAGAAAAGAAGAAATGTAATATGCTTATTCTGTTTTGATTGTAATTGGTGTCATAAAATAACCACTCAAACAGTAGCAAAGACATGGTATGTTAAGGTCCAAGTATCTCTGAACAATGATACCCCAGTCTCAAATAGTATAAAAATTATTTATTCATCTGAGTTTCCTGCATGAAGGAGTCTCCCTGTTTGGGAATGGAGTCCTCACTTTGACTCTCAGGCTCAAATATTTTGTCAGTTAGGGTGATTTCAGGGAGGGTATGTGTTCTTTTACCTTGATTTGTTAGCTCCATCTCTAGGATCTGACTAATTCTATAATTCACTAGACTCTGGAGACTTTGCACTTGCATATCCACTCCAGCTGTCTATTCCCATTGCAGTCCAGATGACAAGGTGCCCAAGGCTGCCCACTGCCCTCCTTGGCTGAGCACAGGATCCTGAATCTGGGTTCTCATTTTTGGCAAACAAAAACTTAGGCCTAGTCTCCTGAACTGATGATTTTCAGCCTGTCCTGAAGTCAACCTGGCTCTGACTAACTAAGTTCTCTCAGCTGAAGAATACAAGAGCTTCTGGATGGTCTCACGTGGACAAAAATTGTGATGGTTGCAATATTTTAAAATGATATCATATGTCTTTCATTGCTAGGTCCTATTATTTGTATAGCTTTGTAAAAGTATGTATGTATGTATGTATGTATGTATGTATGTATGTATGTATGTATGTGTTGCAACAATCTGTGGAATATGTGATACAGTTGAGTATCCTCAGTGTAGCCAAGAGTCATTGTCTACTAGAAGAGGACACCAAAGCATATACACTTATTAATAACAAATGGTTATTAGTGATCCTGAAGTGACATTGGTTTTCACATAAGTGATGTGGTTGTAATTATTAAAGTAAATACTTTATTCGGTAACTTTATGCAGAAGTGTATAGACATGAATGCAAAATGTTGAGAAACAGTAGAGATCATATAAAGAAATATCACAAAATATTAGCAGTTGTTGAGTCAGTGTCTTTCAAAGTCACCCTTATTACTAATATATGGCACAAAATAGACGTGTAAGAAAAGGTTTTATTTTGAGTGAAATGTAGGCAATACAAAGTGCTGAAACCCATGTTTTTTTTCAGAAGACCATCTTGAAAAGAAAACGGTACAACAATAATTCAAACCTTGACTGTAAGAGGAGACAAAACTGTGAGGATTTCAGCAGCAGACTCTGAGAACTTTCAAAGCCAGCCCCCAAATCTCTTCACTTCAGACTCTAGAAGCCTTGCATGGCAACCAGGTCCCTGACACAATGAGCAAGTAAGAACCAGGGGAACAAAATACTCACGGGAGGAAATACAGAGTCAAGTGTGGAACAGAAATGGAAGGCCATCCAGACTACCCCACCTGAGGATCTAGCCCATATCCATTCACCAAACCAAGAATTATTGTTGATTTCAAGAAATATTTACTGGCAGGAGCCCAGTATATCTGTCTCCTGAGAGGCTCTACCAGAGCCTGACAAATACAGAGGCAGATGCTCATAGCCATCCATTGGATTGAGAATGGAGTTCCCAATGGAAAAGTTAGAGAAAGGACTGAAGGAGTTGAAGAGGTTTACAACCCATCAGAAGAACAACAATATCAACCAACCAGACCCCTTAGAGCTCCTGTAGATGAAACCACTAACCAAAGAATAGACATAGTGTGACCTATGGCTCCAGCTGCATATGTATCTGAAAATGGCCTTGTTAGACATCAATTGGAGAAGAGGATCTTGGTCCTGTGAAGACTCTATGCCAAAGTGTAGGGGAATGCTCTAGAGGTGAGGCAGGAGTGGGTAGGTGGGTGGGTGGGTGAGCACCCTCATAAAAGCAGGGGAAGAGAAGGAGGGATAGAGAGATTCTAGAAGGGAAACCAAACTGGGAAAGGGGATGACATTTGAAACGTAAATGAGTAAAATATCCAATAAAAAACTAACTACATCTTAAGGCAGGATGAATGGGAGGAAAAGGAAGTGACTGCTCTCTGCTGCAGTTTTTAAGGTGAAGAAAGCACATATGTTTCTACTTGGTCCCCACAGCTACCTCAACTTCATCTTTCCCTACTTCATGAATTTGTCAATTCATTTTATGAGCCTTTCCTATGTTATCCCCAAGCTTCCCTTCAAACTTGGTCTTAAAAGTCTCAAATTTGAAATTTAGAAAAGCAGATTTGTTTTATTTATGAATCAAAGCTATGGTGATATGAATATATTCTCTCAACCACATTTTTCTTGGATTTAGGCAAACATGCTTTCAACATATATAGACTTGTAGTATGGAGGTGATGGTGGTTATTGTGGTGGTGGTACGTGTGCATGTGTGTGTGTGTGTGTGTGTGTGTGTGTGTGTGCATTAGTGTGTGTGTATGTGTGTGTGTGCAGTACTTATTACCCACTGAGGAAACAGACAGATCAGGAACCCCTGAGTGTAAATGGGACTGCTAGAGGATTCTATCAAATGTCAGTTCATTGAAAGCTGATTTATCTAGTTGAGAAACAATTCATTTCACTGAGGACATTTATGGAAAGTATGTTCTCTATTTCAATATGCACTCTTCCAAAATCTCTGGAGTAAACTTGATGTATTTTCCTTTTGTAAACCTCAACTGGTATACTATGTTCCAAATAGAATATAAAATCAGAGCAGAGATTGGTATCTGTCCACACAAATGCTCATTTCAATAAAATCATACTGATATTTAATGATGATACGCACCATATCAACTCTCAAGAAATGATTGCAAAAATAAGCCCTATAATGAGTTGAGAACATGGAGAAGCACAATAATAGAGTGTGATTGTGCTGGAGTAGGAAATGGAGGAGTAGATACGAGGGAACATACTACTAACTGTTTCACAGAGATATTGTCTCACATAAAGCCTGGGGATTGAGAGGGACTTGGAGAAAGAGGAGAAATACATCCTAAAACGGCAGTATTTATGGTAAAAATACAGAAGTAAGAGAAGTAATGGAAACCCCAGAAGAGTGTAAAAGATCACGCAGGAGAGTTGTAGTTGAGAATTCCATGTGGCAGTGCCCAATGATCTGTCAAGAAAACTGGGTGTGTATCCAAACAGTAGTGGGACTGAACTGAAGGAAGCACATATGAGACTTGACATATGTTAGGATATACTGGCAACTTTGTAATCAAACCTAATCCCCTAACTTGAGCTAATGGTACTTAGAGCATAGCGCCGAGAGCCAGCATTGCAATCAAGAAAAGCCTAAAGTTCAAAGACAAGCAAAGAACAGGGGTTTGGTCACAGCCAATGGTTTTTAATAATTCTACAATAAGCTTAAGATTTTCTTACAAGGTCCCTTAACTCTGCTAGAGAATTCGGAGTCTGCATGAGACTCTATCTACAGTATGGTAGATTCAATTCTAATGAAATAATAATAATAATGACCAGACACTGGGGAAATATAAAGACAAGTCAAGTAGGAATTTCTAAGTGATCAAATGGCTTTATACCTGGATGCTGGTGTTGATTGCATGATTCTACATGCGTGCCAAAATTCATAGGACTTACTCTAAAAAACTGTATGTTATTAGAAATATAATGTTAAAAGTCTAATTTTTAGTTATATAAAAAATGACAATGCTTACTCAATCAAGTTCCTTCTCTAGAAAAGTTTATTTACCATCAAATCACACAACTGAATCATGACTATGCCAAATGTTTAAGGGGAAATCAATACAAATTTATAGTCTAGATCTATTACTAATTACATAAAAGCACAGTGGAAATAAATGTAGCCTGACTTGTATAATAAAATGACAATGCGTTTATTTAATTAGTTCATTAATTCACTCATGCACCCCAAATATAAAATGTGACTATATTTAGATACTGAGTTTGCACAAAGGAACTCTGGAAGGTTAAAAAAAAAAAAAGTCTCATTCATGCTTGCTGCTAGGCCACAACATTTTCTAAAAAATTTTCACATACCTCACTTTTGCTTCCCCTCACCCCAAGTTATGTCATTTATAGGGCTGACAAATAGCCAGATCCTGGGTGTTAGCACACAGAAAATTTGTGTGTAGAGATTAGATCGCCACTGTAGCATGTTCACAGTTCGTGAAGGACCATTTAAAACATGTTCACAGGTATCCACTATTCTCATTTTTAGGTCTTTATTTCATACGAGTAAAATTGTGTTCTCAAAAAAAGATACCCAGGCCCAAGAACCCATCCCTTGTTTAGATTCTTTCTTGTAAGTGTGAAGCCCTAAGGAAATTTAGCCATTTTATCCTTTGATTCCAATGCACTGCTTACTGTTAAACCACAATACGGAAGTAGTTTCTGTTGTCCTAAGGTGAAAACACAGAACAAGCAATGTTTTCTTCTTTTTCAGGGTTTGATGTCAAGTTGTCGTATTGTTCATTAAAGCTCTTGGGAATGCCTAGGGTTGGTAGCAACATTGAAAACCCAAGCACCCGAGAGATTGAAGTGTTAGGATTATGAGTTCAAAACTGATCTTTGCTACCAAGCAAATAGTTAAAACATAAATCAAATAACAGAAATTTTAAAAATGATAAAAACAGAAATCTCCCATGATAGGATGATTAAAGATAGTCTTTAAATATAAAATGTAGTTAAAACGTTTATTGCAATTAAAGATAGTGGATATTCCTGTCTGTTCTTATACAGGTCAGGATTTCTTTCCAACATAAAGACAGCTTAATGTCGTGGAAAGAGTGAAAGAATTATTATTCATAGAATGTTCTAGACAGGTGATGCCCTCAGCAAGAACTGTAACACTCATACCCACTATTAGATCTTCAGTTTGTAGGACAGATCTGTGGTTTTGAGCTGCCTTGCATCCAGACAGATGGTACTCCATTGCACATTTGATGTTACATTTTTTAATATCACAGTACAGAAATAGTTATCATCCGCTGCATTTCCTTTTTCTGTAGACACGCAGGAAAATTAATGTTCACGTTTGCATTTTTTTTTTTTATCAGCTACTTCTGTGTAGCCAGAAGGTTGCATGCCCTGACTCACCATCTGTCCGAGTATTGCCTGTTAATATATTTTTGTCATTTTCCGAGAACTGGTGAAGAATTCTGGAAAATATAAAACTATTGATAGGAAGAGATAATAAGCTCTTAAAGAGCTAGACACCTCTAAAGAGGAAAGCAAGATTCTACTATTGATTCTCATTTTGATCTTCCAGAACACATACCAACATGTCCAAATTCTTGGAATTAAAAAGGGGGGGGAGGGAAGAAGCTTTAAAAAAACCTATTTGATAAAAAATGGCCACTATTAGAGTAAACAGCTTCCCTGACAATAAACATTGTAGCTTTTGTTAAGATCAGTAAAGCCTATGCACTGAACAACCCGGACACTGTCCTCTTAGAAACACAGACCCCAGAAAATGCTGATTCTGAAGCCCTTGCCACTGGAACTTATCCAAATGAACTTTTGCCTATAGCCACCCCAGTGTTTTCATAGACATTTTGATTTCTTGGTAAAACCCTGCTTATTGTGATGGGCTCTGCCATAGGTCGGGTACCTGCACATTTATAGACAAAGATTCCCAAGCAATTGTCAAGCCTGCTGGCTGTCACATGCTCTTAAGCCAGCTGGGATAAAGTAACCTGGAAAAAAAATATTTTGATGTGACACCTCACTTTTTTCATAGAATTGTATTAAAACAAATTTAAAAGGTAAGTTGACCTTTCTTTTGCCCCTGAAAACACTTTGTGAAGCAAATGAAATACATATTTAAATTATGTAGGACACTGAAGAGTAACCAACTGAAAGGGTGTCATATAAAATTAAAAATGCAGTATTTGTGAGCAAAGTGACTTTTAAATCACTGAGTGCATGACATTTCCATCTTATAGTGGTTTTGTGAGCACAAACTGGTTATTATTTCAATATGGCCTTTCCCACAATAGAAATGGTGCCTAAACATGAATATAAATGTAAGGAAGACATTTGAAAATTATGTACAGAGAGTTTCATCAGATTCAGCCAAAATAATATTTCTCACATTACTTATGATTAAGTAGAAAACTGAAAGTGTTTCCATTCCCAGGCAGTTTATGTACTGCTAAAACAGCCTTAGATTGTGTTTTAACATAAAATGTTTGTTTCATAACACATACACACACACACACACACACACACACTCACACACACACACACTCACACACACACACACACACACACACACACACACACACACACACACCATATAGGACCAGGTATCAATGAAATATTAACTTTATACTTGCTGGGAATTGGTTCTAATGCTTTGCCTTAATTTGGCACCCAAAAGCTAAAAGCCTTATTGCCAGAACTGAAGGTCCCTGACCACAACTGGCTTTGTTTGGTAATAAAGAATTGCCATACAGCAATAAGACAGAGGTAGGGCACAGTTAGGGGTGAGAGGAGAGAGAGAGCAGAGAGAGGAGAAAGAGCAGGAAAGAGAAGGGGAGAAGGAGGGAAGAGAAAGAGAGAGAAAGGGAGAGGGAGAGGGAGAGAGGAAAACAGGGAGAGAGGGAGAGGAAAGGGAAAGGAAGAGAGAAGAGGAGAAGAGAGGAAATGAGATAGGAGACAGAGAGGAAGAGAGGAGAGGGAAAGAGGGAGAGGAAGAGGGAGAGAGGAAGGGAGATGAGGAAAGAACAGGAAAATCACCATGACTCAGAGGGAAGGGATCAGATTTAAAGGCTGCAGGAGAAAACTCATCCAGCAATGTAGGTAAAGGGAAAACAGCCCTGTTGGGTAGATGAGGCAAGGTGGGGTGTTGCCCATGTGCTAGCCCTAGGGAGGTTTAGAAGTGTCCAGCCATTGAGCTAGTCAAGGCATATCAAAATTAGCCTGCATGTATGTGTCTTCTATTCAGGAATCCAGAGCTCTTGGACAGGTGTGCTGGCCACATGACCCACCAGGAGCCAGAGCAGTTAGCTAATTCACAGCTACACATATTCAAAACTATGACTCCAGGGTGAGGCAACACTCACATAGATCCTTTTATGTAGAAGCTTATGTCAAAAATTAAAAATAGAATGCATTGCATGTATTAGTTTAAGCTTTTGTTCCATGTTAAAAAAAAACAAAATAAATATCAGGATGAACAAATATTACTTGCTCTCCTTTTGAAGTCTAAGCATATATAAGTTGTTCTCTTCTATCTGTACCATTTGGGCATATATTTCAAATGAATAGTCAAGTTGCTGGCTTATGCTACAGCAGTCAGTATTTGTATTCCAGTTCTGAACAATGAAAGTATGAGTTGGCATTTTCTGTTCAATTTGAGGAAGTGCTCTTGTGTTTTGTGTAAATTATCCTCTTACACTAGGAACACAAGGCTGGAGCTGCTCACAATACTTACTTTTGCTGAAATAATCCAGACTAGGAAAAAGTTTATCATAATTCATGTTGTAGCAAAATTAGAAACATTTAATATGAGATATTCAACTGTGACATTCATTTCATAATGGTCTAAAAGCAACCCTTGGTAATTTCTTTTTAGTGAGAGGGTTGGGATATTATCCTAACGAATTCCTTTTGAAACATGGTTTCTTTGTGCAGCCTTAGGAGCCCTAAAAGTATTTATATAGATCAGTCTGGTCTCAAACTCACAGAGGTATGTCTGCCTTTGCCTTCAAACTGCTGGGACTAAAGATGTGTACAAAACTATCTGGCTATTTTAAATAATTTTAAAGACTTTAATAATTAAGAAATTATTCATTTCTAATACAACCTTGGTCGGGATAGCTTTAAAATGAATGCAATAATATTAAAATCCCATACATGCATTTTGAGATTTTAAATATAAATTAATAAAAAATAGGAAAAGGAACTTCATGTATATTTAATGGTGTTGCTCAGCATAATAAAAGCTATACTAATTGGGCTCACATTGATTATACACAATGGTACCAACTGAAGAGAAATATTAGCTTTGCTTTTCCCCTCATAAAATAAATATTTTAATAAACAGACTTACTACAATAAAAATTTCCATTGCATAGGAGGAAATACTATATGCCATAGAAAATATTTCTATTTTTAAAAATATTAATAGATCACTTCCTCCATTTTTTCAGGAGTCTTTTTGGACTGATTAGTCCTTGCATGAAGAAACATTTCCAAAGTACAGTATTGTGTATAAGTAGATGGCACAAGCTGCATGGGTATTTTAGTCCCAGCCGCCTCCCCAAAGAAAAAAAAATCACTGCATATACAACCTATATACTTATTTACATCATATATAAAAAGATTTAGGTCATACAAATGCCAAGGGGACTCAAAAGAGAAAATACTAAATTACTTTTCTTACAATATATGTTTCTTGTGTAAATTCATATGCAAAAACAGATTAATGGGAAAAAAAAGGCCATTAACTTAAAAGATAACAGGGAGAGGTATACAAGAGGGTTTGGGGGCAGGAGAAAGGAAGGTGAAAAAGTGTAATTCAATTATAATCTCAAAAATAACAGAAAGATAATTTTTTGTGAACAAAGTTTTATAGGAGTTATATGTCAAAGGTTTTATAGTTCAGAGCCTTTGTCAGAGAAATTATTTTGTGGTAATTCCTGTAGGAAAGATAAATTGGATAGGGAGAACAATTTTTTTTTCTCCTAGGGAAGTTGATTTAGGGAAAATAAAATATACATAGAGAAAAATAGGTCATCTTTTAAATTTCTAGAGGCAGTTGCTTTACCTACCTTGTGTCACTTAGGACTGTTCTATAACTATTATCCCAAAAGTCAGTGGATTAGGACTGTGCTTGGACTGGAGAACAGTGTAGTCAAGTGATTCTTTGTCAACAGACCTCTCACAAACTAACAGACATGTCTCCATGGGTCCTTTGAGGCTTCATCAATGATTTTCATTTCCAAGGTTCTTCATTCACAGTGAATTCAACGTTCCATGACAGGAAATTGATACTTGTGATGGCTGGTAGACTTGAACACTCTTATTTTACTGGATATTCTATGTATTTACATTTCAAACGTTATCCCCTTCAACCAACTAAACCCTGAAGAACTCCCAGGGACTAAAACTTCAACTATTGAGCACACATGGAGAGACTCATGGCTCCAGGTGCACATGTAGCAGAGGCCTAGTACCTGTAGAGTTGCCACAGGTCAGGTTGAGAGTCTTTACAGTATGAATGTCAGTTTTTGAGAACCTGTAAGGAAACAAGGTGGAAGCTGCATGACAGCCTTTGCAAAGGGCATTGTATACCTCTGACGTCACTCAAAGATTTGAACAAATTGATTCTAAAAGACTTGACAGGTTCTTTAGGAAGTCATGGACTTACCTAAACATAATAAAAGCAATATACAGCAAACCAACTGCCAACATCAAACTTAACAGTGGGAAACTTGAAGCAATCCCACTAAAATAGGGACTCGACAAGGCTGCCCACTTTCCCCCTACCTATTCAACATAGTACTGGAAGTCCTAGCTGAAGCAATTAGACAGCCAAAGTAGATCAAGGAGATACAAATCGGAAAGAAAGAAGTAAAAACATCACTCTTTGCAGATGACATGATAGTGTACTTAAGTGACCCCACAAATTCCACCAGAGAACTCCTACAGCTGATAAACAAGTTCCGCAAAGTGGCTGGATACAAAATTAACTCAAACAAATCAGTTGCCTTCCTATACTCAAAGGACAAACATGTGGAGAAAGAAATTAGGGAAAAGATACCCTTCACAATAGTCACAAAAACCTTGGAGTGACTCTAACTAAGCAAGTGAAGGACCTGTATGACAAGAACTTCAAACCTCTAAAGAAGGAAATCAAGGAAGATCTCAGAAAATGGAAAGATCTCCCATGCTATTGGATTGGAAGGATCAACATTTTAAAAATGGCCATCCTACCAAAAGCAATCTACGGATTCAATGCAATCCCCATCAAAATTCCAACCCAGTTCTTCATTGATTTGGAAAGATCAATGTGCAATTTCATCTGGAATAACAAAAGACCTAGAATAGTAAAATCCATCCTCAACAACAAGAAAACATCTGTGGGAATCACTATCCTTGACCTCAAGCTATATTACAAGGCAATTGTGCTAAAAACTGCATGGTACTGGTACAGAAATAGGCACGTGGATCAATGGAATAGAATAGAAGATTCAGAAATGAGCCCTCACATATATGGTCACCTGATTTTTGACAAAGTTGCTGTAAACATTCAATGGAAAAAGGACAGCCTATTCAACAAATGGTGCTGCTCCAACGGGCACTCAGCATGCAAAAGAATGAAAATAGACCCTTTCTTATCTCCTTGTACAAAGCTCAAGTGTAAGTGGATCAAAGATCTCCACATTAAACCAGATACACTGAAACTATTAGATGAGAAAGTAGGGAAAACCTTAGAACACATAGGCACAGGAGCAAATTTTCTGAACAAAACACCAATGGCTCAATCTCTAAGGTCAAAGATTAACAAATGGGACTTAATGAGATTGCAAAGTTTCTGTAAGGCTAAGGACATTGTCAAGAAAACAAAACGGCAACCAACAGAATGGGAAAAGATCTTTACCAACTACACATCAGATAGAGGCCTAATATCCAAGGTATACAAAGAACTCAAAAAGCTAGACACCAGAGAATCAAACAACCCTATTAAAAAATGGGGTACAGAGCTAAACAAAACATTCTCAATTGAGGAATATGGAATGGCTGTGAAACATCTAAGGAAGAGCTTGACATCCTTAGCCATCAGGGAAATGCAAATCAAAACAACCCTGAGATTCCACCTCACACCAGTCAGATTGGCCAAGATCCAAAACTCAGATGACAGCAGATGCTGGTGAGGTTGTGGAGAAAGAGGAACACTTCTCCACTGTTGCTGGGCTTGTAAACTAATACAACCACTCTAGAAATCAGTCTGGCGATTCCTCAGAAAATTGGACATAGTACTACCTGAAGATTCAGTTATTCCACTTCTGGCCATATACCCCAGAGACACTCCAATATTCAACAAAGATGCATGCACCACAATGTTCACTGCAGCTCTATTTATAATAGCCAGAAGCTGGAAAGAACCCAGATGTCCTTCAGTAGATGAATGGATACAAAAATTGTGGTACATTTACACAATGGAGTATTACTCAGCTATCAGAAACAATGACTTAACCAAATTATTAAAAAAATGGTTGCATCTAGAGAATATTATCCTGAGTGAGATAACCCAGTCACAAAAGAACAGACATAATATGTAGTCACTGATAGTGGCATGCTAACCCCATAGGCTCGGACTGCCCCAGAAACAACCCACAGACTGTGTGAAGTTCAAGAAAAAAAGAAAAGAAAAGAAAACAAACAAACAAACAAAAAATTCATGCTCAATCCATACACAACAAGAAAACATTGAATAATTCCATGTTACACCCTGTTTTACATGTACTTTTTGCTCACTGTAACTAGTAATACCTTAATGAAGAGTATCAAACCTTAAGAAAAAAAAGAAAAAAAAAAAGCCAAGCACTGACACAATTGTATTTGTATGCATTTATGCAAAAATGATTAAAATTTTTTCTTTTCTTTTTGTTTTTTTAAAATAAAGTTTAAAAATAAATAAATAAATAATTATATTAATTTACAAATTAAAAAAATAAATTTCTATATTCATTTGATAATTTCTAGCAGCAACAATATATGTAGTACAATGCATGCTTCTCTTTGTGTGTGTATGTGTGTGTGTGTAATAAATATGTATGTAGATGTGCATACTTACATAGTTTAATTAGGTGTGTAATGCATATATGTACTGCACAATAAAAATCAGTATAAATCAAAGAGATGGATAAAAAAAAGGAAGCCATGGACTTTAAGAGATGAGGATCATTGGGGAATTGTCCTGCAGGGTATTATCATTTCCATTATTTAAATACTGTTATTAGTTACGTATAATTATTATTATAATGTGATGATCATTAATGATGAGCATAATTTTTAATACACAATTACTCTAGGTCCAAAGTGTAACTCAACATCAGAGTATCTCCTTCACAAATTTGAATCTACTAGCTTAATCCTAAGCATTATACATGAAATGTTATATTATAAATGACAATATTGATATGGTTCCAAGGTTTTACAATATATCACAAGTTATTCAATTTCTTATCATAATAGAAACAATGCTCAGAGTCACCAGCTTGCTGAATATTGCAGAGCAGTTCTTAAGTCAGTTGAGAGTGTGATTTCAAATCCTACACCTTCTCAACAAGACCATGATGTTACTTTACATACTCTTCCTGTGACAAGCATCATGGCTCACTGATACCACACAGTGTCTGAACAGCATCTGTTTCATATTTTAAGCACTGCACAAAATGATAAATATGGATTAACTTAATCAATGTATGTGATGGAGACTTATCTCAAGAGCAGTTATTCAAAAACTCAGAGTAAATTTGTGTGTACTGGATTGAATACATTTTAAAACATTTATTTTACTTTAGATTAAGACTCCCAATTTTCTACCCATTGAACTTGATTTTGAAACAAATACATTTTGAGAAAAGTTATAAGTGACTCTTTTGCCAAGTGAAAACTAAGGTTTCCTCTGACTATTTTAAAACCACAATCATGAGATGGTAGTGATTCCTATTAATTTTTATCAAAGCAAATTTGCTCCTAAAGTTTAGAATGCAATGCTAGACAGGACAATTCAGAGTATTTGACATGTGCTTAATGAAGAACCAGTAGCCACATGACTTTTCTCTTCTAAGGAACACTTGCTATGATTTGTTTTTGTTTGCTTGCTTGCTTGCTCACTAGCTTGCCTGATTGTTTTCTAGAAATACTGGTGACTGGACGCATAGCAATATACAAAGCTATATACCCTGACTCACTTGTTATGCTGTGGAATCCCTCAATTTTAAGGGCTTGGGTGTACAGCTTGTGATGGTATTAAAAAGCAGTAATTAATGTGAGAGGACATTTGATCATTAGGTACAGGGCCTTGAAAGAGATGCCCAGATTTAACCCTTACATTTCTTACTTTTTTTGCTCTTTGCACTGTTACTTACTGTACCATATCTTTCCTCCACTATGGCTTGAGGCTTCACTAGCCCCAAACCAGGATAATAAACTATAATGTGAAACTTGGTACCAAGTAAAACATTCTTTCTTTTCAAAGTTGTCTTAGATAAATTATCATGGTTAATGTAAAGCAAAACACAACATATGTTATTTTAATCATGTTATAATTTGAAGTCAAAGTCTAAAAGAGAACTGGTCACACTTCTGGTATGTACTAAACTAACCCAGTCCTTCTAGTTTGAAGTTTCTGAGTAACATGTACTACTGATTAACAACAGATGAATATAATTTCTGACATGGCAATCTCTTGTCTCCATTTGGAAATTTCTTTGCAAACCTATGCCTTTCGGGAACTACAAACTAAAGCTTATAATTAATGAGGGCTGACCCTTGATTTAATGACTTTATTTGTTTATTGAACGCTCAAATGCATATATTAATTATATAATTATAGTAAAAACTGGCCCATGAGAGAAATTTCTAAATGACTTTATAATAACAAATCAAAGTACATTTTACTGAATCATGCAATTATATTTGAAGGGAGGCCTTGTAGATGTTTAACCTTCTCTTCATTTGTTATCTGATATCCTTCACACAGAGGGCATCCTTTATGGTGCTATAAATACTCCATTTTCTGTCCAGTGTTATTCAGTTTAGGACATTTCTGCGTATGCATCATCAACTGATATTCAAATATTCATATTTCACTGTCTCTACATCAGTTTTGAATCACATGTGGAGGTGGTAGTTGGTGGCTTGCATTTATTAAGATAATTTTGCATTCAACTTTGAGCATTCAAATAACTTTAGTATCTTCAACTTTAATTTAGGAGATTTAACATATTATAAAATAAACTTCAGTTAGTAGCATAAAGTCTAGAAGCTAAATTAATTTATGAATTTTAATCTACAGTTATCAGTAATTAATTATATTTTTGAGGAATAATACATTACATTGAAATGTTTTACATTTTAGTATCAAAATTAAGGCAAAATATCAAAATTAAAGCAATCCATTCATCTGGTTTACTTTTGTATATGCTGTGTCAATCAGAGTCATGTAACACACAGCCCCTCTTTTACCTAAACCTACATGCCTTGAAGTTGCTACTGATGCCTCTATGCCCATATTACAGATAAGAAAACGAAAGTCACAGAGAGATGGTCATGTGCCCAACATATATTATAAGAGGTGGCACAGTAGTCAGATGTTTTAAACTTCACATTTAATTATTTCAGTTAAGGAGGACTTGTATTCAACATATAGTAAGTAGATAAGGCAGTGAGAAAAACTAAAAGAAGGCTTAAGCTAATATGAAAACATGGAGAGGCCTGAATCAAAAAATAAGAATGGAACAGTCCAAACTATAGAATTCACAACCCACGCGTAAGCTCTCCGACTCCCATAGGCATGTGACAAAGAGAAGCAAGGAATACCCATTGCCAATGGGAAAGTTTCTGAACCGCCAACTGAAGGCACGGGCATTAATGCCAATGAATGAATGAATGAGACCTCATGAAACTGAAAAGCTTCTGTATAGCAAAGCTCAGTATCATTCTAATGAATATACAACCTCCATTTTAGAAAATAATCAGCAGTAGCCAGACACCTGCAGGGGGTCACCATCTTAAACCTACAATAAATAAATAAATAAATAAATAAATACCTAAATATCAAGAAACAAAGAACTGTTTTTCTTTCTTTAAAAAAAATAAACCATGGAACATAAAATAAAACAGAAGTAGAATACAATTGTCCAGAAACTACTGAGAACTGTTAAATATCACTGTGATCAGGGAAGTATAAATTATAACTATTTGATATCTTTATCTCACTGAGTCAGAATGGCTAAGACCCCAAAAGATCTAATGAATGCTGACCTGAAGGGAGGCATGTATTCATTGCTTGTGAGAGTCCACACTGTTCATATTACCCCACTATGCAAATTACTTTAGATATGCCCTGAAATGATGGCAGTAGACCTACATGGCCCTATATGCATTTTTTCTTGTGTCTAAATGTACTCAAAGGCCTCCTGTGAAGATACCTGTGAAGATACCATCTCCTGTGAAGATACCATCTTATCCCTGTTCAGTGTTGCCCAAATTAAAAGATCCATTGCCAAGAACAGGTTAACTCTTGGAGTCGCTGGACAGAGAGCCTCAGGGTCTTCATATCTGGTATACAGTTGCTTAAGCTCTTCATTCCCTATTAGCACTTGTTTGTAAAACACTATGCATTGAGGCATAGAACATGGAGAGATCTAGCTGATACCCAGAAGCTTTATATATACTGGCTAGCTCTCGTAGCAATGGAATATGCTGTACACACTACTAAAGGAAAAAAAGTAACCCTCAATATTACCCATATGTGGACACGAGATGCTAAAATAAAATCTAAGCTTAGAAGACATGCTCACTTGCACAATAGTAGCAAGAATATCATGAGAATAAGCAACTTCCTTCTTGGATTTAAATCATGCTCCATAAGAGAAAACACATTCCTGGGACCATTACCAAGCCCAAAACCTATAGATAGGTTGTTCATTGGCACCAAGAGAGAATTTGTTACTCTTATTCTACTCAATGTAAACAATAACTAGTTGATTCCTATTGATTTATCTTTATACTTATATATCAATTCATCTCTCAGCTCACATCAGAAAAGCTCTTACTGAAATGGACCATGATTAACACCAAGACTCATAGCTGTCTACAATGCAGAGCATAAAGAATGCAGAATGCTTAGCTCTAAATGGGACATTTAAGTCTACATCTTCTCAAGGGTTAGGGATCATTCTAGCAAACTGGTAGGATAATTGTAAGGCCCAGAAGGTATGTATGAATACAAGCAAACAGTGTTTTCTAGACCCTGCAAGGCAGCTACACATAGTGCTCACAGCATTTTGACAGCATGTCCACATTTATGAGGCCAAGTCAAGCCACACCCCAGCACTGAAAGGGGTATAAGCATGAAGCTCTTTTTAAAAACATTTTATTGGATATTCTCTGTATTTACCTTTCAAATGTTATCTTCCTTCCCCCCATTCTCGTCCCCCTCCCCTTCACTTGTTTCCATGAAGGTGCTCCCTCCCCCTACTACCCTCTTCACCTTAGTGCCTTGGCATTACTCTACACTGGGAAAACACACATTCCCTAGACCAAAAAAAGTCCTCTTCTCCCACTGGTGCCAGACAGGACTATCCTCTGCTACATATGCAACTTGTGCCCGTTCTACTCCTAGCAAAGCTGTTTGAAACTGATAGCTGAGGAGTATGGAAGAGGTTCTTCTTAAGGATAAAGCCCCTGGTAAGTTCACAGAAGTAGGCAGCACAAATTAGACTTCATAGTCAGAATCATTGTAAATTCACCTTTTGAATCCAACCCACTCAGAATTTGTTTTTCTTTTGTAAGTTTTCTTCATAGGCTCTTGTTTAAAACATTTAGGGTAGAGATGGTAGTGCTTTTGGTTCATTTGGATAACTATCAGGAGGTGTGTCACTGCTCAGTAAGCCTCAGGATTTTATGCACCAGCCCCACATCAGGTTTTTTTACATCATCCACACTCCTGCTCAGTTCCTTCCTTCTGTATGGATTAGTGTGACGGTCCAGCCTTCTGCTCATTTCCAGTCAGCTGCCATGTCTTTCTTGCCACAAAAAAAACCTGTGTTTTCATGAAAATGTGAACTGGAATTAGCTTTAAGGTATTTCTGTCAGGGTATTAATGGCATTTCTGCTTCTAGAATATCATATTGGCTCAAGGAAAAGCATGTGTATCCAGCCTCTCTCTAGTGGAAGAAGAATCATATGAATGTTATCTCCATCTTAAGTCACAGATTTCATTGTGTGTATACGAGAGTGTATGACCAAATAAACTCAGGGGCCATAGCATATGTTAGAACTAAAGAAGAAAAGGACAGAATAAATCTAGAGAAGCTCTTTCATAGCAAGATACAGACTAGGATGAGTCCTTAGCTTACTAGATAGACCAGTTAGACAGCATTATCAAGTCCATAGTTAAAAATATTTTGTACTCTATTTGAATTATTTTGAAATTAATTAGTGAATAAAAATCTAAAGTCTTATCTATAGTGCTAAAGTTGGGGGAAATGTAATTAATTCTTTATTTTGGCGCCATTCCACTTCACTCCTGTTTGACCTGATAATGCATCCTGATATTCACGCCTTGATAATAATCACCAAATCTAAAGCAAGTATTTCATATTTCCCCAATAAGTACATGTGTATGAAGAAATCTTAATAAAATTAGATCACCATTAAGATGTATTTCTTTGCACATTATATGATATAAAAACAAAAGACAATTGAACAACAGTTAAGTAATTATGAGATATAAGTCTAACAAATTTATGACATTTTATTTATAAGATGTGCTTTCAATTCTTAAAAAAAATGAGTTAAATGGTGTAAGATGAAAGGAGGCAGTAAGTTTGGTGTGTGCCATTGTGGTTTGAATGAAAATGGCCTTGAGTACTGCATATGTTCCAATACCTGGGCCCCCGGTGGTGCAACATCTTGACAAGGAAGCAAAGGTATATGTTTGTTGGAGGAGGTGTGTTACTGAGGCTGGGCTTTTGGGTTTCAAAGCACTTATATCATTTCTAGCATTTTTCTGTTTTATGATCCATCTTATTTTATTTTATTATTACTCCTTAGATCCCTGATTACTTCCTGACAAGAACTTGAAAGAGTATGGATCCAGGTAGGTTGAGAAGTGTTCCAGAACTGAGAGAAGTAGGGCATAGGAAACTGATCAGAAAGAAAATTGAAAATAATTCTGCCTGAATACACAGCTATACCACTCCTGGTCATATACCCCAAAGATGTTCCATCATACCTATGATGCAACCTGTTCATACCATGTGCAGGCAACAATCACTGATGCCATGTTGTCTTTGGAGTACAAGCCTCGCATGACTGATGGGCTTTACAACAGCTGAGATAGATGCAGGTACAACCAACTATTGGACTAAGATCGGGACCCCCTACAGAAGACTTAAGGGAAGGACTGAAGGAGTTGTAGGAGACTGCAACCCCGTAGGGCTAACCTGAACACCTAAGAACTCCTAGAGGCTAAGCCATCAATCAAAGAGAATATATGAGCTGGCCCTTGGCCCCTACTACCTATGAAACTGAGGACTGTCTTCTCCAGCCTCAAGGAGAAAGGATGAGCTTGATCCTATAGAAACTTGATTCCCCAGGGAAGGGGGATCCTAGCAGTATGGAGTGGGAATGGGTAAGTGGCTGGGGGAGCAACCTCTCAGAAGCAAGTGGGAGGGGGTAAAATATCATGGAAATGGGGGAGGACCAGTAAAGGGATAACATAAATAACAAGAAACTCAAAAAGTAAAGTAGCAGTGAAAAGCACTAACAGAGAACATACCGTAAAATGAACAGGTTTTGTAGAAATGCTTAGTTATTTGTAAGTATAGTCTGATAATATTTCAAAAGTATGTCAACCATTAAACAGGGGTAAGGAAATATTTTAATTGTTGCTGCTCTTCTTTACCCTGTTATCTTATCCCTAGTCTCTGCACCACTGAAAACTCTTCGTATCAATCAAATTCTTCATTCCATATCACGTTTACCATAGAGGGAAGGAGTTTAAAATATATGTGGAAATTGACTTATGGATCTTAATCCATCGATTTAAACCGGTAATTTATATGTACTTTAATGTCAAAACTACTTTTATCTCTGTTTAGCTAACAGAATCGTATGGTACTGAGACTTCAGTGGGAAAAAAAGCAATTTTACTAAACATTATTAAATAATTGTGATTAAATGATGGAATCGGGTAATTCAGTCAGTCATATTGATTGATTAATGAGTAGCAGACTCATTTTAGCAGTTTCCAGTTTATACATTAGTTAATTTATTGATTTACACAAAACATAATGGCATCTTCCTTCTACATGCATTAATGTATATGCGAGTGAATACATATATAGGACTGAGTAAAACAGTATGTTAATGAAAAGAGGTTAATGAAAAGCTAAATGTAAGCCAGACACAGTAACATTAGCAAAGTTTCCACATGTGTCTGAGATGAAACAGGTATATGTAAAAAAGCTCTTCAGTATTTAGGATTATGTAAACTGAGGCACAGCATAATATACAGAAAGTTGTGGGTGGAAGAATAAGTAGAAACACAAGAACAAACACGTAGCCTCAAACTTTCATAATACTGCATGTGTGTTTCTAAGGGTCTTTTTCATTCTACCCACTTCCAAAGCTTCTTCCATGAAAAGTGTATACTACTTCCACAGAGCCACAGAGCCTTCTTTTTATTATCCACTCAGCACAAATAAACTTAATTCACTGCTATCTAAACCCATTCCTCCATCTCTCTCTCTCTCTCTCTCTCTCTCTCTCTCTCTCTCTCTCTCTCTCTCTCTCTCTCTCTCTCCAAAATGCTGCCCTAAAAATCTCATGTATTAAGAAGAATATAAAATTCATTGAGCATATTTCTAAGTCATTTACCCCTCCCTGTTCACATCCTTTCTACCTCCTAGAAACTATTTATCTGTCTCAGCTGCTTCATTTTCTATTTTCTGGTCAATGTACTTAATATAATAAATGTTTTACCTCATAATTCTAATTACAATATCTTTAGAAATATATGAAACATAACGTGATTTTATCTAAATACAGTAAATATCATCCCAAGAGTAGAAATCCTAGAATAGTTGGTTTCTATGGAGAAGATACAGTAATTAGGTCATTACTGATGAGTATGCACCAAAAAATAAAAAGTCTTCTTTTCTATTTACAGTCATATGAACCAAGAATTAATGGCTTCCAAATGAAGAAGTACATGGCTCCTTGTGCAGGAAGCACATTTCAATTAAGCAGACACTTCTTCAAATGAAAGAGTTACAGCTGATTTCCTATTTGGAACCCCAGAGAATGATTCCCATATTTAGTCTTAGTAGCAGAGTATAAACACCGAGGATGTTTCCCATGTGTCTCCTGGTGCAACTGTATAATGGCAATCCAAAAATAAGGAGCCAGACAAACAAAAAAACATGTTTCCAACTAGAAGAAAACTGTCAGTAAATATTAAACAGGAGATGTGACATAACAAAAGACAAGATTTCATATTAAAAATCTAATGCGAATGTATTACTATACTGGATGACATAAAATAAAAATACAGTAATTCTTACAATCAGGGAAGCATCAAATCTTCACCTTTCTGCTGCCTTTTTCAAACCTAATACCCAAATCTTCTCTAGATTTCTACAACAGAACGCCTGCTGACTCTCTCACTCTTCCCCTGGCCCAAACTCCAATGATTCCCTCAGATATCCATGTCCAACATCCATCCCTCCTCACATTGCTTTATGCTGGCTCCCAGCCCTGTAGGTACTTCATGAGATCCTACAGGCCACACCTGCCACCAAGTCACACAGTCTAACTACATGCCTCAGGTCTCCATTCCTCCAAGCCTAGTCCCACACACCCATCTCCAGATCTGTGGCAGACCTGCTCCAGCCTCTTCCCACTTTCTGCCCCTGTCTCTAATGGACTAACTAAGCAGATCCTGGTGAAACTTAAGCCTCTTCTCTCTCCCTCCTATGGAAACCCTCAACCTCACCTCTCATAGTCCATCCCAGGTCCTATGTACCAGTTCCCAATACCCTACATTTTACCTGGAACCCACCTTAGCCACACCTATCAGGATTCCAGAAATATTTCCTACCAGATGACAGTCAGCACACTCTCTTATGAACCAGAGAAGACAAAAAAATTCATGGGAAAAAAAGGATCCACATAAAAAGACAATACCTCTATGCACCAAACCTTAAGGCACTGAGTTGTAAAACAAAAGAAAAGAATCCTGGTACATCTAAAACCACATACTGACTCCCAAATACTGATAGTGTGAGGCTTCAATAACCTATTTGCATCAATAGTGAAGTCATCCAGACAAAACTAAACAGAGAAATACTGGAGCTAACTGATGGTATTAACCATTTGGTCCTAAAATATTTACAGAACATTTCTCCCAAAGACAAAAGAATATCCCTTCTTATCAGCATCTTATGGCACTTCCTCCAAAATGGACCACTTTTTGAGATATAAAGCAAGTCTCAAGAAATGTAAGAAAGTTGAAATAGCACCATGTATCCTATCAGACAACAACAAATTAAGGTGAATATTAACAAGAGCAGAAAGCTTAGATCTCATAAAAACTGAAAAGCTCTCATCTGAAGGAAGAAAATGAGTCAAGATAGAAGTTAAGAAAGAAATTAGAGACTTTTTAGAAATGAATAAAAATGAATTCACAACATACCCAAACTTATGGGGCAAAATAAATAAATAAATAAATAAATAAATAAATAAAGAGAGACAGAGACAGTGCTAAAGGCAAATTCATGGTACTCACTGCCTGTGTTTTGTAAAAGAGAGATTTCATACTGATAACACCCCATCTGAAAGCTCTAAAAATATACAAAAGGAGAGAAGCATATATAACCTGAAAGGGTAGGTGGGCTGAAGTCAATAAAATAGAAATAAACATACAGTAAGGGTTAACAAAACAAAGCTTTTGACCTTTGTTGTTTTTGTTTTGTTTTGTAAGATTGATGAACCCCTATTGCAATAGAATATACAAATTAATATAATTAGAAAGAAGAAAGGGCATGTAACAGACACTGAGGAAATACAGTGAATCATAAGGACGTATCTTTAAGATTCATATTCTACCAAATTTTAAAAAATCTACCAGAAATAGATAATTTACTCAATACATACCACTTAGCAAAATTAAATCAAGATTTGATAAGCAATTAAACTATAAGTGCAGTGAAATAGAAATAGTAAAAATCTTAAAAGTCTACCAATCAAGAAGTCCAGTGTCTGATGGTTTTGTCCAGAATTCTACTAAACATTTAAAGAAAAATGGATGTCAACATCCAGAAACAGAAGGAACTTTAACTATTCTGCTTCCTGAAGCCACAGTTACCCTAATAAGCAAACAACATAAGAACTCAACAAAGAATCTCACAGATTAATTTCCCTAGGAACATAGATGTAACATTTTTTAAATAAAATACTTGAAAATTAAATTCTAAAAGCATTAGAAAGATCATCCACCATGATCAAGGAGAATTCATCCAAGAGATTCAGGAGTGGTTCAACATATGTAAATCAATAAATTTAATGCATTATATAAACAAACTGAAAGACAAAAACCACATGATCATCTTATTGGATTCAGAAAAGAACTTTGACAAAAAACCCAGCACCCCTTCAAGAAAACAGTTCTGGAAATATTAAAGATATCAGACATCAATATAATAAAGCCAACTTATAGCAAGCACATAGCCAATACCAATTTAAATGGAATTTAAATTAAAATTTAAATTAAATTCAAAACATTTCCACCAAAATCAGGAACAAGAAAAAAAATGTTTACTGTCCTCTCTTTCTATACCTATTCAATACCAGTACCAGGTTTAGGCAATATCTAATTATGCTGTTGCCCAAAGGGGTCTCAAGGGAATTTCCAAATAATCAAGTCTGGTTCTCAGACTATAGGTTGTTCTTTACAAACTAAAGGTAAAGTCCCAGTGCTCACTCCAATCCCTGCACAACTCACTGAGCATGGAGATATATAGCAAGTACGTGCACATAGCCTACACTCCTAGATGCTACAAACCTTGGTACAGAAGAAAACCTCTGCAAGGTGCCAAAGAGATATATAAACAACAAGCCAACCACAAAAGTGTTGATCTACAATGCTGTTCTGCCTGCATGATAAACTAGAACCACGATGGCACAGTTTGTGGGATTAACCAACCAACATCTGTTTTGGCTTACATCCCACTCAACAAGATTGAAGTCATACCTGACAGTGATTTGGTGGACAAGAACTTTTAACTAGAGTGCACAATGGCCTAGAGGAAAACCAAACAATACTGTTCTTTAATAATAACAATGAAATTATATCCTGCTATACTCATAGACTGAAGTATTGCTCAGCCATCATCCAAGAAACTTCCTTCTGAAGCTGATGGGAAAACACAGAAACACAGCCAGACAAGGTGCAGAGAAGGAAAGACTTTGGAATACTCAGCACAAATGATAT
This sequence comes from Micromys minutus, assembly GCF_963924665.1. Classification (NCBI taxonomy): domain Eukaryota; kingdom Metazoa; phylum Chordata; class Mammalia; order Rodentia; family Muridae; genus Micromys; species Micromys minutus. Next base: position 26,484,782 of record NC_137957.1, read on the forward strand.
GTCTGTGTTAAGCACCTACAAAAATAGCCAGTGATGATGGAGAACATCTAGGGGAAAAAAGCCTTCTTAATCAACATGACTAAAGCACATATGAACTTACAGACACCGAGGCTGCATGCACCTGGCCTGCAAAGGTCTGCACCAGGCCCTTCACACATATAGTAGAGTTTCTAGTTTAATGTTTGTATGGGATTCATGACTATGTGAATGAGTAGGTTCTGTTACCTCTTTCTGAGCTCTGTTTCTTCTATGTGTTACTTTTGTCCAATTCCAATATGTTAGTTTTTATTTTATCTTATTAATTTTTATTTTAAAAACAAGAAATAAAAACAGGAGAAGAAAAAAGTATAAAAATACTATGCCTTAAAATTGTTAAAAAACTTAAGTTGTCACAGAATACATTTCCTGTTCCATTTAATTACCAGTTCTTTTGGAACAGGTTCTAAAGGGTGAAATCAGGTCCTTTTTGAGCTTTACAACACTCAGTTTAAGCAATATCTTATAAATTGTTCTTTACCACATTAACACCCTTTTGGTATATTTTATGAGTTTTAACCTATACACTACAGCAACCATTGCAGATCATGTGGCTTTTTTGGAAACCAGCCGAAACTTACTTATGGAAATACTGAGTATTTTAAGTGAGGAAGAGTTATAACAATTCAAGATCCTTCACTGAAAATCTTTTTTTTTTTTTTTTTTTAGTATAGAATAGAGTTTATTCAGGTCATGGGGAGGAGAGTTAAGAGAGTAGTAGAGGCAGAGAGAGAAAAAGAGAGAGGGGGAAGAGAAGAGATGAGGAGAGGAGAGGAGAGGAAAGGAGAGAAAAGAAGAGAAGAGAAGAGAAGAGAAGAGAAGAGAAGAGAAGAGAAGAGAAGAGAAGAGGATATGAGAGAAGATGGGACAGGATGGGTGGGAGGGGAGGGAGGGGAGGGAGGGGAGGAAGGGAGGGAAGAAGAGGAGAGAAGAGGAATAAAAGAATAGAGAGGGCAGACATGAGCACATGGAGAGAGAGGTGGGAAGGGAATGGGAAGAGATCAGGAGCAAGAATTCAAGAGCAAGAGACAAGCAAAAGAAGCAACAGTCACTGGGAACTTTAAGCCCCAAATCTAAGATCCTAATGATGACAATCATATGTTTTAACCATTGTATTTGTGTATTTTGTTTTTACCAATTTCTTTCTACAATTCTTTCTGCTCTAATTTTTTGTCCAATAAATCAGTTAGTAGCTCTGTGCATGGTGTGATGTCCAACTAAGACACTTCTTGTGGTGTTTTTCCTATTAGTCACCAGCAATGTGAGCAATCAGAGAGCAAAGGAAATTTAATCTTTCTCACTGAGCTGAAAATTTAGCCAGTGTTACTACATAACCCAGACAAGAAGTATGATTTCCCATGATTATTATAATAAGGTTAGCTCAGCATTTCCTTCACTGTCCTTTTTAATCACACAACTGGTTCAAAACATTCTCTAAGGTATTATAGATATATTTTAAATTATTGATGACATGTTGTATGTAACCCCCAAATACAAGAATAAGTTTGAAATCTCAGGCAATAACAAAATGGTAAAATATACAAAAATCTGGTACATTTCTAAACAGTAGAAATTACCCTGTCAAAGTTGTTTGATTATAACGATACGTTATACACACCAGTTACCAATGGAATCTCCTGAATGAGAGCTCTTTTGGCAATTGGGACTTCAAGACTAGTCATTTTCACCTTTTACAGATTTCAAATGCTAAACTCATCTATTACGTTTGAAAATACATCTCAATCAGTTTTAAATCCTCCTGCTTGATGTAGGACAAGTACCACACATATCTTTAAGTATAATAATCAGTATTTAGAATGACATTAGAAGTTATATTGATTCCAGAAAGTAGCCATAGTAGGTTCTCCTCTCAAGGTCCATAGCTAGTGCAGTCACGAGCAGTTGGCTATATTTATGGTCCAATGCATGAATTTCGTCCTATTGAGTGAATGTTAGATTGTTCTTGGTTATTCCAAAATAAATGTGCCAGTATTATATTATTGGGAATACCTTGGTGGGCATTCACTTGTTTGTAAGCTTTATAGCAGTGTAGAACTTTGGATTCCTTTTCTCTCTTTGCATCTTAAACACTGCTTTTATGTACCATGTGAGCTACTTTTTACGTGGAGGTTTGCTCAATTTCTCCATGTTCTGTGCCCTCAACATGTGGTATCTTCAGCAATGGGTCTTATCTTCAACTTCTGCTACGCAGCCAGGTCAAGTGAAATAGCATCCAACCTGTCCTCAAAGAAATGGTTTTGTATAAGAAGTGGAAACTCTAGAAATTCACAATCTAGTCAGAATGCAGAAAACTGGCTGTGAGATGCCCAACCCCAATTAGTGCATCTGCAATGCCAACCTTATACCCAATGCTCACTGGAAACATATAAAGAGGGGTTGAAAGACTAAGGGCTTAGAGAACCATGACACCTGCTGATGCACAGTGACCTCCAATGTGACAAAAACCCTGCCCTCTTGAAATATGATTCCCTAAAGGAGACCTGCATGATGACATCACTGGTTGTCATTGCAGATGTCAAAAATCTCAAGACTCTGCTTCTAGATGAAATGTTACAAGCAGTCTATGACTGTTGAGAGAGACTATCAGCCTTCTCGAGACCAATTCTCCTGGTAGGTTATCCAATAACAAGTGGTCAGGCCTATACACTTATACATGTGAGCAGAACTAAATGAAGCCTAATCTGTATTTATATGTATATATATATATATATATATATATACATACATACATACATACATTGCTAGATGATAGGTATATAGATAGATAATAGATGAGAGATATAGAGGTAACAATAATAATGAAAGAATAAGTTATGAATTGGAGATGAGCTTTGGAAGGAACACAGGAGTTAGAGACTAGAAGGGCTACAATATAATGCTCATATATGAAAATCTCAAAAAATAAAAAATTAAAAACAGACTAGATATAATCAGAGAAGTCAATAAAGTGACAAGGAATGTAAAAAAATGGCAAAATGGCATTGAACAACTGATTTATAAGTAATTACATATTAATAAAATGGGAGGTTTTCTTTGTTTACTTATGTAAATTTGTACAAACTGTATAGTGTAGAAAGGGCTGGTATCGACCATATTTCATTTATATAAACTATGTCCACCTATTGTCTCTATTAAGTAGAAGTTATTTTTTTACTATCTATGTAACTATTTTTTTTGCAACAACATAGAAAAAAACAACAATATCAAACCAACCAGACACCACCACCCCCCCAGAGCTCCCAGGGACTAAACCTCCAACCAAAGAGTACACTTGGGAAGATCCGTTGCTTCAGCCGCATATATAGCAGAGGATGGCATTGTCTGGCATCAATAGGAGGAGAAGCCTTTGGTCCTGTGAAGGTTCGTTTTCCCAGTTTAGGGAAATGCCAGGGTGTTGAGGTGGGAGTGGGTGGGTGGGAGGGGGAGCATCCCATAGAAAGGGAAGAGGGGACGGAAGAGGGGGAAAATTGGAAAGGGAATAAGATTTAAAATGTAAATACAGAAACTATTCAATTTCAAAAAGATTTAAAAATTTAAAAGAACAAAATAAAAGTGCATTTTTCAGTTCTTTAAGAAATTGGCACACAGAGATATTATTGGCATTCATATGTTACAGGCTAATCAATAAAAATGGCCTCACAGATTATACAGAAGAAGACTAGCTAGGGATGAACAGGCAAAGAAATCCAAGGAAAAGATGTTTTTTTAAGATGAGTTTTTAAGGAAACATTTTTCCAATGCACAAAGGCAAGAGGAATCAAAGGCAACACAAAACATGCAATTTTCTAGCAAAGTAGAGCTGTGTGTTACGTGAGTTCCGGGCGACATATGAGTTCCGTATGACAAGGGGCATCTGAGGACAGCACAGGAAGAAGGACTTCATGCCTTAGGAAGAAGGGGTACATGAATTAATTCAGCCACAGAAAGGAGAGGTTACAGTTGCATGTTCAGGAAGATGTGGTTTTCTCTGGACGTCTGTGTATGAGAATTCCAGAAAGCTTCTTCTACACAGGCTTGAACACAATGCTCTAACTTGGTGACACAAGACATTCTTCTGTGAGATAAAGGAGTAAAAAGTGCCCCCAATTAAAAGGTTTTGATTTGGGGAATCTGAGAAGGAGTATATTTTTTAGTTACGGCACAATGATTTTGTTTTCACTAAACCACTACAAAGACCAATGGTGAACAAGATTTATAAAACAGAAGAAAGGGCAATTACTGGGTGAAGGTTGTTAAAAGTCTAGGAAATGGGGAGCTCCATACTGGACATAGGTGTTTTGTAGTGATTAAAATTTTTTGTGCCTCAACAATCTAAAGTTTTAGAAGGGTACATAGGTGTTTCATTTAGAAAGATAGAGTTTGAAGAGACAAAATGAATTGTTTGTGTGTGTGTGTGTGTGTGTGTGTGTGTGTGTGTATACATAAAATTAAGTTGATTCTGATATGTATATCTACAGTTGACATCTATATAAACATATATATGTAATTTTATGAAGACACGTTTTCCACTTGTGCACACTTCAAGTATCATAAATTTTTCCACAGTTGTGTGTATAAATGGAGCAATATCTCCCTAGTATCACTTGTCTTAAAATTTTGACCATCCATGGGGATTAGAAGAAACTAGACTCCACAGCTTCAGTTTTGGCTCAGTAAATATAATTTATAAACTGTGTATTGGGATCACACATGAGTATATTCATAGCAACAAAGAAGTGAGAATTCTCACATATAAAAATTAATTTAAATTGTGAAAGATATTCTGCACAAAATGTGTATGCATGTGTGTGTGTGTGTATCAGTATGAATATATTTTCCTAAATTAAAATGTAATGAGAGTAAACCCTTGTTTATGTGCTTCCATACTTCTCATTGGTCGTTTACCCCTTCACCTTTGACATTACTCAGTGAAAAAATTCTGTGACCTAAAACATAAAAGTTGTCATAAAATTTGACAACATAAACTTCAGAAAATGACAAGAATGCTTTCTTTCCTGATGAAGTGATGGTACTAAAATCACATACTCTTCCTGCCAGAGTGTCTGGTGTCCCTGTCTGTGTTTCCTCTGTGACAGCATCATTTTCTCATTTTCCGAACATCAGCTCTGAAATTCCGATTCTTTGCAGAAGGTTCCTCTCAGGAGGGAGCATAAGGTGGCACTTCAACAATAGCTACATTCTAAAACTTTGATCTTTTCATAAGATACTTTTTTGATACATAGTGTTCTTTTTACAGCATTAAGGTTGATTACGTTTTTGCACTATTTAGGCCAAAGAAAACATACTGTCTTAAAAATAGGTTAAGTCTAGTGGCCTGGGGGTGGGGGGATGGAGAAGTGGGACCATCCTCTTGGAGATGGGGGAGGAGGGATGGGATGAGGAACAGTAGAAGGGCAAACTGGGAGGGGATAATGACTGAACTGTAACTAAAGATTAAATATTATTATTATTATATATAATAATAATAATAATAATAATAATAATAATAAGAAGAAGAAGAAGAAGAAGAAGAAGAAGAAGAAGAAGAAGAAGAAGAAGAAGAAAAAGAAGAAGAAGGTTAAGTCACACGGTAAGAATAATTAACTACTTTATTCTTCCCTTTGAAGGGAAAAATAAGGATTCAATTAGCGAGCCTTTCCCTCGTGCTTTAGGTGCTATTTTGTCTACAACTAAAATCCTAAATAATAGCATCAGAAGCATAATCACCCAAACCTAACCACTTGCTTGTTCCTGAACACTCTAAGATCAAATACCATTTCACGGGATTGAGAATGTTGAAAAAGTGAGTTTGTGTTTGGCAAAGTTTATGCATTTTCTGAGCAGTAAGGGTTTTTACCTGAGTAGGCTATCACATCAGCAACAGTGGTTAGAAATTGTTCCTCTGCATTTTCAGAGAAAAATCACCTGCCGAGGAAAGTGGCAGTAAGACCTCCCCTGCAGGATTTGCAAAAAGCCCGTGTCACAACCGAATATGTGGAAATCGCTGACCCTTAAACTTTGAAACACTGGGGGAGAGCACCTAATGTCCAAACCTGCCTACGCAGTCATCTTCGGGGTATTGTAAAGCGTGCTTATGTCTCAGTGTACCGGGAAGGAAAAGAACAGGATGCTTCTGTGCAGAGCCTCAGGGCAGTGGCATTTTGAATCACCGCCACAATGAGCAGATTGGCTCCAAGTAGAGAATATATTCTGGAACAACACAGAGAACGCACTATCGGTAGACATCGGTGTAAAACAGGAGAGGTGACAAGTTTAAAAATAAAAGTACAAAGGCAAGAGCGAGAAAATGATTGTATGCAGGGGTTGAACTTTGCAAAAGCAAGAAGCTTCTAGAAAACCAGGATTCATTTACACTGAGGTCCCCTCCAAAATTCTGAATACCCTTACCATATTTTCCCTCTGCATCTCAACTTTGCACTTGTTCCAGAACACCGTATGGAGTCAAAATGATAATTAAGTGAGAAGCATTTATAGCCTCACAGTATAAACCGCGCAGTGACAAGAGGCCCATTGTCTTTGGCCAAAATTACACTGAACTATATAGTCAACCTTGGTATTGAAAGATGCACACATTTGAGCATTAAAGGGAAGTAAAATCTGATTTGATTTTAGAATTAAGCATTTTCTGCACTGAGAACTGATTTGTCCCCAAGCATTGAAGACACATTTCGCAGGCATCACCTTTGTAATTCATATAAATCATTCTGAGTCTTTGATAACAGAAAAAAATCTATCCTAATTAGTTTCTACCTTATCTCAAATTGAAAAAAAACATAGTAAACATACTTAAGTCTCCTGTAATCGTGACTGCTTTTGCATCACAGTTAACAAAATTAGATAACAGGCATGATTTTATGCTCCCTATATGAGAGATAGAAGATTTTCCTTAGACTTAGTTTGTAAACTTCTATTAATACCTTTACATTTTACTCTGTGATACATAAGAGACAGACCCACACACTGTTCACTATATTGTAGCCATGCAAACACGCAGCAGGAACAGCACATCTCCATGCCTTTCCATGAAGATAAGAATATTTTTAAAATGCCCATGAAGTAAATCATTCCCTATTATTTGGTGGGAATTCACAGAGAAGGCAACTGCCACCCCTTCTCTACGATTAAAGCCAGATTAATCGCTTGCACATTACCCACTAGGTACACCCGCTTCCTACTTCCATACTGCCTACTTTCCCTTTCATTATTTCCTCTTTATTAAAAGTTTGACTGCAAATGAACTTCCTCCATAGTGAAGCCATTGAAAGCACACTTACTTGAAAAGTATAAAACCGGGTCCCGTTAGGAAGATGCACTTTAGGGGAGCCAGAAACGGTGTTCATATCCGAGAAAATCATTTCTGATCACAGAGACAGTATAATCCACAGGAGCTACAGACGCCGAGCTGAGGGCTTAACGTGCAGATAAATCCGTGCATGCATCGAAGGGGACTACAGGGTACAATGAAATCTGCCCCATCCTTCTTGGATACACAGGGATAGCTTTTAGAAGCTTTCTTCTCCGTTTGAAATCTATGCGCAAAGGGCACCAGCTACTGACCTTTCATGCAGCTAGTTCTTTACAACGCAGAGTGTTTAAAAAAAAATTAAAAACACAGAAGGAAAGAAGCAAGAACCAACGATAAACGGAGCCTGTGCAGATTCTGGCAGTGCTGTGGACCTGCCCATCTGTTCTCAGTGATAATCACCTCCCTCCACCACAGTCTAGCAGAGTGATTATGCTAAATATCCTGGTTAACCAATAACACACAGTTTCATTTCAGGGATGCATGCACAGTGTTATTCAGAGGACCTCTTCTGACGAATGTGGAGTTTGCTTCACACGCTGTTAAGGCTGCATTTTGGTAACTGAAGATTGTTTTTACTCCCTCTATTTTTCGGCTATGTATATATATATTTGTAACCCTCAGTCCCTCTGTCTATTCCCAGTCTTTCCAAAGGTGTCATTTTTTGTAAAGCCTTTATAAAGTGAGAATTCTTTCGTGTAAATCAAAATGTAACTAATTGCAATACTGGGAAGCAACAGTTACAACCCTTTAAGTCTCTGTAATGTTAGGAATATTTTCCCATAAAATTCAAATAATTTCTTCTCTCTGGACTATAAAAAAATCACAAATGTAGCATGCGTATTATTCAGTCATTTCTATCCTAACCCATCAAGAATATTAACACTTAAAGTATCACACATTTGTTTTAATTAAGCCCTCTTATGCATAAAACAGCTAATAATGGTATTTATATATGATTCAAAAGTTTTGTTAAGCACTGGAATTTGTTAAACATGCTTATTTTTTTCTATGTCTTTAAGCAATTATACAATCTGTATAAAAGATCAGATTTGGATGACTTGGCAACTTCTTGAGGTAAAAATAAATGTTCCATTTACACATGGTTCAAAGGGTGGAGATGTCAGGAATGAAATGGAATGACCCAAAAGACTGTCTTAGCAAAAATATCTAAGTTCAAACAGAGAGACTAGGAACCGCCTACTTGGAAGAGACCGGTGATAAAAGGATGGTGAAGGGTGACAAAGGCACACAGAATATTAATGCTAGATTGGGAGGCTGAGGCAAGAGGATTACCATGAGCTCACGCTATTCTGGGATATACATAAGTCAAGATCCTGCCTCTAAAAAAATAAAATATAGCATTTTAAAATTATTATTTGTTTACACCCACAAAACTGGGGAAGCAAACCGGGGATCTGGGTTTTTCATCTTAGAAGAGAAAGTGCCTACATGTGTTAAAAGGAATTCACTAAAGGAGGTTCGGCAGAGGTGGGTAGACTGTTCCATGTTTAAGGAAGATGTTAGGTAGCACAGCAGCAAGCCGCTAATCCCAGAGACAGGATCTCCAGAGAGAACTAACTAGCAAGACAAGGTATTTGGGAGCTGTGGATTGAATTGGGAACACCTACCTCAATAGGATGATTCTCAATACCAACCTCAGCTCTCCCTATGCAGGAACACACACACACACACACACACACACACACACACACACACGCGAATTGTATAAATGTGTATACATATAAACATAGAAACAGAGAAAATGGTTTACCTATTCTTTAATTATTTAACCATTTATTTATATTTGTATAAACTGTTTTATATATGTGTTCCTTTGAAATGTTACCCACTATATCTTATCTCTGCTAGTCTCTCTTCTGCTGACTGGATCTCCTCACCAGTTTGACTTCTGTTTCCTTTTGACATGTTTGCATGCTTTGATATTTAGGTTTTGGTTTGTTTTGGATATTTTTAAATTACTTAAAGGAAATTTTAAACTTTTTTCTCTAGGACCAATAACTTGCTAACTGTGCTTGTATTATTATGAGTATGTTTTGAGAGCATAATTTCAATAATTATTTAAGTACTCACAATATTCCATTTTTAAGTTAATGTTACCCCCTCTCATTTCTTACTCTATGGGATTCTCTCAGATGGGGTAAAGGTTTAAATTGATTGTATATTCTTACTGTATGTGATTAACAGGCCCAATGGAGAGCTCCCCGTTAGAGTTGCTCTTTCTATATAATGTTAATATTATCTCATTATTCTAAAAACCGACTTGGAAACAAGACAATTTTGTTCTCTGTCTGATAGCAGTAGGAAAGGTGATATTCTATTCTAGGTATAGCCAAGCTTATGCAATTAGCTACATTCTGAGAAGTTGCTGAGGCCAAGGCCATGATTTGACCTACCATCATTATGGAAATCAGAAACACTGTACAAATTAGATCATTGGACAGGGAGACTTTGGGTCACTATAAAATGAAAAATACATCTACTTGGCCTGTGTGCTGCTTAATGCAAACATTGAGAGTTAAAGTTAGTCCACCACATGAATACAGTTTTCCCATAGTTCTAACCTTTAGTCAGACCTAAAGAGCCATGATGGTTTTGGACATCGTATCCTGGAGGAGTTTCAATACTGCTCTAAGTTTTGGATCAAACATACAGTACAAAGCTGTGGTTTTCAGGCAGTTTATTCTCTTGAATTTATCCTACTTTTTAAAAAGTAGGTTGTAGTTGTCAATCATATAATAGTTGACTGAGTTTAACTTAACAATGAATGAATTCTTTTTTAAAAATAGATCTATTATGATATTCTAAAATTAAATTCAGCATACAAAATAAAAACATCACCACAACTTAACAGGTATGGTCTAATTTTAGAAAACTAAATTAAAGCAAACTAAAACTTTTAAAAAATGACATTTTACACCATTTTTAACTCTTAATCCCCTTCAATTCCCTAAACAATCTCATTGTGTTCACCAGAAATCCATAAACAGAATTCCCTTCTCAAGCTCAAGCCTGAAGCTTCATGGATAATTGGGTTCAATAATCAGTCTCTAGTATTATTCAAAATTCTAAACATTATAGTTGATTTTCATTTACATTTTTATAAAAATGGATAGATTTTGATATTTTCCTTTACAAAATTGTTCCATTAAATAATAAAATACAGAATATGAATGTGTTAATGATATAGTATAATTAGTTCTATAGTGTCTTTTGTTAGTGATCATATAGGTAATTCACACTTGAACTGAAAAGGACTATGAATTACTAGAATGAAACAACAGATATTAACAAAAGGTACCATTAGCTTGACTTGTGGCTTTTCTACTCACTGCAAACTTAAAAGTATGTCTCTGTTAAGAGAACTTTTGAAACATTTAAAAGGTGAACGTACTTGTAAATCATTCTGAAAATTGCACAATCTGAAGCAATTCTGCCCATGAGGAAATCCACATTAAGTGAATATTTAGAACAGAATCTGTGGAGGTAAACTGTGTGAGGATATGGAAGGACTTTCATTATAATTCTTATACTTCAGTTATGTGTACAAACCAGTATGTAACCTTTAGACCTCAGTAATATTTTAATATTACATATGAATTCTTGAAGAACCTAAGTGGGATTCTATAGTCTAGAGAAGTATACCTTGCTCTGCATTTTCTCTCAACATCATATATTGGCTTCTGCAAATATTAAGGGCTAGTAATCAAGGGTTCTCATTTTTTGGTACTGTTGCCAGGCTCTGAATAATGATAGTAAAATATGCAGCATGATCCCTCCTTTATATTTGGTAGGGTCAATAGTAATGATAATGGACAGTAACTAACCAAAGAATTGCAGGGCAGTGCTTCAAGTACTAATCAGTGATGAGACCCACAGAATTCTAAGGGATTTGATTCAAACACTACCTTATGAGAAGGCTGCATTACAGTGGTCCCAAGAAAAGCAGATGGAGGTCAGCTTCCTAAAGAGCAGGGTTAACCTTCAAAGGGGCAATGATGGCACTGCATAACCAAGAAATGCCGGTGATAGAATCCCAGAGCATAAAAGATACCTGCACTGGATGGACACTTGTGTATAAATCCCCAAGTAAAGCTAGAAAAAACTTTAATCTGATCAGTCCTATATATCTCTACAACCAAGTATAATCAGACCATTATTGTCTGGTAAAGGTTTGAAATTTAGAGTTATGTTTTCACAGTTTTTGGTGGATATGTTTTGACATCATTCTTTAGCTTGAGAAATAACTTTTCACGGTTATTTTACAATGCTAAAAACTTAGTTTTTTATTATTTTCAATTTAATATCTTAAGACCATTATGACATTTACTTGTAAATAAAAGAACATAAAAAAGGGCCTGTGGAGTTGTTACAATGGGTAAGAGCCCTTGTTCTGCAAACATTAGAGACCAGAATCTGAATTACAAGCCCTCAGGTTTCTATTTTAAAAAGTCAGATGTGTCTGCATATGGCTGGAACCTATGCATTCTGGGAATAAAGGTGAGTACTGCAAGAGCTCACTGGCTAGCCATTCTAATAGAAATGCTGAGCCAATGGTTTAGCAAGAGATTTTGTCTCAAAGGAATACAACAGAGAAAGACACTGTGACTTTCTGCTTTGCTCAATTCCCATGCATGCACATGTGCATTTGTCTGCATACCCATGTGTATGTGCCACACATGCTTATAGTAAATGTATAACACTGATACATGGAACAGGCAAATATCACAGCCCCGTGTTATGAGTGGAAAAGGTGTAACAGTGCTTTCCAAGCAGTATCTATTATATGACAGAAAAGAAAATAATTCATTACAATTGCAATAGAAAGACAATTGTAATGCATATTCTAAATATGTAAAAAAAGGAGTAAATGGGGAAAAAGTTCAAACATAGCTGTCTCAGATACTTGAATTTTTATGTCAAATGTAAAAGTAATATTTGAAATACAACTAATTTTTGCTTTCTTAAAACTTGATAAGCAGTACTTGATTTTTTTCAAGGGCTTGACAGTATGCATTGAAAACGTACTAGTTGCAATAAGCGTAAAGTACATGCAAAACAAAACGCAACATGGGAATAGTCAAAGTCTTCTTGTTTTGTGAATATATGTATATTTTTTGTTTTCTTTATTTCTTGGACTTCATACAGTCTGTGAGTTGTTTCTGGGGGAGTGCAAGCCTCTGGGGTTAGCATCCCACTATCAGTGACTGCATATTATGTCTGTTCTTTTGTGACTGGGTTATCTCACTCAGGATGATCTTCTCTAGATGCAGCCATTTTCTTAAGAATTTGGTTAAGTCAGTGTTTCTGGTGGCTGAGTAGTATAAATTTATTTTAATGTCTGAAAAAACAGTACTGACAAAAATGTATAATTTTAAGCAAAAAATGTTTAAAATCTTTACATTTATCTTTGTTTTGCAAAATAAAGTCATTTAAAAAAAAACTTGATAAGCAGAACTTTGAATTCCAACAGTTTTTAATTGACTACCCTAAATTATCTCCCATGTCATTCTGCCTCAGGGGATCTTCCACAGCCTTCTAACATGCTTATTACAGGCTGACGCTTCGAAGAATCTTAAAATGTTTCAGAACTTGTCATTGTGACGTCTGTCAATATACAGACTCAGCTCAGAGATGTTATATATTACATCAAAATAATTGTCTTCTAAGGTGATAGTTTTCAACCTGTGATTCATAACCCCTTTGAGGGGCAAGAGACCCTTTCACAGGAAACATTGGAAAACAGATACACTACAATTCATAACAGTTGGAAAAGCATAGTTATGAAGTAGCAGTGAAAGTAATTTTATAGTTCGGGGTCACCACAATATAAGGAACTATATGACAGGTTTGTAGCATTAGGAAGGTTAAGAGCCACTATTGTAAGTTGTTGTGAGTTTCTGAAGAGATAAATCAGCAGTTAAAGTGTGTGTTGCCCAATGAGGAGACTCAGAGTTCAAGTTCAAGAACTAATACTGGGCTCCTGACTAATGCCTGCAGATCTTCTCGCAAGAAACCCAAAGCTTTCTCTGCTCTCTGGATGTACTGCCATAGGCAGGCATACATATAAATGTACCTAAATTAAATTAAATAAACATTTGAAAATGTAGTTGTGAAACATACTCCACTTCATGTAAGTCATTTGTCTTTAATGCATTCATTTATGCACATGGATTAGAAACTCAGAAGTTTGCTATGGTGATGAGAATTTTTGAAACTTAAACAACATATTAAACGGGCTGCTCATTTTCTGTTTGTGGTGAATCCTGAGGTGAAAAGAGGACATAGTAAAAGAAGACTGAGGGGTGAAAAGCAGGGAAGGGAAGGGAGTTGGGGGGAGAAAAGGGAACATAGGCATATCGCTACAATTTGCACCATAGCACTGTATGATAACAAATAATTTCATCAGCATACATTCTATTGTAAGTCATGCCAGATGGAGTGGGTGCTGGAGCCCAGATGGACACTGATTCTGAGTCCATGTGGACAGTGATGGCTCCCTACATTATTGTTGCATAGCATTCGTTTCTTTTCTCACAGCTTCTCTGAGATATTTATCTACTGCCAGATTGAGGAGTATATATCTTTATGTTCATATCACATATGGTATGTACACAAGTTCATACAGGATAGGCGAGCTTTTGGTGAATTCATGAAGAAAAGATTAACTATGGCCTAAACACCAGTCAGTATTATAATAAAAGAATGTAGCAGTTCCAAGTGTCTTTAAGATATGTAATTGGTTATGCTCTGTATATGGAGGCAAGCCTTTGTTAATCTACAGGTATTAACTTCCCTACCTATAAATACAGATGGGTTTGTTCTCTACAACCACAAAGCACTGGGGAAAGTTGCACTGAATAAGGGAAGTACATGTGCTGTCAAAAGTAGAGGCCCTTGTCTTAGTTGTGCAAAACAATCCCTTTAAGCCATTTTCATAAGAAAGTGATTTACACGATGAGAGGAAAGAAAGAGGTAAAATAGTTACCTGTCCTATGAAGACTCGGGATCCCATGTGTGGGTGTAAAATAAAAAAGCTTTGTTCATAAACAAACAGCAGCTGAAGTGAATTAACGTTCTGTTCTGCATCGTGTGCCTAATAAAGAGCATAACTTAGAAGCGAGGAGGATGTTGGCAAAACCGGACAGACTAATGCCTTATTCATGCATTTTCTTTCTTACTCTTCAGGATCTCTAGAGCCACACTTGCCAGGGTAGAAAGAACATCATTTCCTGTTTAATTTCACTTTTCCCCGGAATTGTTATTTAGAAGATAAATACGATCACTGCTGTGCTTCAACTCAGTTAGAAATGATGCCTGGGAGTCAATAGCTACATTTATCAATTTATCAATCAGGACATAGTATGTCATTGTGTGGACCTCAAGGAGATCCTCACAAACAAGCATTTCTTCCTTTCTGGAGTTTATGAAATGTTATTTTATTGTAATCATTGAACTGATTTAAGATGATATAACAACAATGGTCTAAAGTTTTCATTTAAAATTCAGTCTATTTGATTATCAAGTACCATTATTAAAATAAGTTCTTGGCAGTAATTTATCCGACAAGTTTTTCTTTGATGTATACTACAGGAAAAAAGTTACTTTCTTATTAATTAATGTATCCTTTATATAAAATAATTATTAAATGTCACTGTATCTGATTAACTACATGTTTTTATAAAATTATTCAAAATTCCCTAACTCTATATGTGTGCCTTTATAAAAAGGAAGAAAGAATCAGAGACTTTTGCTTTTAATAGAGATACACATTTTTGGACTAAGCTGTGAAAGGATAAAGCAGCCATTACAGGAGACAGAGATTGCTTTAGAGAAACATGTTTGGTAAAAATCCAAGTGTTCTGTTTTCTGCAGGTTGTATTTAACATTACAATTACCCAGTAAATAAAAATGTCATGAAAGTAGATAAATATACAAATTTGAAACTACAACTGAATACAAATAGGAACAAAAGACTGGATGAGGTCAGGAAGAAATGAATGTTTAAATAAAAGGCACTCTGAATGCTGAGCAATAAAGAGTAAAGAAGCAATTGACGATCAGGGAACACAAGGAGATAGATGTGTACTGAAGTCCTGTCAATCAAGTAGAGTTTCAAAGGAGTTTCAAATGGCCCTGGGAAAGCAAATTAGATGAGGACTGAAAATTATCAATGAGCTATTAAAATATACAGGTTACTTTGGTGGAACAATATAGTAAGACTTAACCATATTGACACAAATATAAATGTGAATTAGGAGAGCTAGAAGCAATATTTATAAAGCTATTAATTTTTATAAATATGTGTACATGGTGGGCCTATATACATATCAGCCCATGTGTTTGCGTGCAGTTGCATATACCCATGTGTGTGCATGCTAAGAACAAAGGTTTGAACATCATATATCTGTTTCAATCCTTCCACATTGCACATGTCTATTTCAATCCTTCCACATTGTATACTGAGGCAGTGTAGCTCACTTAGTATGGAACTTGTCAATTTGGCTTCTTTGGCTATTCAGCTTGCTCTGGGGATCCTTGTATGATCGCCAATCATTGGGATGCAGGCCACCACTCTACCTGCCCAGAATTTATATGGGTCCTAGGGATCCAAACATAGTTTCTCACATTTCCGGGTCAAGTGCTTTATTCCCTGGGCTATTTCTCCAGGCATGTAAAACTGCTCTGTAGCATGAGTTCTCAAAAAGACGCCAATAAATGAAGGATTTGCTAACAATGAAAAGAGGGAAAGAAATAACATGTTCATGTGGAAGGGGAAACCTCTAAGAGTGAAAACTAATGATACAGGATAGAAAACTGAATGTCTAGAGTATGATCATTGAGTAGAGAAGGGAAGAATCTGCAACTTAAGAGATCAATTTTAGAGAGGATCTAAAACTGCCTTAGGTAATAGATGACAAAGAATATTTTGGGCTCATTAGTAGTTGTGGTGGGAGAAGTCTGTTTGTAAGAGGAACTAGGAAGCCGGGATATCAGCTATGAAAGACTGAGAATGAAGGTTTTTCTATGATTGTACATTAAAATAATGCCTTCAGCATTATTTTATGCCCTTACCACTCGGCTATAAAAGATATTGTCTTTGTGATAATATGAACATTGAGAAACAGTGGTCTTTTATACTTTTCTTAAGCCTTGCTATTTTCTTTATGAGGAACTATTTATTTTTCTCAGTCAAATTTTGTCTTTTAGTGTGACCATTAGTACTTTCCTGGTCATGTTATCATTTTCATGTCATTAATGAAACTTGATAATTATATTATGTGCTAATAACTAAAGAAGAAAAAGGTGGAGTGCCACTTAGGGAGGAGAGATCTCTAGCCTAACTTCAATGTCCCTGCTAACACAAAATTATTTAAAAATATACTAAATCATAGTTTTAATCTTCTGCCCTGGATATATAGGCATATGAAAGAACAAAATCACATCTCAGTTGCCCAGCTTTCCTAGTAAGAGGTTATGAGACACAAAATTAAATGTGGCTGTAATATAAAAAATTATAGGGCTACATAATGCATTCAAATTATCTTCCTTGTAGTTGACATTCACAACATGTAAACACATGAAAGAAACAAATACTAACATTTCATAACTAATGGAGAAAGTCTTATTGCAAATGATCCCCTCTAATATCTCCAGAGTACATAATCAGGAATATAATTATAGTGCCTTGGAAAGCATTATCTACATTAGAGGTCCTATTCACACAAATAAATATTAATTTGATTGAACTGATTAGGTGTAACGAATTGGATGTTTCTTTCAATTGATTGTACCACTATTACAAAAACAACTCCATATAGTCATTAAGAACACTAGCAATCATGCCAAACAGCCTCAAGACTATATTCCTTTCCTTTTACTTTCTAAATGAATAAAACATCGACTTAGCATCCCTTAGCCTAAGTCTTCTTCTCTTAAGAGTGGTTTAAAATAAGTTCTAACTCAATGCTGTGAAAGCTAAGTGATATGAGGAATGCATTTCTGAATACATCACGTTGGATATGTGCATTTTACAATGACATCTCAATTGCCTACTGTCTCAAAGTTTCCATTGCTGTGAACAGACACCATGTCCAAGGCAGCTCTTATAGAGGACAAGATTTAATTGGGGCTGCCTTACAGTTTCAGATGTTTTGCCCATTATCATCATGGCAGATAGCATGGCAGCATCAAGCAGACCTGCTTCTGAATTCTACATCTTGACCCAACTACAGCCAAGAGAATCTGTCTTCTGCAGACATCCAGGAGAGTCTCTCTTCAGCACTGGGTGGAGGCTGTGTGTAGGAGGAGGCCTTCAAAGCCCACTCCCATGGTGACACACTTCCTCTAACAAGGATTCACCTCATCCAATAAGGCCACATCTATTGATAGTGTCACTTCCTGTGGGCCAAGCATATTCAGACCACCACACTCACTAAGATCAAGTTTTAATGACGTTTTGTGATGTGTCATCAGGCCGAAGTTAGGAATTCTTATCATTCCAGAACTACTGTGTGTTAGTAGTCCAACACCCCTTAACCTACTCTCTCTTTTTTTTAAGTAGTTCAGAACAGAGTTTATTCAGGTCATGGGGGAGTTAAGAGGGTAGTAGAGGCCGAGAGAGAAGAGGAGGGGTAGAGAAGCAGAGGCCAGCCATGAGTACATGGAGAGAGGAGTGGAACAGAATGGGGAGTGGAGAGGAAAGGGGGGTGGAGACCAAGAGGCCAAGAGAGCAAGAGAGTAAGAGAGAGCAAGAGCCTTAAGCGACTCAATAGTCTGTTCATAACCTAACCAGTCTCTCTGCCCTTCCTTTGACAGAGATCTTGGGAAACTTTGCCAGTCTCTCTTGTTACTGATTTTGCTCATCAGTATAGTTGAGGATATCTGTGAACCTGTCAGCCAAATCACTACATTTTACTACTTTCTATTCTCTAATAATTTACTACCAGTTTGGATAACACCAAAAGTCCTCTGCATGGCAATTATACTCTTTTTGTCTTGAGCTTCTACGTGGACAGAATAAAATTCAGCCATGTTTATATCCCAGACCTTGCTCCAGCCATGCTGTATTGCTGGCAAACTCACGAGAACCTTGCCTAACAACTCCATCCCCAGATTCCTAAGCCAACATCTCATCACATAGCTCCAAAATGATTCTTGCTGATGAGTTGTTATGAAACCCTCACAGTCTCAATCCTCACAGTTCAACCTCTAGGCACACAGCATGTGCAATGATCTACATAAAGAATACACCCAGAACAAAGCCAAGCTGGCTTTCTCTACACACCAGGCCTCGTTTCTGCTATTCAGCTCCTCTATTGGCTCAGCCTAAGGGATGCTATAATCTCATATCATATACATACCCTTTGGAAAACAAAAAAAAACACAACAATATGAAGGGCCAAGACTCTATGTTGTATCCAAGCTTACTTGGCATGGCTAGATTACAGGCTTGCCTAGAAAGAGGGCCTAAAATACATATTTGCTTCGAAAGAAAAGGCTTAGCGAATCCTCAATTATATATATCACATATCATGCTGTAGTTCTAATGCAAATAGGAACAATGAATATAGTAGTCAGAACTAACCATGGGTTAAGGAGTTGGTTTCTTTTTATTTAAGCTAAACACATTCAACAACAACAGACATGCCACAGTGGACATAAAGAAGAACAGGGGGTCTCATCATAAATGAGTAAGTGATCATTTTAAAAACTTTAGCCAGACAATAACCAGCAATACTTAGAGAAACTTGAAAACCTTCAATGCAGTGAGGCAGCATCAGAGTTCACTGTTCAGACAAAAAGTAGAACTAAGCATGAATGTGCATGAATAGACACGAACACTCAATACTGCATTCCACGTCTGCCTCCACAGTGTGTATGTGTGCATACTTCTGTGACTGACAATCAAAAGACAGCATGGGTGTAATATCATGAATAGCTCTATCCTGTGACAGTCTCTCATTGGGTTGGAGTTCACCATTTAGGCTAGATAGGATGGTGAATAATTCAAAGGGATCTTTCTGTCTCTATCTCCCCATCATTGAGGTTAAAACAGAGTATCAATATTGGCCCTGTGGTATATGCCTCGTGTGTGTGTGTGTGTGTGTGTGTGTGTGTGTATGTGTGTGTTTGTGTTTTTGTATGTTTGTGTGTGTATGTGCGTGTGTGTATGTGCGTGTTTGTGTTTTTGTATGTTTGTGTGTGTATGTGCTTCTATGTGTTTGTGTGTTTGCATGTGTGGGTGTTTGTGTATGTATTTCTCTCTCTCTCTCTCTCTCTCTCTCTCTCTCTCTCTCTCTCTCTCTCTCTCTGTGTGTGTGTGTGTGTGTGTGTGTGTGTGTGTGTGTGTGTGTGTGTGTGTCTTAAGTGCTAGTGCATGTATGTGAAGGTCTAAGTCTTTGGGTATCAGTCCTCACTTTTTACTTGGTTTGTGATGGGGTCTTGTTATTCACTGTTCAATGATATCTGGTGAATTAATATTTTATTAATAATAAAAGCAGTAAGCTTTTGGTGATTCTCTCATCTCATTCTACTTTAGGAGAGCCAGAAAAATGTAGACAGTTGTAGTTCCAAATGCAGTTTTTATGTGGCTTCTGAAAATATAAATTCAAGTAGTCAAGCTTGCATGGCAAACATTTCACCCACTGGGCCATCCCTTAAGCCCCACTCTTCATTTTTACATAGATTCTGAGATCAGACTTAGGTCCTCACACTTGCGAACATGGTCTTTACCAACTAAGCTATTCTACCAGCCCTTTGATTTTTTTTTTCTTTTACTTAAAATTTACAACTTTAAATTTTTGGAAAAAAATGTATGAATAAATAGGCTGGTGCCTGATTTTCAACATATGGCAAAGGAAACCCTAGAATTCTTAATAGCTCAGTTTACCATGGCAACAGTACATCAGTTGGATGAGACTGCATTGCTGTGATTGCCTTTAATGTGCAAATATTCATAAAATAATTTCAATTTTATGGTGAAACATCCAGCCATAATGGAGTATTATACCTAGGTCATTCTACTGATAATTTTGGTGAAGTTTATACTACAATTATTTGTGAAGCTATCTCCCTCAATCCAGGGGCAGGGCTCTTAAAGAAATCAGTCATGACTTGTAGATGAGTTATTTCAGCTTCCATAACTCTAAATTGAGATTACAAGCCTTCTGGGAATGAAAATTCTTACTCTAATTATATCTTTTATATTTAACTGGAGTCAAGCATGAAAATAATGTGTATGGGTCAATAAATGATGAGTTCAATTTTACTGTGATGTTGGGAAGAACCAGACGCAAGGATAGAACATCTAATGCTGTCACATCCACTAGTTTGAGAACAGTCTTACCTGAAAACTTTAACTTCAGCATAAAGAACTTAAGGCACTTGAATATTTTTTTTAATTAGAACTGTTATGTGCTAGCTAAGAATACTGGTTTTTAAAAACAGAAAATCTATTTTGATTAGAGATGTGTTAAGCGCATCATTTTCCACCCAGATGTGATGAGTGTAAGACTGTGATACTTGGGTTAAAAAAGGGCAAATGTAGCTCACTCAACTCATAAAGAAGAAAGCAACAATACGGATGCTTCTCAAATATCTGTAAAACCACACCACAAAGATATTATCTTTAATACTGTGTCTTATTTGTTGGGTATTATATCAAAACTCTGTTCAGGAAAGCATGTTCATATTGTTGTGTGCCAATGGTTACAGCTGCCTTTCACTGGCTAAGGGACATTATTCAGTGTGACATGGTGAACAGGAAGCTGCAGGTGCAGCACAAAGGCAGGTGGCTGGAAGAAGGATATTCGTGTCTACAAGCTCTAAATGTCCAAACACGCTCCCTGCATCAGCCGACAGCATTATATAACCCTATGTATATAGTCCAGGTGCCTTCTTTACCTTACACTTAGGCCAATGTACAAACCTAGAAAAGCAGAAGAGGCTATGTGCATATTCATTTCTGTTAGCATTATTCCTTAGGGAATATCTTCTTATGCTCTGTGCCAGGCCAATGATATATTCTGTGGACTGCTTTAGCAATTCCCTATGATGATGGTGTGCATAAATGATACACCAATGATATAATGATGATTTATACCAATAAATCAGTTCTTACAGTTTTTACAGTACAGAGAATTTAGAGGCAGATACATTGTCTTACTGGCTGTCGGTCATTTTCAGAATTCTTGTAGCAAGGTAATTCCTGCAAAGGTGTAGATTATATAAATAAAATTATTTCCACATGCTAAAATTGATTATTAATGGCAAGCACAGGCTAGGTTACAATTTATTTTAAATTGCTTAAATGGCTTAACTTGTCAAATATGAGCTTTTGAACACATTTCATTCAGAATGTTATTAATTTAGTATGGTGGTTCTGTGCTTGGTACACTGTTTTTATACTTTATAGAAAGTATAGCATATTTGCTGATATTTCTCGCATTAATTACTCAGTCTTATTTTCTTTAGAAATTTTTTTCACTAAATTTTTCTTTATATAGTCTTTAAAAGAGATAGCACAAGCTATAGGTAAACAACACCCAAAAGTATGTTTCAATGAAAATTTATCAAAGTAAAAAACATCATTTCTATCTCAAAATAAGTCAAAACTGATTTATGTTAAGCAACATTTTATTTGTGGTGTATTTACATGAGCATAATATTTATAAGGATTCAAATATATGATTATATAAACCATGATGACTACAAAGGCCAATAACTTCTAGACTATCTGAGATGCATCTCTGCTGTTAATAAAAATTGTATATAAAACATAGGAAGAAATAGGTCAGTAGATGATCTGGTGTCAACTTTACCAATGTGGGAACTATTTTCCAAAGCCATGCATGTATGTGCATGTCCTAAGTATTTGGACAGAGATATGAATAAGGAACATAAAACCTATATATAGCTAACTTGATACAGGAAAAGTGAACTGAAAAACATGCTTAGCTTCAGACACAGTGCTCTGAATCATTCAGCTTTTAACGATCTTTGGATGGCAGTCCAGGTAGATTAAAAAAAAACTCAGTGTGACAGAGAAAACAAAACAGAACAAAAAACAATGAAAAACCCATGAAATGTATAAGTCAAAACCAAAGAAGTAAATTATAAATGTAGTACTGGCATTATGAAAGATACACAATACACAGAGACGCATACTCAGACAGATACATACACAGACACACAGACATACACACACAGACACACACTGACATACACATGTAGTCACAGACAGAGACACACACACACACACACACACAGACAAACACACAGAAGAAAGAAAAGAGGGAAAGACATAAATTTAACTAGAACTTCATTGGAAGAGGGAGAAAATACTCTCAAAACACACTATAAGCTGAGTTTGCATAAGGAGACCCACTGTAATATGTATCAACATATGCTAATACGAATACAGAATTTTTAAAGAGGAAATAAAAGTGAAAGTTTCACTGCCATGGCTTTACCAACCAAGAGGAAGTGTTATTATATTTCATGACAGGACAAAACAGCACGTGGAGGAGCAACGTGTTCCTGCTCAAAGCTCCCCTGCACTTGTGTTGGTAGCACCCTTCAGAGGTGATAGACAGGAGGAAGGGAAGGAACACAGAGGAATCTCTCCTTTCCTGATTGTTCATTGGAGGAGAACACAAGATGCAGACTGCAGTTCCTTGACCTTTTCATCCTGCCATCACATCTCCTTCCTGCACTCCGCCTGCTCCTTTCCCCTCCTCTCCCTTCTACTTTTCTATTAGGCAATGATAATGCCATCCCCTAATCTCAGGCATCTGGTGGTTTGGTGATCTCCAGTATAAAGTTTCCCAATGGCACATCCATGTGCATACACTACAATGCAAGCATGCCATAATACATACAATTGCCTAACTTGAGGTATGGCAGCATGGGCTGGCTCCTTCTTTGCTTCTTTGTGTGATGTCTGCTTTCCCTAAGCCATGGACCTAAGGCTAGTGTAGCAATCCAAAAGGATCTTTTTCCATTGTTTGTTGTTTGTTGTTGTTGTTGTTATTTGAAACAAGATTTATTGTGTCTCAGATGGTCTTGAACTTTTGATTTCCTTCCTCCATCCCCTATGTGCTAGGATTGTAGTTCTTTAGCACTGCGTGGGGCCGGAGTGGGTACTCAGGACACTAGCAGCCAAAAGAGTTGAATATAACTTACATTGTAGATAGTTAAATAAAAATACTGTGTCTAGATTTGCATTGTTATCATTTCTTGCAAGTATGTGCATTATTATAATTTCCTGACTTTTCTCTTTTAAATCTTTCACTCCCCATAATTACATAACGTGAAATTCCATAGATTTCTCTGATAATGAGAATTGCGTACAAGTCTTAGAAAAACAAACGAGCAGTTAACAAAGGCAACCATTGTCCTGCCTGGCCTTATCACACTAAGCAAAGCCCAGTTTCCTGAGCCATATAAATAAGGCTGGTTTTATTTCCCTGAGTCTGATCCAGGTTTTTAGAACCAGCTCATGTTGCTGTCACTTACAAGACACTTGGTAATTTCTTTACATGCCCTTCTTAATTAGAGAAACATTAAATAAGACACAAGACTCAGGTGACAAGACAAAAAATAAAAATAAAAAGATGTCAAAGCTCACAGAAAGAATTCTCGACTGACAGAAAAAGAAATGATTTTCCAGATCTGAGAGTCATACATCAAAAGACAACTTTCTGTTGATGTAGACTTTGTTAGCTTATTACATCCCAAAATTGGAGATAATTATTTTTAATATTAGACCTATATTTACAGTTCTATAAAATCTTTGATCAAAAATTATTGCATACAAATTAAAATTTATAATGCCAAATTTTGATTATTAGTTCTAGTAATAAAAATCAACCTGTTGAGAAGCAAATCGAATCTTTTTCTGTGTGTCTCTGTCTCTCTCTCTCTCTCTCTCTCTTGTACACACCACACACACACACACACACACACACACACACATCCCACTTATACACATGACATGCATATATAAATATACACATATACACACATAACACATACACATACACACACATATATAGCCCCACACATACCACACATTACACATATGTATATATACACATTTATATATACACATATACACACAAACATACACATAATACAACATACTACAAACATATACACACACACATACAGCACCCAACACACAAAAACATATAAACACATACACATATATATGTACACAAATATGTATATATGTATATATACAAGCAGAGAGACACAAACAGACACACATACACATGTGCACACACACTTTGAGTCACGTCGCCTTATATCTGGTTTGCCTGGGAAGCACTGCAAACCATAATGAAATTAATAAAAGTGTAATTTGGAGCTGAACATGATGTCCTTGGCAAGATCAACAGCGATCCTATCATGAAGGACACCTGCTTTCAAAAATTCAATTAGGAGACTCTGCCACATCATTTTCCTAATAGCAAAAGATAGGTACATTTTCAGTGATGTACAATATTTGGTGAGCGTTAAGGTGAAAGGAAGGGAGCAAGCAGTTATTGAAGTATTCATAGTAAATTATCCTGTATCCTATAAATGTTTTTCTCCTCATTGATGTAAAATATGGTTATTTTATGGTCTATTACTGTGAGCATTGGAAACATACAAGATCATAATCAGTCTTCTCTTTCCTTTCAAAAGCGTTTTAATATATAATGGATGCTCTTCCTCCCCCCTAGTTATTATGAGGTGTGTTTAAAAGTAGGTAATGGCATCCTCAGTGTGAGGGAACTTAGAAGGTATGGGCGGGGACAGAGCTCAAAGAGCTGCTGTCTCAGAGTGTTGGTTCCTTTGTTTTCAAGAGAAAAGCTGTGTTGAGAAAAATCCAGTTCAGGAAAAAACATCAAACACCCAGAGAAACTATAGTGAAGATGGAAAGACTCAGGAGTCTTATTAAACGTCTAACCCACAGCCCATCCCCACTCCCTCCTGATTCCCAACTCTGGTTTCCCTCCCAACACAGCGAACAAAGGGCTTTTGTTTTGTTTTGTTTCCCTATGCTCTTTTGGTCTTTTGTTTTTCTCAAGTGTTAGTAGTCTGTTTCTCCTGGAAAAAGCTGCTGTCTTTGCCTGCCCTATGGAACTAAACACAGTAACAACACAAGCCCCTTCAACTTAAAAGGTCACAAAAAGGTAAAAAAAAATCCATGACAATTGTTAAAAAATTACAATTAATAACAGCATTTTCACAGAACTTCCCATTGTTATTTAATCCAAGACAGAAAGCTGGAAACATATAACCAGACATGAGTCTCATACAGACAAGGGATGTTTCTGTTGCTAGCTGTCAATCAACACCACAGCCAACATGACTGTGCAGAGCTTAATTTCCCTCAATGGGTTTTCTTACTTTGAGTAAACCATTAAATTTCAATCAAGTGAAACAAAAATTCTTTATGCAGCCGAGAAGAGATACAGTGATTTTTAAAATAAGATGATGCAATAACCATTGCTAAATTTGATATCGACTGTCTTCACTATATCTAAAAGAACACCCTCATAGCTGTGTCAAAATTTGAAAATGTTTTCATCGGTTGCCCTCTTGTGGCCAAATGTGATACTACTACATAAAAGGAAGAGAAACTGGCTATTAACAAATACTGTGACTACTGAACGCATCCTTCATCCATACGAACAACTGACACTGGAGGTTGTATTTATGCATAATGGCATGTGAATATACATGTTTATGTATACATATACACATGCACATATATATGTATGTGTGCAACAGTGATGAGTAAAAAAGAGGTCATGACTTTGAAAGACAAAATGGATAGGTACTGAGAGTTTTGAAGGCAAAAAGTGGAAAGAGGAAATGTGTAAGTATATTATAATCTCAAAAACTAAAAAAAATTTTTAAAAATTTCTGTAGTGTTATTTACATTTTCTTCATAATAAATATTGTGCATATATTGAAAATTAACTTTACATTAAGATGAAATTTATATGAAAGTATCTTTATTTGAATAGTAGGCAAAATTATGATATTTTTTTGTACATTACAGTGAAATTATATACAGTTATGTACAACTTATAATAGCAAATAGTGAAGAGTTCCTGTAATACTTGGTTTTAAAAGATGAGTATTTATGGATACAAAAAGGTACCATAACTAATTAATATCACAAAATAAACTTCTAATGAAGGAGGTATAATATTATATAGACAAAGGACTAAAATTATTGTATAAATATTTTAGTTACATAATATAATTAACTGAGCATTTCTGTCCTTTTTCCAAAACTACAATTTTATTACTATTATTATTATTATTATTATTATTACTGTGTGTGTGCATATACAGTCATTATTATTATTATTATTATTATTATTATTGTGTGGGCAGATATACAGTCATTATTATTATTGTGTGTGCAGATATACAGTCATTATTATTATTATTATTATTATTATTATTATTATTATTATTATTGTGTGTGCAGATATACACAGACTGCAGCACACAGGGAGGTCAAAGGACAAATTTTAGGAGTCGCTGCTCACATTTCACTGTGTGTTCCAATCTTTAAGGTCAGGTGGGCAGGCTTACCCGGAGGGTAACCAGAGCCAGCCCCCGGGGTTATGCTTTTGATGATGGCACAATCAGTTATATCAATATGGTCAGGCACTAAAGGTATTTAAAACTAGCCGAATCTATGCTACCCCTTATTTATTTATTTATTTATTTATTTATTTATTTATTTATTTATTTATCTGAGTCTCAACTTGTAACTTGAAAATTTGGGGCCACATGATCCTGTAAAATAAAAATCATGTTAGATGATTCTGGCTTCCATCTGACAAAAAGTTCCCAGTATTCAATAGCCAATGCTTCCTTTTATTTGATCCCTCTACCTGAATACTACGATGTGTCCCTTCCTTCCTCATTTCCTCCTTCCTTTTCTCCTTCCCTTCCTTCTCTCCCTTCCTTCTCTCCCTTCCTCTTCCCTTCTCTTCCTCCCTTCATTCCTCCCTCATTACTTCCTTATTTCCTGCCTTCCTTTCTTTCTTCCTTCCTCCCTTCCTCCCTCTTTCCTATCCTTCCTTCACTTCCTTTCTTCCTACCTGCTTTCTGTTACACTTTGAGGACTCTGAAGCATGCTTCTCCATTTAAGAGAAAAGGGCTCTGGTGGCCTAAGACATACAGTCATAATTTCATTTTCTTTTTGGAAAGACACATTTATATTGTGCCTATCTGCCACTTCAGCCACCTGTTAGTGGACAGCTAAGTAGCTTTCCATCCCTTTCTCTGCTGACCAGGGCAGCAGTACATAGATCTGCAAACAGAGACACAGGGATCATGGTGATAAGATTAGGAATCTTTGGGATTTGCATTCAAGAATGGTACAGGTGGGGGTTATGATAGACTGACATTCATTTTGGGAGACACCGTCATACCAGCTTTCATAGTAACTACAGGATTTTGTACCCCAAATAACAATGATCAAGGTTCTTCTTCCCCTAACGTTTCTTGTTATTTGCCGCCATTGCTTTTTTTTCCCCTTGATGAAAGTCATCTTGACTGGGTGAGATGAATATCTCTCATCTTTAAATACCAACTATGCCATCTACTCACTTCTCTACAAATCAGAGTGGAGCAAGTGAGAGCACCCCTTACACAATTGAAGGCCACACTCCTTCCAGTTTTGCTCATTCTTTGGATGTGCCCGATACAACCTAAATCATTACATCCAGTGATAAATAAATGCCGCTGCTACTAAGAAGCCACTGGGGAAAAACTCCTGCAGTAGGCAAAATAGTGAGCCTTCAAAGCGGGCTCACATTCCAGGCTCTGGTACTTGTAAATACTTCACTTACTTTTATGGCAAAAGAAGTTGGAGATGTGAGTAAGTTAAAGGTTTCAGATTTTATATATATATAATTTATATATATATAAATTTCTTTTCAGCAGTTTTCAGTGGCCTCAATACAATTGCCATGACTCTAGTAAGAAGAAGACAGGGGGCAAGTTGCTAGACCAATTCTGACAAAGGCTCCAGCAGGGATGAATAAAATGAAGTGTAGGATTCCAGACAGTCTGGCTAATGTTATAATTTTAAACACTGTAAAGCTACAGTCAGGGTTCTGCCATGTAGAAGAACAGAAGATAAAGGCTGTGAGCTCCTACACTGGATGTACAGCAACTTGTTGTACTTGTAGATGGGAGTAATCAAATTTCCCACTACAAATACGTTATTGATATTTGCTTTCTGTTCCAGACCAGAGTAGATGCATCAGCCTTGCCTGGTCAAGAGTGCAGCTGCTCCCAATGCCTGTGTGGTTTCGGAGCGCATGAAGGTTGTGGTTCACTCTGACATCTACATGCTGAATAGCTCTTCAGAGACGGATAAGGTTGGTCAGGGCTGGGAAACCCGAACAGAGAACAGCATCTAGTCACTCACATACATTAGTACTCTTCTTTAGACCTATTGCCAGTCAGCATTTGGCTCACTACCTTGGAAAGTTCAAAAGAAAATTATAAAACTTCAAAGTTAAGCCTTCTGACTCAGCCATGGAGATAAAAGCAAATTCTTCCAGCAACAATTATTGGTGCACAAATTATTAAAGAGAATGTTGTCTTATATAATTGCACAATGCTTTATTTAAAAAGCCACATGATGCTCAGTTCTGTCACAGTTTTGTAAGAATATTTCTGTGACAAAATGATTTCTAATGGGTAGGAAATAGTATGCATGCATTCACTATGGTATACTAAAATACATTTCCAAATATTATCCTGAATATACATTATGAATTGTATAATTAAAATGATCAGTGTTTTCAGGTAAAAACATTATCTTAACAGATGTGGTCATTTACTAACAATACATTTCTTTTAAAAGAATGACTAATATGACAATTCTTTCTGGTTTAGTTTCCTGCTTACTGAATCCAGAGGTTTGACAGTGGGATATAACTATTCCTAGTTCAATGGCAAATGTATAAACAGTAAGTTTAGCTCGGTGGGATCTTGCCCTGAGATCACACTCCCTTAATCTGTCATCTCCTAGAACATAGGATTCAGCTCCATGCTACTTCCTGGTGCCCCTTTTATACTTAAACCATATATTTTGTATTTTTCCTTTCTCAGCTTGATTCTTTGCATTGAAACACTCTTCATAAGAATTAACTTTAGTAACCACACAACAGAATTTATAGCAGGCTGTTTTGAGATATTCTTTTTTGCAAAGCAATTAATCAAAACCTCTTCATCTTAGCCTCAGGTAGATTCTTCAGCCAAGGGCAAAAATCAGTAACATTCTTCACCAAAATAGCACAAGAACACTCTTTCTGCCACATATTAAAATTCTCTGAAATCTCTATAAAGTATTATACTACTTTCCAAATCCAAAGTCCTCAAATCCACATTCTTTCAAATAACCGCATGGTCAGGGCTATCAGAACAAGACCCAGTCACTGGTACTAATTTTTCTCTTAGGGTTTCATCTCTGTGAACAGACAACCTGAGCAAGTCAACTCTGATAAAAGATGACATTTAATTGGAACTCTCCTACAGGTTCAGAGGCAGGAGCATGGCAGCATCCAAGTATACATGGGTTGGAAGAGCTGAGAGTTCCTCCATTGTTCTGAATTTAGCTAGGCAAAGACTGGCTTCCAGGGAGCAAGGACAAGCATTGTAAAACACCTGCATACAATGACACACTTCCTTTAACAACTCCCAATAGTGTCATTCCCTGGCTAAGCATGACAAGCACCATGCCTACTTGCCTACTGCCAATGCTTCCTGTCATGATAGTCATGAATTATAATTCTCAAGAGCTGTAGACACAGAACTCTCCTTATTCTATAACTTACCTTGGCTACATTGTCTTATTTTAATGGTAGAAAGGTAACTGAGACAAAGTACATAAAATATTATATATATATATACATACATACATACATACATACATACACACACATACATATATATGCAGAGATTATGTCCATTTAAAACACATTTTATGGAAAAGAAAACACTCTATTGAACAGAAAATTTCTGTTAGACTATTTTTCTCTTTGTCTTCCAAATTCTATTTAGCACTTTATTACAGTGCCTAATAATTGGGCTTATATAACACAATTTCATTTACATCTGTGTTAAGAATACAGATATCTATAAGCTACAAATTCAATGCCTTGTCATCTCCGAGCCAATGAGCAGTAAGCAGGGTGTGTGCAGGGGATACTATATTTACCTTCAGTGAGAATCTTCATCTCATGGGGGGTCTGTGTGCTATGACTGTTGTAACTTTCTGCTCACAGTCATGACAAACTGGTAAGCATACACCACAGATCTTGGCACTCTGAATTGTCAGTGGAAGTGTACCCTAACTGAAACCTCAGATTAAGTTTTGCCTGACAATGAAACACAAAGATTACTTAGGCAGTATGGATGACTTCATTTTAATTACTTGCTTTATTACATTTAATATTTCTTGAGACCCTTTTGGCTATACTCTTAGTACTGGTGAGGAAAAAATAAAGCATTCAGCTTAAAAGTTTTAATAAAATCACTTCTAATAAATGCTTATTGTGGTATTTGTGAACAAGCTGTTATTAATATTTTCTATTGGAAGTATTTTATACAATAGCCAGAGTTTTCTTTCTGTCTTATTTAGAAAAAAATAAATTTAATTTAATATATTCATTTGATTGCTTTATTGTAAAACTATTTCTCTCATAGTTTCTTTAGAATACTGCTTACTGTCTTTCACTCCCTCCCAGGCTGTCCCCACTTCCCCCTATATCAAAATCTACACAATATTTTTCTTCTTGCCTTAAAATATACACAGGCATCTTAATAATACCAATAATAAGTAATAGTAAATAAAACAAAGAATAGGTTAAAACAAACAAATAGAAATACAATATTCATTTTGTATTTTTCTGTTTTATCTTAATGAAGCTGAAGGACAAAGAAAATACTTTCTAATTATTTCATACATTTGTAACATATCTACAATTTCTTATTATCCAGAAGATAAGAGGGTGCTTTCTACATGGCTTAAGGATTATTGGGAAAATGTTTTTATTGTAAAGGTTTTAATAACATAGACTATAGTGAGGTGGTGGACATTGGGTTATGTGCTAGAGGTTTGGTGACTGCTTCTTTTAGACGATGTTAGATTCACACGGAGAGGGGAAGAGAAGCATAACTGGGAGTCAGTTTAGCCAAAATATTCTTGAAATTGCGTGGAGATATTAGTAAGAGAATTATTCTGTGATTTTGATTAAATTATACAAATAGAGAAACAGTGGGGCAAAGAACAGGCATCACAGAGAGAAAGCGATTTGCTCATTGGCTAGAGAGGCCCTTTCTTGGCAGAGAAAGTGTAAGGAATGGAGGGAGCTTTTTATAAACAGAGATAAATCTCAGTAAATGAAGGATTATAGGATTTACGTGAAAGAAAGGATGAAAATTTTAAACTTCAGTTATATGATGAAGATAACCGAGAAAGAAACAAATTATAGTCCAGTAAGATGATGTCAAAAGTAATTCCAATTGTGTTTTGGGGGTAATTGGGGATATTGGATAATATATTAGATTTTTATAGTTTTGTAGGAGTGGAGAAAATACATTTTAAATGAAAGAATGGAGGGGTTCAGTGGGTCAAGAGCTTGTAGTGTATGCATCATGGCCTGAGTTTGCATCCCCAGCAACCTGAGGGTACAGAGAGGGCCATACAGCAGGATTCCTGTAGACTCCTTAGCTAAGCAGTCTACAATGACCTGTGAGCTCTATGTGCAATCAGACTATGTTTCAAAACCTCAGGTGGAGAATGGCTGAGAAAAATCACCTTTTTTCAGCCCCTGTTATCCATAGGCATGTGCACACATGTGTTTTTGTAGCATTACACACTAGTGCACACACAAGTGTACACACATCACACACACCTAAAAAGTATGGGAAGCTTTGGCCTTTGACAACGTTTAGAGAAAAAAATCTACTTATCACCTTCTCCTGCGTTAAGCTGGTGAATAATGGTTATGTGATGATTTAGAACAGAAACATAAAGATACATTTTCCTAATAGATTTTGCCACCTCAAATATGGGTCAGAATAAAAGACAAGGATTCACTTCAGAAGTGTAACTTTTACAATGGTGGAAGCAGTTATTACAAGATTAGTATCCACATGCTTTCCAACAGTTGCACCTTTTTTTTTTCTTTTTGTAACAAACTCTGTATCCAGGGTATAACTTGAGGTAATAAATAGCAATTCTGCCTTTGAATGTCCCTGGTTCACATGACAGATTGATTTTTCATAGAACCAGAGTGATTTAATGAAATTTATTTAATGGAAGGCAAGCGTGTTGTGTTAAATTCTTCATTCTGTATCCTTCAAAGCAAGTGACTCCATCCACTCTTAGTGTGTTTATTATGCTATGGGAATGGACTATCTATCAGCAATATTCTGTGATCTAATATTTCCAAGTCTTACCTCTTTCATGGTCAAAATCAGTTTTTCACCCAAAGGCTTCTGTACTGACCTCTTGTGATGAAAAGAAAATAAAATTTCTTTGAAGGAACTATAATGCTGATTTTATTATTACAAAGAAATATAATAATAATGGTTATTAAAACTGTTCTCAGAGGCATTGCTTGAGTCATTGCAATTAATTGGAGAAACTTCCTTAGACAATGCTAGGATTTGAATAGAAACTGTCCCTACAGGTTTATGTGTTGAACCCTTCATCTTCAGCTGATTGTGCAGTTAGGGGAGGAACTGGACACCTTAGAAGGTGGCTCTTTGCTGCAGGAAGTACATTCTTGAAAGCTTGGCTTCAGAAGTTACACCTGGTGTTTCTCTAATGTTTCCACTCCATGCTTAGATGGTGCTTCTGTCACATGTTGTCACCATCATGATATTGCACCAGGATCAATGAAACCAAAAGATGATAGTCCTAAAACCAAAACTGTAAGCCCAGCCAAAACAAATCCTTCCCCACTTAAGACCAAAATATGCTGTATTTTCTCAATGACAAATACATTTGATTAAAATTTTTGTCTCAAATATTAAGCAGTTTGGAAAACTCCAAAGACAAGGAGAAAAAAATCTCTGATATTCATCTGTATTTTTAAATTCTTTGTATTTTTCTTTCAAGTCTTTCAATTTGCCTTAGCATCTCCAGTGTTATTCCCAAGGTAATGCATCCTTAAAAATTTGTTGTATATGTTGCGTCTTACCAAATAACGCTTGTGAAGTCTTCAATTGTCACTAAACTCCCATTGTAATTATCAGGTTCCATGACTCATTAGTTTAAGGCACAATTCCCTTCCTTCCCAGAGTGTAATACACTTTTATTTCCATCACTACATTATTGAGAACTATGAAATTCCAGAAATGGAACAACTATAAAAATTTTAAATGGGAAAAAAATCTTCCCTTTTATTCTATCAACAGTACCTTTCATGGTCAAAATGTAATGCATGGTGGGGACACTTTAGATTGAAAAATCTCTGTAACGTTCCTGACTTTTAAATTAGAAGCAATAGAATAATTAAGGTTTGGTTTTGATTTTCAAAGCAGAGAGGATACTCATTTTCCAACACGGAGTTTAATCTACAGTGAAAATAAACACACAGCCATTTTTCTAGTGGACACTGTATAAAACATTCTCATAGGAAAATGGTGGTTTTCATTATTGCTGTATTTGGGGGTTTGCAGATTCAAAGGATTACAATGTGGCTATCCTGGCTTTGTTGTCTGATGGCTTCTGCCTCAACCAGTAATACATGAAATGACCTACAGCTGAAGGGGGAAGTCATCTGGAAGAGCTCTATTCTTGCTTTCTGGATGTGTGGCCATCAGCTGAGCCTCCAGCTGTCTTTAGCTGGAAAAACCCTGCTCAGCTTACTTGTTCATGCAGCCCCTTTAAATGCACCACTTTGAATTTCCTTTCTGAAAAGACCCAAATAGAAGCTATATTGCTGTCTGTGTCCTAGGAATAGAAGCCACATGGCATAATTTCGAGTCAGAATCACTCTCCAGATACAAGGACAGGAGAAATAGACTTCCCTTGGGAGTAATATGAGAGTCTGGCTTTAAGCAAAGCCCATGAACTAGGAGAGATGACCGTGGCTTTCTATCAAGCTCTCTCTGCCACACAGCACCACATCTCATAGGTTTGGATTTTAGAATGAAGATGTCTTGTGTTAACAGCTATTCATAGAATCTGCTTTACTGTTAGTTCTCACAGCTACTTAGATTTCTGTGTCCTTTCCTCTTCAACCTTGTTTCTGC
Organism: Micromys minutus; assembly: GCF_963924665.1. Taxonomy (NCBI): domain Eukaryota; kingdom Metazoa; phylum Chordata; class Mammalia; order Rodentia; family Muridae; genus Micromys; species Micromys minutus. Next base: position 26,519,463 of record NC_137957.1, read on the forward strand.
CAAACATGATGGTTCTTGTTAACTGTGAGCATCGTTTGCAAATACATTACAAGATAGTACTTGTCTGTAACTTCATAGTGTCAGACTATTCACTCTGTGAGAAAGGAATCTCTACGTTACTACCAGTGAATTACTTTCAACACGAACTTAACGGTATCAGTTGACAGTGTGAATTAAAGAAATGTCAGTAAAGACAGGGCTTTCGGGATAATGTTCAAACTCCTTAGAGTGAGATTGGATAAGCCTTTAGAATTGTCCCCCAGTTTTTCTTTCTCATGGTTTATCTTCTCCTAGACCTTCACCATCAGATGATGTATATACAGCAATAAAATTATACCCAGTAATACAAGCTCTGTGAGCCTTCACTTGTAACATTTCTCTTCACTGAATGACTCTTAACTTTCCTAAACTTTACATGCCTTTAACAATATGAGAGATATGTGCCTTCTTCTTGATCTAGACCAAGATATGACCATCTCTAGTTTCAGTGGTGTGAAGTCAGTTTATACAACTCTGCTCTTTGGTAGTTACCACATTGTGACTATTCATTTGCATAACTGATCCCACCTGTTAGAATTTAGACCATCTAAGGCACGAAACCAAATTAAATAATAACACCCACTCATCAATTTGTATCGAGAGTGAGAACTTACGATATCTAAAGAAAGACTTTAGAATAATACCAAACAATGTTCGTTCAGTTACCTGGGATCATATACCCAATAGTAAGAATAGACAATTGTTGGTGCTTTTACTTATTTATTTATTTATTTTGTTCTGAAAGTGTACCACATTTCCTAAGGCCATGGCTTTGTCTTGCACAAAGAGGCACCAACAGTTTCAAACTATCTAGCATCTGTGCCAAACAAAGGAAAAGCATATGAATCTTGTTAGAAAAATATAAGTAAGACTTGAATGATAGTACAGTTTCACAATGACTACAGTTCAGATGGAGAAAGAAGAGAGGCATCTTTATCCCTCACAGCTCTGGGAATTTGTCAAACACGGTTAAGATGTATTGAAATTTACTCTGCTTGTTAGTAAAGCTTTGTTGTTGTTTGATTTTATTGACATTTTCAACATCAAATCCATTTGGAGGCTGGCTTTTTCAA